>NC_080704.1:85909149-86215868 GCF_030445035.2 Dasypus novemcinctus | reverse complement strand
TATCAAAACCTATGGGATGCAGCAAAAGCTGTGCTGAGAGGAAAATTTATAGCCATAAATGCCTATAGTGAAAAAGAAGGTGATAAAATCTAAGACCTAACTTCACGCTCAGAGGAATTAGAAAAAGAACAACAAACTAACACAAAAAAGAAGTAGAAAGAAGGAAACAACAAAGATTAAAGCAGAGCTAAATGAAATTGAAAATAAGAAATCACTGGAAAAAATTAACAATATCTAAAGGTGGTTCTTTTGATATGATTAATAAAATTGAGAAATCCTTATCTAGACTAACAAAGAAAAAAAGAAAGAAGATGCAAATACACAAAATAAGAAATGAGAAAGGGGATATCACCACTGACCCCACAGAAATAAAGAGCATCATAAGAGGATACTTTGAAAAACTATATACCAACAAGATGGAAAACAGAGATGAAATGCACAAATTCCCAGAAACACACAAGCAGCTTACATTGAAAATAGAAGAAATTGATGAACTCAACAGGCCAATCACAATGAATGAAAATAAATTAGTCATCAAACCTCCCTACTAAAAAGAGTCCAGGATATGATGGCTTCACAGGTGAATTCTATCAAACATTCCAGAACGAACTAACAATCCTGCTTAAACTCCTCCAAAAACAGAAGTAGAGGGAAAATTGCCTAACTTATTCTACAATTCCAACATCTCCCTAATACGAAAGCTATGCAAAGATGCCACAAGAAAGGAACACTACATACCAATCACTCTAATGATCCTAGATGCAAAAATCCTCAACAGAATACCTGCTAAACATATTCAACAAGACATCAAATAAATTATACACCATGACCAGGTGGGTTTCATCCCTGGGATGTGAGGATGTTCAACATAAGAAAATCAATGTAATACACCACATTATGATTTATTGGACTTACCCCACTCAGCTAACACGGAGTTGAAGAATGTCAACCACCACACCATGGAGCCTAGAGTGCCTACAACTGAAAGGAGGATTGCACGCAGTATCCATGTGGAATCTAAGCCCCCTCTTGACATAGATGTGGAATGGACACAACCAAGCCAAGGTCCACAGGAAGGAGGAATACAGTAAGGATTAGAGTGGACTTAATGATATCCTATTCATGATGAACTATTGTGGTTAATAATCAAGAAAATGTGGCATTGTGTGGAAAAAGTGGCCATGGTGGCTGCTGGGGGTGGGAAATGGGAGGAGGAGATGAGATGTGGAGGCATTTTCGGGACTTGGAGTTGTCCTGGGTGGTGCTCCAGGGACAATTGCTGGACATCGTATGTCCTCCCATGGCCCACTGGATGGAACATGGAAGAGTGTGGGCTATGGTGTGGACTATAGGCCATGGGGTGCAGCGATGCCCAGAGATGTACTCACCAGATGAAACGGATGTGTCATGATGATGGGGGAGAGTGTTACTGTGGGGGGAGTGGTGGGGTGGGGGCGGTGGGGGCAAATGGGGACCTCATATTTTTTGAATGTAATATTTTTTTTAAAAATGAATAAATTGAGTAGAATTTGGGAAAAAATACACCACATTAACAGATAGAAAGAACAAAATCACATGATCATCTCTATTGATGCAGAAAAAACATTCAATAAAATACAGCACTCTTTCCTAACAAAAACATTTCAAAAGATAGGAATAGAAGAAAACTTCCTCAACAGGAAAGTTAGGAATGAAAGAAAACTTCCTGAACATGAAAAAGAGTATATGTGAAAAACTCACAGCGAACATCATATGCAGGGGTGAAATGCTAAAACCTTTCCCTCTGAGATCTGGAACAAGACAAGGATGCCTGCCCACTGTCACTGCTCTTATTTAACACCGTGTTAGAAGTACTTGCTTGACACTTAGGCAAGAAAAGTATATAAAAGACATCAAAATTGGAAAGGAAGAAGTAAAAATTTCACTATTTGCAGATGATCATACATGTAGAGAGTCCTGAAAAATCTACAACAAAACCTCTAGAGCTCATATAAAAGTTCAGTAAAGTGGCAGGGTATAAGATTAATGTGCAAACATCAGGAGCACATACTCACAGATCTGCAGAGTTTAACTGCACACTCCCCCAACCTTCCCCCAGTTTCATGGGCAGTCCAATCTACTCCCTCTATCCTACCCCCATAACAAACCAGCACTTCCCAAACCAATAGCATCACTGCACCCCTGTGATTCTCATCCAATTCAAAATTAAACCCTTCAACCTTATAGATTTGTCCATATGGTTCACATTCTTCTTACAACTGAGTAATATTCCATTGTCTGTGTGTGTGTGTGTATATATATAAATATTTATATATATATATATATATCCCACAATTTGTTTATCCATTCATCTGTTCATGGATATTGGGTTAATATTTTGAGAGGATGTGGAAGAAAGGAAACATTTACCCACTACTGGTGGGAATGTAGAATGGTGCAGCCTTTGTGGAAGACATTTTGGTGGTTTCTCAGGAAGTTAACTATAGAACTGCCATATGATTCAGCAATCCTACTGCAGTGTATATATGCAGAAGAATTGAAAGCAGAGACATGAATAGGCACATGCACATCAATGTTCATAGCATTATTCACCATTGCCAAAAGTTGGAAGCAACCCAAATATCCATCAGCAGAGGACTGGATAAGCAAATTGTGGTATATACATACAGTGGAATATTACTCAGCTGTAAAAAGGATACCGTAGTAACACACGGGATAAAATGGATGAATCTTGAAGACGTTACGTTGAGTGTAGTAAACAAGGCATGGAAGGTCATATATTACATGACCATACTGATAGGAATTACTCAAATTGAGTCAACTCACAGAGCTAGAGTCTGGAAGACAGCTTTACAGGAGAAAGAAAGGAAGTAGATGGTTGTGAGATATGCCCATATGGGCAAAATCTATGATAAGGTGGAAGGGTGTAGTTGTGCAATGGATAGGCATGACAGTGGTGCAGTGATGCTATTGGGCTTGACCATGCTGGTCTGTGAGGGGGTAGAGTGGGAGGTTGGGTTGGACTATCCATGGAACTGGGGGGAAAGTCAGGGAAAGGAGAAGATGAACTCTGGGGAATTTCAAGTCTGTGGTTAGAACTACAATACTGGGAATGTTCTTTTGGCAAATATGGCAGGGGAGGATTTCTGGTGCAGGGTTTTGGATGTGACAGGGTGCTTCTGGGGCAGATTTCTATGGAATATGTTAAGTATCAAACTTGTCATAGTATGTTATATCAGTGGGCAGAGACTCACACAACAAAAAAGAAAATATTAAACTCCCATCTTGAGGAGTCATGCTATGTTTTCAAATAGAGGGACAAGAGTCTCCTGAGAAAATAGGCAATGTCAAATAAAAGAAAACACACCAATATGTCAAGCCCTCACTATTATTACAAATAACTATGAATCTCATTCTCCAAATAGTTAAACTTAGTGGTTACTATAGGTCCCAAGGGGAGGGAAGAAAGAATAGATGGAACCTAGGGCATTTTTAGGGCATTAGAATTGCTTTGCATGATCTCGTAATAATGGATACAAGCCATTTTAAATTTTGTCAAAATTTGTAAATCATAATGTAAACTATTGCCCATGGTCAGTAGCAATGCTTCAATATTTGTACATCAATTATAACAAATGTACCATCCATATGTAAAATGTTAATGGGGAGAGGGGGAAAGGGAGACGTTGGGTGTATGGGAACCCCCTATATTTTCTATATGACTTTTCTGTTTTTCTATTTTTTTAAATGTTACATTCAAAAAATATAAGAGGCCCCCATATAACCCCCACCCCCCTCACCCCACTCCTCCCTCATCAATAACCTCTTTCATGATCATGGCACATTCATTGCATTTGGTGAATACATTTTGGAGCACTGCTGCACCACATAGATAGTGGTTTACATTGTAGCTTACACTCTCCCCCAGTCCACCTAGTGGCCCATGGAAGGACATACAATGTCCAGCATCTGTCCCTGAAGTACCACCCAGGGCAACTCCAAGTCCTGAAAATGCTCCCACATCATATCTCTTCTGCCCTTTCTCTATCCTCAGCAGCTACCATGGCCTATGTGACTTTTCTGTAACCTAGAGTTTCTTTGAAGATAAAATGGACAAAAAGACAATGGGAAATAAAAGGAAGAAAATTTCACTGTAAATACAAGACAACAGATCTTATAGTGATGAAAGATATATTGTCTAAAATAGTGTTTTATTATTTAAAAAATTTTTTAATTTTAAAATATTTTTACTTCTGTTACTTTTTCTCTCTATCTTTTTAAAATGTTACATTAAAAAATATGAGGTCCTCATATACCCTCCACCCCCCTCACCCCACTCCTCCCACATCAACAACCTCTTTCATCATCGTGGGACATTCATCGCATTTGAATACATTTTGGAGCACTGTTGCACCACATGGATAATGGTTTACATTGTAGTTTACACTTTCCCCCAGTCCACCCAGTGGGCCATGGCAAGATATACAATGTTCGGCATCTGTCCCTGCAATACCACTCAGGACAACTCCAAAACCTGAAAATGCCCCCACATCACATCTCTTCTTCTCTCTCCCTACCCTCAGCAGCTACTGTGGCCACTTTCTCCATATCAGTGCTACAATTTCTTCCATTACTAATCACAATAGTTCCATAGTAGAATATCAGTAAGTCCACTCTAATCTATACTCTATTCCTTCATCCTGTGGACCTTGGAATGGTTATGTCCACTTTACTCCACCACTCTATGGAGAGGGGGCTTAGATTCCACATGGATCATAGATGCAATTCTCCTGCTTGCAGTTGTAGGCACTTTTGGCTCCTTCATGTGGTAGTTGACCTTCCTCACCTTGATATCATTATTTCATTTTCTTAGTATTTTTATTTGGTTACTTTCTTGGCTTCATCTTTGGAGAGCTTTTGGATCACAGAAGGGTCACAAGTTTGGAGGTTCATCTGGGGCAAGCTTCTAAGGCATATGAATGTGTTCAAGTCTTCACGGGGCATTGCCACAGTTGGTGGAGATCCACACAATAATCAAAAGTATATTCAATTCCCATCCTGGGGAGTTTTGCAACATTCTCTAATGGGACATCAAGACTTCCATGAGTACAGGAGCAGTGACTAATGAAGGAGGATGAACCATTGATAGGCCTTTGTCATAATTTACAAAATTGCGCAAGACAGAGTGTAAAATATCATCTAAAGTTTGTGGCAATGCTTCAATATGTGTTCATCAATTGTAACAAATGCACCACATTAATGAAAGATGTTGTTATTGTGGGGAAATGTGGGAAGGGGAGGGAGTGGGGCAAATGGGAATACCCTAAATTTTTTATGTAACATTTATGTAATATAAACTTTCTTTAAAATAAATAACTTAAAAATTTTAAAAAAAAACAGTTACAAGGGACAAGGCTGGTCATTATATACTGATAAAGGGGCCAATTCAAAAAGAAGATATAACAATTATAAATATATATGAACCTAACAGCAGAGCCCCAAAATATATGAAACAAATACTGACAGATTTGAAGGGAGAAATTCCTTTTCTACAGTAATATTAGGAGAATTTGATATACCACTTTCAATAATGGATAGAACATTTAGACAGAAAACTAATAAGGAAATACAAGACATCAATGACTCTATAACAAGATCTAACAGACATATTGTAGGAGTTTGATATTATTTATGAATTCATAAATTTTAAAAAGATATTGATTATGTTTATAAACTGATCTGTTCCTCTGGGCATGATACCCTTTGACTGATTAAATTGAAAGGCTCTATGTTTACTTGATAAAATCAAGATTAGGGCATTGATTCAACCACATCATTAAGACATGCAAGGTTAAGTCCCGACTCCCTTGGTGGGCTATATAATATAAACAGAAAATCGGGAAGACAGATGAAGATACACAGAGAAATAGAGAGCTCCATAGACAAAGAAGAGGACAGAACTTGTCAACTTTGATCCTGTGGCCTTGGGAAGAGTGATAAGCCATTCACCTGATAGTTTACAGCTGCCGTTGTGAAGAGACCAGAGCAACTGAGCCCAGAAAGAAATAAGCCCTCCAGCCTACAGCTGCGATTGGAAGAAGTTGGGCCCAGGAAGCCTTAAGAGGAAAGAGGAAGACTGAACCCTAGCAGATATTGGCAGCCATCTTGATTGAACATGTGGTAACAGACATTTGGTGAGAATGTATACCTCTTATGGTACCTTGAGTTGGACTCTTTAGAGCCTTACAACACGAAGCTTTTACTCACAAATAAATACCCTTTATAAAAACCAAGAGATTTCTGGTACTTTTCAGCAGCACCCCTTTGGCTGACTAATACAAATATATAGAACATTTAACCCAACAACAAACAAAATACACATTCTTCTCAAGCATGCATGGATAATTTTCCAGGATAGGCCATATCTTAGGTCAAAAATTAAGTTAATAAGTTTTTTAAAATGTTGAAATCAAACAGTGTATCTTCTCTGATCACAATGGAATGAAGCTAGAAATCAATGAGAGTAAATTTATAAAGAGTACTGTCATCAGTTGTGGTAAATGTTCCATACCAATGCAAGGTGTTGGTGGTGGGTGGTGAATGGGATTTCTGTATTTTATGCATGATTGTTTTGTGAACACATATTTTCTCTAATAAAAAACTGTATAAAAATAAGAGAAGGGGGAGCAAGTATAGCTCAGTGATTTGAGTACCTGATTCCCATGTATGAGGTCCCAGGTTCAATCCCTGGTACCTCCTAAAATACATAAGAGAAGGAGAAATGGAAAATTCACAAATACATGGAAATTAAACCTCAAAGTTTTAAACAACCATGTGTTAAAGAGGAAATTACAAGAGAAATTAGAAAATACCTTGAAGTGAATGAAAATGATAATGCAATGTACCAAAACCTTTGGAATGCAGCAAAGACAGTGCTGAGAAGGAAATTTATACCTCTAAATGCTTACAGCAAAAAATAAGAAAAAAATTTAAATCAGAGACCTAATATCAAAACTGGAAGAACTAGAAAAAGGAATGCAAGCAAATCTAAATGCAAGCAGAAGTAAGGAAATTAGATTAGAGCAGAGATTAAGGAAATACAGAATAAAAACCAATAGAGAGAACCAACAAAAGCAAAAGTTGGTTTTTGAAGCAATCAAAATTGACAAAAGTTTAGCTAGACTAATGAAATGAAAAGGGGGACAATTCAACCAACCCCACTGAAGTAAAAGAGACTATAAGAGGACACTATGAACAACTGTATGCCATAATCTAGATAACTGAGATGAAATAGACAAATTCTTAGAATCACACAAATAACCTACACTGACTCAAGAAAAAGAGATCTCAACTAGTAAAGAAAACCTCCAAAGACCTCCCAACAACAAATTGTAAAACATAATGTAAACTATTCACCTTGGTTAGTAGCACTACTTCAATATTTGTTCATCAATTGTAACAAATGTACCATACTCATGTGAGATGTTATTAATAAGGGAAAAAATGTGAGAGGAGAAGGTAGTGGGGTATATGAGAATCCACTATATTTTCAATTTAACTTTTCTGTAACCTAAAACTTCTTTAAAAATAAAGTTAGGGGAGCGGGTATAGCTCAGCGGTGGAGCACTTTTTTCACATGTACCATGTCCCAGGTTCAATTCCCAGTACCTCCTACTAAAAAAAAAAATTCCCAAAAAGAAAAAGAAAAACCCAGGACCAGATGGCTGCACAAGGAAAGTTTACCAAACATTCCAAGAAGAATTAACACCAATTCTGCTTTAATTCTTCCAAAAAATTGATAAGGAAGGAATACTACATAACTAATACTATGAGACCTTATTAATCAACATACCAAAGAGAGATAAAGATACCAAAAAAGAAAATTATCATCTAGTTTCTCTTATGAATATAGATGCATATATATCCTCCACAAAATACTAGTAAACTGAATCTAACAGCACATTAAAGGAATTATAAATTATGTTTAAATGGATACATATCCCTGGTATGGAACTGTGGTTCAATATAAGAAAATCAATCTTACACCAACATCTTGGTTGCAAATTAATGAACTGCATTTCAAGGACAACCTGTCTGGACATTCCACAGCCCCAGTACTCTATATAGCTCATGTACCCATCGTAACTCAAGTTTCCCTCCTCATTCCCCATTCCCTACACCTTTCCTTTGTCTCAAGCAGTTATATAAGCTGCTCCCCCAACTCAAACTTTTGAGCAGAAACCTCTTTTGGTGATGCTCCTGCATTAATGCAACTTTAGCTCAATAAACTTGCTCTGCACCCCCTAAAAATAAGAAAATCAATTAATGTAACATATCACATTAACAGAATGATGTAAAAAAAAAAGATCATCTCAATTGATACAGGAAAGTCATTAAAAATAAGGTGGGGAGGTGATGTACCTCAAGTGGTTGAGTGCCTGCTTCCTATATACAAGGTCCTGGGCTCAACCCCCAGTACCTCCTAAAAACAAACAACATAAAAAAAACACATTTCATTGGGGAGCAGATGTAGCTCAGGGGTGGAGCACCTGCTTCCCATGTACAAAGTCCTGTACCTCCTAAAAAAAAAGGAAATATATTAAGTGAAAGAAAGTAGACAAAACGTACTACATATTACTTGACACCATCTATGCAAAATATAAATATAAATAAATTAGAAAGACAGAAACAAAATGGCAGCTATGTATGGCAGGGGAAGAGAGATTGAGAAGTGACTATTAAGAGATAGAGCTTTTTGGTCTGTTTATTATTATTACTGTCATTATGGGAATAATGAAAATATTCTAACAGTGATTGAAGTGATGAATGCACAACTATGTGATTATACCAAATATCATGAATTCTCTGCTTTATTAATGTACATCAATAAAAATTCAGCTCTACTTTTGAAAAACACACTTAGAAAACTAGGAATAAATGGAAATGACAAAGGACATATATGAAAAATCCACAGCTAATATCATATTTAATGGTGAAAGACTGAAAGCTTTTCCTCTTTTTTTTATTGACTTTGTAATAATATTACATTAAAATATATATATATATGAGGTGCCATTCAACCCCACCACCCCCACCCCACCTCTTCCCCGCCCCCCCCCAGCAACACTCAGCTTTTCCTCTTAGATCAGGAAAAATGACAAGGATGCCCACTGTCATCACTCATTCATTGCTGATGGTAATGTTAAAATGGTGCAGCTCCCTGGAATACAGTTTGGCAGTTCCTCACAAAGTTAAAGAATTACCATAATTACCATATCACCCAGCAATCTCATTTCTAGGTATGTACCCAAAAGAATTGTAAACCAGAATTCAAAGAGATTATTTGCACATAGATGTTCACAGCAACATTATTCACAATTGCCCAAAGATGGAAACAATCCAAGTGTCCATCAACTAATGAATGGATAAACAAAATATGATATATACATACAATGGAATATTACTCAGTCGTAAAGAGGAATGAAGTCCTGATGAACCTTGAAGACATTATGGTGAGTGGAATAAGCCAGACACATAAAGACAAATATTTTACGATCTCACTCATTTGAAACAATTAGAATAAGCAAACTATATCTAAACTATAGGTTACAGGGGATGGGGTGGGGATAGGGAATGGGAAGTTAAGGCTTAAAATGTACAGAGTTCCTATCTGTAATGATGAAAATGTTTTGGTAATCGATGGTAGTGATGGTAGCACAACATTATGAATGCAATTAACAGCACTGAAATATATATCTGAGTGTGATTAAAATGGGAAATATAACACTGTATTTATGGTAACAATAAAATTTTTTAAAAAATCAATGGAACTAGCATATACAGTGAACCTTAAGTTAAACCATGGACTTTAATTAATAGTTCAATTATAAAAATGTGCTCTCATCAATTGTAGCAAGTGTTCCAGACCAATGTATTTTATGCATGATTGTTCTGTAAACCCACAACTTTTATAATAAAAAAAACAAAAAACAATGAAACATCTCACTCTTGCCTGGAAAATCTAAGTCACTTTGACCAAAATAAGTAAACTTGACTTGCAAAACAAGTGCAGAGTTTCAAATAAGGGGGTTACTGGACAAAACATACATTTATCTGCACTTTGTAGTTTCCAAGGACCATGGGTCAGTCTACTTTTGCATTTCAGGACCTGATGTTTACAAACAACCCTGCTTGCCTTTGAGCCTAAAAAAAACATGGCTTCATTTAAATTTAAATTCCCTTTCCCCTAAATCCTGTAACTTCACTTTTCCTTTGTTTGGTGACATGCCCCACAATTCCTCTGATGTGCAATCTCCTTCACTGCAATCTTTCAATAAACCTAACTTTATCAAATTACAGGTTTGTCCTTGATGGTCTTCTGCTGGTTTGGATAGGGCAGAGGTAAAACAAATGATGGTGGAAGTAGAGAAATAAATAGCACTGTAAGAAAAATAAATGATTGTTACATTCTCAAGATGCATTATTCCACTTAAATGAATTAGAATATGCAAATTTAGAGACAGAAAGTAGACTACAAGTTACCAATTGTAATGGGTTAGGAGAACGTGGAGTTAGTATATACTGGATGTAGGGTTTCTGTTTGGGGTGATGGGAAATTCTAGTAATATATAGTACAACATAGTAAATGTGAGCAATCCCACTGAACTGTATGCTTGGGAGTGCTTAGTATGGAAAAGTTTATGTGCACATATGTTGTCACAATTAAAAATGAGAGACTAAAGAGACCATAATAACTGAATGCAAAATATGATTCTGAATAATAGGGGGTGTATTAGTCAGCCAAAGGGGTGCTAATTCAAAATACCAGAAATTGGTTGACTTTTATAAAGGGCATTTATTTGGGGTAGGAGCTTACAGATACCAGGCCATAAAGCAGAAGTTACTTTCCTCAACAAAGTCCATTTCCATGTGTTGGAGCAAGATGGCTGGCAACGTTTGCCAGGGTTCCTCTCTTTCCAGGCCTTGCTTCTCTCTGGTCTCAGGTCCTCTGTTTCCTCTACAAGGTCAGTTGTAAACTATCAGGTGAATGGCTCTGTCTCTCCAGGGTTTCTGTGGTGTCTAAGGAGCCAGCTCTAATCCTCTGTGTTCTTTTCCTGGCTCCAGCTCAAGATTCCAATATCAAACTCCAAATCAAAACTCCAACATCAAAATGCCTCCAACTCTGTCGTTTGCCATGCCTTTTATCTGTGAATTCCCATCCAACAAGGGGTGGGGACTCAATGCCTTAAAGACAAGGCCCAATTAAAGTCCTACCATAAATTACTCACACCCAGGTACAGACCAGATTACAAACATAATCCAATATCTCTTTTGGAATTCATAACCACATCAAACTGCTATGGGGGTATGGGATTTTTTCTTTTGGACTAAGGAAAACGTTCAAAGACTTACTGGGGTGATGACTGCACAAATCTGTTATGAAAGCGAGAGCCACTGAATGTACACTTTGGATAGAATGTACAAGACATGGAACTGTATAACAGTGAACCATGTGGTGGAAGATGAATTGTGGTTAACAGAATATGAGTGTTCTCTCATGAATTATAACAAATGTATAATACTAATACATAGTGTTAATAATAGGAGGTGTGTGGAAAAAATATACCAGGTGTACACTATGGACCATAGTTAGTGGTAATAGAATGTTCGTGTTCTTTCATAATCTGGAGCAAATATTTCACAACAATGCAAGTTGTAGGTGGATGGCTGATGTATGGGAATTCTGCACATTATGCATGATTGTTTTGTAAGCTCACAACGTCTCTAATAAACATTAATTAATTAATTAATTTGAAAAACAAGATTCTGAACAGGACCTCATAATGGAGGAGAAAATGCCCAAAAGAACACTGGGACATACGAAAAAAATCGCAATATATACTGTAAGCTTTATAGCGATGTTAAATTTCTTGAACTTGACAGCTCTATTTAAGGATGTCATACAAGCAAATATCCTTGTTCTTGTACCTGGAAGTAGTATGTCTTCAAGGGGCATAATATAAACAACCTACTCTCAAATGCTTAGAAAACAGATTGAAGGATAGATAGGTAGGTAAGCAGGGAGGTAGACAGTTAAGAATAATATGGCAAATATGACAAAATGCTAAAAGTTTGTGGATCTGGGTATCTGGGCAGGGCTATATTGGAGTTCTTTGCATGGGTTTTGTATAATTTTAGCAAATGTCCTGTAAGATTGAAATTATTTTAAAATATAAAGTTTATTTTTTTAAAAATACCAGTGTCACAGAAAAAAGTATGTTAATATATTGAGGCATTCTATTGTTCTATTTGCCAACCTTTCTACTCTACCCTCTTCCTTCCGTCCACAAATTGCACTGCAGTTTTGCCTTCATTAAATGTAAAAATTAAGTCTGTGCCCTTTCCTTGCCTTTAAAAGATGTCATGGAGATGAATAACTGAAGATGTCATGGAGATGAATAACTGAAACTTTACCACTTTCAGAATTATAGATGTTAACAGACTATTTTAAGCTGGGCTTGAAAACATTCCCCAAATATTTCAGAGCAAGGGCTCAAATTTCAAATTTCCTGGCCTACAGTGCTACCACCTACTCATAGGATCCTCTTACCTCAATTTTCCAATTACATTTTCCTCACATTTTTCTGAGCCTTCACCAGCAGCATCCTTAAAGTCCAGATGCCTACCAACATTCTGTTCAAGACAATTTAGGTTTTCTCTATCATGCTCCCCAAAATTCTTCCAGCCTCCACGCACTGCCTGATTTCAAAGCCACTCCCACATTTTAGGTATTTCTTACAGCAGCACTCCACCTCCAGGTACCACAAACTCTCTATTAGTTTTGCATTGCTCTGTGATACATTACCACATAATTAGTGGCTTAAAACAACACCCATGTATTATCTCACAGTCAGTTGGGTCAGGAGTCCAAGTATGGCTTAGCTGGTTTGCTCAGTCTCACAGGGCTGAAATCAAGGGGTCAGCCACGATTGCAATCCCATCTGAGGCCTGGGTCCTCTTAGCAAGATCACTGTTTGGCAGAATTTAGTTCCTTGCAACTGTAGGACTGAAATCCCTTTTTTTTTTTTTGGAAGACTGTCAATGAAAGGAACATTCTCAGCCCTTAAATGGCTGCCCTCAGGTACTCACTGCATGGTCTTATCCTCTCACCAGATGGCTACCAGATGGCTGTTTGCTTCTCCAGGGTCAGCAGGAGCATATGTTTCTTTTTATCTCTTTTAAGGGCTCATTTGATTAGGTCAGATCACTCCCAGGATAAGCTGCCTTTTGATTAACTCAAAATCAAATGATAAGAAACCTAATTAGAGGAGTGAAATTCCCTCATATTCACAAATCCTGCCCACATTCAATGGAGGATTTTATACAGGGCGTGTATACTAGGAGCTAGGAATCTTGGGGGCTGTCATTGGTTTAATTATGTCCCCCTCCTCCAAAAGATGTGTTAAAGTCCTAACTCCTTATACCTCACAATGTGACAGTGTTTGGAAATAGGTCACCCATATCTAGTAAAGAGTAAATTGGTACAATGAAGGTCTCATGATGATTGAGGAGGTTGCTGTTATGGGTGGAGGAGTGGGGTGAGGGGGCTGGGGGATATATGGGGTCCTCATATTTTTCAATGTAACATTTAAAAAATAAATAAAGACAAAAAAATGAAAAATAAAAAAAATTTAAAAAAAGAGTAAATTAGATCATTCATCCAGTATGATCAGTGGCCTTATAAGAAGGAAAGAAACACAGACACTGGAGGGGAAAACGCCAAGGGACAACAGAAGCAGAGATTAAAGTGCTGCAACTGTAAGCCAAGGAATACTAAGGATTGCCAGCAAACCACCAAAAACTAGAAAGGGGAAAGGAATGGTTTTCTACAGATTGCATGGCCCAGATGACACCTTGATTTCAAACTTCTGGCTTCCAGAACTGTGAGACAATGAATTTCTATTGTTTTAAGCCACCAAGTTTGTAGTAATTTGTTACAACAACCTGTGGAAGCTAATACAGGACTCAACTTAGAATTCTGTCTACCTCACCAGAGAGCCATTCCTCCCACTCTTTCCCTTGAATTCCTGGTCTCTTACAATGTAGTTGAACTGTTTCATGTTCTTACTCCCTTCCCTTTTTCCAGTTCTCTACCTCTTTGTCCTTGGGTCCTTGGACAGATGATGCCTCTTGCTATTTTAAAGTAGTCTGACTTTCAACTGTTTCTTGATCTCTGTAAAGTGATCAAAGAAGTAATGAAGTTTGTTAGTGAGCAACTTTGAAAAAGCCAGCAGAAGCACAAAATGTATGTGGCCATTTGTGCTTTCCCTAGCCCCTGAGGCAATGTATATGCATGAATGTGACTTAAGAATTTATGTACTACAGAAAATTAATAGAGGAGTTTCTTAATTACCAAGTTTGCCTAGTATGAAATATTTAAAGTTCTCTTATCCCTTTAAAAGCATCTATTTTGTAAAATGAAAACTCAAAAAAATGTCTCACTCAGATGGGATCTCTCTTCATAAGACTTTCATGCTACTGTGCTGGAGTTGTAGTTGGTGTTGGGGTTTAAGATATATTTAGGGGATCTGAATCTCTGGACTGACAATGTGATAGCCAGGCCGTGAGCCTCAACAGACTCCAGCACCTACAATCTGTTTTATTGGACTCACCTCACTCAGCTAAGATGGAGTTGAAGAAGGACAACCACCACACCATGGAGCCTAAAGTGCCTACAACTGAAAGCGGGAGGATTGCATCCAGTATCCATGTGGAATCTGAGCCTCCTCTTGACATAGAGGTGCAATGGACACAACCAATCCAATGTCCACAGAGAAAAGGTGGCATTGGAGTGGGAAAAGTGGACATGGTGGCTAATGGGTATGGGGAATGGCAGGAAGAGACGAGATGTGGAGGCGTCTTTGGGACTTGGAGCTGCCCTGGATGGTGCTTCAGGGGCAATCACTGGACATTGTAAATCCTCACAGGGCCCACTGGATGGAATGGGGGAGAGTATGGGCCATGATGTGGACCATTGACCATGAGGTGCAGAGGTGCCCAGAGATGTACTTACCAAATGCAATGGATGTGTCATGATGATGGGAATGAGTGTTGCTGGGGGGGGAGTAGTGGGGTGGGGGTGGTGGGGTTGAATGGATCCTCATATATATTTTTTTAATGTAATATTTTTACAAAATCAATTAAAAAAAAGGACTATAATTAGTGGTAAAATTTTGACAATATTCTTTCATAATTTGTAAAAACATCTCATAACAATGCAAGATGTTGGTGGAGGGTTGATATATGGGACCCCTGTATGATGTTATGCATGTATGCTTTGTAAGTTCACAACTTTTAGTATACGCTTGTTTATGTATGTTTATATATAAACGATATAAAGATAATAATAATAGGGAGGATTGGGGGAAAATACTTTGGTTAGTAGTAATATTTTGACAATGCTCTTTATTCATTAGTTAAAAAGGTTTAACAGCAATGTAAGGTGTTGGTGGTAGGGTGAGTTATGAGAGTCCTGAATGATGTTATATATGTTTGTTTTGTAAGTTCACAACTATTACTATACACTTATTGTTTATGTATGTTTGTGTATGGGCTATATATTTCAATAAATTAATTTAAAAAAAAGTCTTAAATATTTTTAAGAATTTGCCAGAGAATAAATGGAGAAACCTGTTTTTTTGTACACAATTGCTGCTGCCAGCTGTGTGCATCACTAGTTCAGCTCTTGCCTATGGAACAACTCATCAATTAGGATTAAATTTTATTTTTCACAAATGACCACTGGCAAAATGTCTTTATTTTCACCCTTCTCTACTATAATAAATTATTTCTCGCATGATCAGGCTATGGTTAGACTTATATGGATATTGGATGTATCTACCATATACATATACTTATGTATATTATATATATATACACACACACTATAACCACTGTAGTTTCAAAAACCAAGGTCAATTCAATGCGTCTACAGGGACATGAACAAACTTTTATAAATATGCGAAGATAACTGAAACATGCATTCTTTTCTTCTTATTTTGTTTTAAATGTTACATTAAAAAAATATGAGGTCCCCATATACACCCCACCCACCCCACCCCTCCCACATCAACAACCTCTTTCATCATTGCAGCATATCCACTGCACCTGGCAAATACATTCTAGAGCACCGCTGCACCACATGAACAGTGGTTCACATTGTAGTCCACACTCTCCCCCAGTCCACCCAGTGGGCCACGACAGGACACACAACATCCAGCATCTGTCCCTGCAGCACCACCTAGAACAACTCCAGATCCTGAAAATGCCTCCACACCATATATCTTCTTTCATCTCCCTACCATCAGCAGCCACTGTGGCCACCCTCTCCACATCACTAGTACAATTTCTTCCCTTACTAATCACAACAGTTCCCCAGCAGAATACCAGTAAGTCCATTCTAATCCTTACTCTATTCCTCCATCCTGTGGACCCTGGATGGTTATGTCCAGTCTCCCTCTACATCAAGAGGGGGCTTAGATTCCACATGGATGATGGATGCAATTCTCCTGCTTGCAGCTGTAGGCATTCTTGGCTCTCTGGTGTGATGGTTGACCCTCTTCACTTCCCTGTGAGCTGGCCAGGGTAAGTCCAAGAAACCAGAGGGTAGGAGCCACAAGTCTGCTGAGGCCCAGGGCCTGGCCATCACAATGCATTCTTAAAAGCCATTAGATGAGGATTCTCCACCCCAATATAAAATCAATTTGTCTATTCTTAAGAGTCTGACAAAATATAATTTAAAAATGATTATTTTATATTAATATATAAATGTACACTATTGTCCATAGCATATAAAAGGGAATCCACTCCACAAGACTTTATATTATTGTATTATTTGGGGGACTAGCTTTCAGCTAACAACCTGGTTTCCACAAAAGCAGCTACTGAATCAGGTCCAATCTCTTGCTCCTCTAGTATGAACGAGGCTTCACTCACTGTTTTTATCCCACAAAGAATTTATCAAATCTTATGTAAGACATATCAAAGGAAGACATTAGGACTTCTAATACCTACACCATGTACAACTTATCAGGTATAATGGTTAATTTTATATGTCAATTTGGCTAGGTTATGGTGTCCAGTTGTTTGGTCACACAATGGCCTAGATGTTGCTGTGGAGGTATTTTGCAGATGGGATTAATACCTACATTCAGTTGATTTTAAGTAAAGGAGATTACCCTTGATAATATGGGTGGGCCTCATCCAATCAGAAGTCCTAAGACAAAGAACTGAGGGTTCTAGAAAAAGAAATTCTGTTCAAATCTACACCCTATACTCCTCTCCAAGTTCTATCGAGGTGGCCTCCTCTACCTATGGTATTTAGACTTTAGCCTCTAAAATCATGTGAGCCAATTCCTTAAAATAAACCTTAGTATATATATATGTCTGTGTATGTATGTATATACACATATATATTATTGGTACTTTTTCTCTATAGTAACTGACTGATATATTATGTATGATGAACTTCATTATAGGAAAGAGTGACAAGACTCAAGAAACAGGCATAAATCATTTTATATAAGATATGATTGAAGTATCAAATAATTTTAAATTCCTTTTTAGAGTCAATAACAGATAAAGATAACCATATGAATTGAAAGAAATTTATTTATAAAATTAACCATTAGTAAGAAACAAAAAAACAATAAACCAAAAAACAATCAACTGAGACCCCATTAATAACCTTTAGCCAGTTCATGTAAGGGGATGACTAGAACATCTCCTGCTTATTATGCTAGAAAGATGTCCTGCAAATTCTTCAACTGCACAAAGACATACATTTAACCAAAGGGGGTCTGTACAAGTAGTAGTATAGTACTTGCAAGCTCAGTTGAGTCACAGCTTCTAGAATGCTATCCCCTGTCTACCTGACAAAGCTGTTTCACCACCTTTGTTGGCATCTTTCTTTGTCTCTCCTCCTTTGTTGTCTCTCTCTTTTTCTCCTTTTCTGTCAGCTCCTTTCTTTCCTCCATTTTCAGCTCTTTTCTCTCCTTCTTTGTCCTGAACACTGGTGTAAACTGCTTTGTTAAAGCCTTCCCGGTTTCGAGCAATTTCAATGGCAAAAAATTGTATTCTGGGGGCTAGAAGGCAAATAGCACTGATTATTGTCCTAGCCTTGGTTACTTCCTTAAATCTATAGAAATCCATTGACAAAGCTGAACTTAAATGCAACTCATTCAAATATAATCATAAGCATCGGATCTGGATTTCTATATTAAATGAGGTTGAAAATACTTAAGTCATAGTTCCTTAAGAAATAGCAACATTACGTTTAAAGATATAACAAATAAGATGATCACCAAACTGCCCATGTTATTGATTCATCAGTAAAACCAGACTCCTTACTCTCCTTATACATACCTAATTACAAAGCAAAGAAACTCACCAAAGATGGTATTTTCTTCAGTGTAGCCCAGAGAGCAATCTAGTCGCAGCAAAGTACCATAGTTGAAGTCTTCTACAATTCCATCAAATTTCAAACAGAATGGTCTCCACTTCTAGAAAGGCAAAAATGATGCTTTATGTAACAAATGCAGAAGGCTAATGAAATCAGGCCAGCTTCTACTTCCTGAGTAAGAGAAATTAATATAGGAAAAGAAACCAGGATTGAGGTTGATTGCTAATTTCACTGAGAGTGAAACTAGCAGTGAGCTTTTGTGCTCTCTACTGTATCTTTAGACCAAGGGTTCTTAATCTTTTATGTTCTATGGACCCCTTTGCCAGTCAGGTGAAAACCATGGATCCTTTACTAAGTCCAAACTATACTGTGTACTATTTAATAAATATATCACAGCCACACCAACACATCACCACAATAATGTTTTTTTGAATTTCAATTCAAGCTCACAGACCCCTTGTTAAGAACCTCTGCTTTAGACTGATTTCCCAAAATATGAACAATATTTTAATCTAACAAAATACCTAAATCCTTTACTACGCAATTAAAATATGATTTCTTAAAAATAGATACTCTGCTTCACTTTTAAGTTACTGGTCATTTCAGTATAAAGTGGTTATTCATTCCCACTGAAACACAAAAGTGACAAAAGAGGCAAGAATTTGGCCCAAAGTAACAAAGCTCTATTTTAAGAAAAAGCCCTTTCAGTAGTGCCAATTTTTCAAAAACCAGTAACTGTCTGCTGGGAGTTAAAAGTTCAGATTCTACATAAACCAAGGGCCTACTCTCAAAGAAAACTTTTCCCAACTGAAAGAGTTTTAGTACCCTGTGAAAGTACAAGATAATCAAGTAAGCAATGATATGTTTTCTAACTTTCCACGGCCTGTGATATGATAAACTTAAATCCAGAGAATGAAAACACCTACCTATATACCACTACCCTATATTCCACTCTTCCAATCCAAGACTTTTGACTAACCTATTCACATATGTAAAATGATTCCTCCTCTTCTGAAAGGTCTGCATATGTAAGGATGAAATGATCAAGTCAAAAAGGAGAAAAAAATAGATTCAATAAACATAAGAAATATATAACCCAGATAAATATTCCTTTTACAACTTATTTACCTAATTATACCTAATTAAAAGTCCTAATTATTTTTTAAAAAGTACTTTCCTTAAAACAAACAAAAGAGAGTTTAAATATGGAAAAATGTATTCATAATAAGTAACCATTGGTCAGATGTTAGTTCATATTTAAAAGAGAATTCTTACCTTTTTAGCAGATTCTGATTTGAGCTCGTCTGGGTTCAATACATCTATCCTGAGTTTCTCAAAATTTTCCCGGAACTCAGAGTAGATTTGGTCATCCACTTTGGTGAGTTTTAGAAACTGTGGGTCAACTGATGAAATCAGCTGCCAGACAATAAGACAATAATACAGAGACCAGCATTTAATTTGCTATGCTTCCCGAGAAAACAGTTGTCCTCAGGGCAGAATATTTCATTGGAAAGTATAAAGAACCTAGGACCTGGATGAAATTATGATGCAGTTTTAAGGAGTCATAATATATTAAAATCCTTTCCACCAATTCAAACCCATTTGGTCCTTGTGCTGTCTGGATATTACCCTCTGTAGATCATCCATTCATTCAACAAACACTTAATAAGTACCTATTAAGAGCTAGGCACTCTTTTCCTAGTTAACAATAAAAAGGAAAACTGGGCAAAGCAGCAAAATCCTCATGGCCAAAAAATTCATTTTACCTTTCTGTTCTCTATGGATAAGATTTTGTAACAGTAAAACACATCTGTTTAGCTTGCTGAGAAGAGTGATCAGCAGAGCACCATACCTACAATTATGTGTGTAATTGTCCATAATAACAGTGAAGACATACAACTCACCTTATAGTACACTTCAGCATGCTGCATTGCTCTCATAGCCCAAGCTATCTCAATATCGGGCTGCAAAGGAATGAAGAATGCCAGATCAGAAATTTCCTAATCCTACTACTGGATAACAAATTAAGAAAGTCCATGAATATCTAGCTAATGTTTTAGAGGAGAATAAACATGGGGTTACTGTCAAATGATGAAAACTGTTTTAACGGGTTGGGTAATATAATAATTCCTTTGTACTTAAGAGAACTAAAAGAAACCACCTACACAGTCTGATACATAAAACGAGCCAATGGTCATCTCCCAGGAGCTAGTGAAAACAGGGGGAAAGACATAAAGCAGTAGATAACTCACCTTCAAAGGAATGAGTTCGATCAATATAAAACTGGGATAATATACCTACTTACGCCACTGAGTTGTTGCAAGGACAAAGTACGATACTGGAAGTGTAACTGCTTTTCACTTTTAAGAGTGTAACATGTCATAATCATAGTTTGTGCTTATGAGAGCAAATTCTCCATCCCATAGCCCCAAGCCTGGTGAATCAGTGCAGGAAGTAGAACCAGGTTACAAATAATCTTTACCAAGCACCACCCACCACTTGTTCCATTGGAATCTCCCATTCTATTACACTAACCCAAGAAAAAGCCATTTGCTATGCTGCCTCATGCCATGGAACATGCCCTTTTCCTGCCTGCAATACGCTCTCGTCTCAGCTAACCCATGTTATGTCCTTTCCAGACCTACATTTTGAGGCTCCAGTTCCAGCTCCACTTCCCCAGTGAAGACTTCCCCTAATTACTTCCTCAATCGTTAAGAAACTCTCATCTGGATAAACTCCTTTGGTTCTTGTACCCTGACCTGCTCATCTAGCACATATCTCATTAACATTTGGGTGTTATTACTATCCTCACGTCTCTGGGTCTTGTTTCTCAATACAGATCATGTGCTTTCTCCTAAACGGTCAGAACCGGACACACCTTAAGCCAGTGCAACTTTATGACACATGGGAATCAAATCTATTAAAAATATGACTGCCAACGCCCACACCCAAACACTGTGATTTAATTGGTATGGATTACGACCTCGACATAGGGACTTTTGAAAACTCCCTAGGTGATTCTCAAGTGCATCAAAGTTTGGGAATCACTTCCATAGGCATTAGTCCCGCGTTTGTGGACCGAAAAGATTAGAAACAATTAAGGACCATGCTGTTTCTGGCGCAAGTGGAGAGAGACCGCAGAGCTATCGGGGTAGGGGATTCTAAAGTACTGGCAGACCCTACAAAGATCCAAGGCTGGCTAGGTAGGGTGAGTCATACTCACATCGTTGCCGTAAGACTCTGCTGAAAGAGAAAGAGCATGTGCCACAGACACCAGTTCCCCGGAAGCCTGGGAAAGAAAAAAAAAAATTGCGAGGGAGGGATTGTTCAAGGATCCACCCGCTTGACTTCCCCACTCACCGGCCCAGAGCAACATCTCACCCTCTCATCAGTTCCGCTACTTGCCTCCATGTTGCAGTCCAGAAAGTGCGGCTTCACTTCGTCGGAAGTGATTTTTTTTTTTTCGAGAGGGAGAGACAAAGACAAAGGAAGCTCTCGAGCTGCTGGTTCTGTGTGTACTGCTCCCCGTCCCTCGCCAGGAGGAGGTAGTCGCTTGCTCCGCCTCACCCGCCCTGCGCAGGCGCACAGGTGATGTTTTCATGTTAAGTCTGCTCCTGGAGAGAATGACGTAGTTGACTGAAGGAAGTGCTGTAGTTCAACTTAATGTGGCTTTCGGCCCCCCAACGCGCTGTATGCGCAGCAGAGAGTCGAATTCACAGGCTCCGTGCACTCGCCTCACGCACCCCAAGGCCCCAAATCAAGGAATACAACACAAACAGGCATGGTGCTAGGCGGTAAAGTGGAGAAATGAAGGACTTCGTTCCTGCCTAGCAGACCTAAATGTAGTGAAGGAACAGAAAAAGGTGATCACAGCAGAGCAGCCTATGCTCTGGGAGCACCAAAAAGGGATACCTAAGCTGCTGTGAGAAGTTGACTTAGCCAGGTAGCCTAAGTAGATTGGGAAAGGACAGAGGGAATAGCATGTGCAAAGGCATTGATGAATGAAGCATTTTGGCCACTTGATGAGCATTGCAAAAATAGAATAGCTGGAGGAGAGTATGGACTACAATGTGGACAACTGTCCATATGCTGCAGCTGTTCTCCAGAATGTATTCGCGGGTTGCAGTGGATGTGCCACAATGATGGAAGAGTTTGTTGATGTGGGAGGGGTAGCGTGGGTGGGGTGGGGGATAAATGGGGGCCTCATATTTTTTTAATGTAACATTTAAAAGAAAATAAGAAAAAATGAAAAAAATAAAATAAAAAGAATACAGTCTCTGCGATTCTTTGGGGAAAGAGAGGTGCATTGTATGGTGAATATTAAGGTGTTGAAACTTCTGCTTTAAAACCAATAGTAAGCTACAGAAGGCCTTTACGCAAGGCAGCCACATGATCAAGACTTTAGGTTTTAGGGCACTCAATCCAAAACTGTGTGATTTGAGAAAGAGAAAACTGGAAGCAGAGAGACCAGCTAGGAGGCACTGGGTAATGAATACCTAAACCAAGGCAGTTGCAGTTGAAATGGTGTTGGAGAATTAATAAGGGAGTAGAACCAATAGGACTTTTTTATTGTATTTTTTAAAGATAAGTAGATCACAAAAAATTACATTAAAAAATAAAAGAGGTTCCCATATACCCCACACCCTACCCCAACCTAATCTTTCCACATCAACAACCTCTTTCATCACTGTGGTACATTCATTGCATTTGGGGAATACATTTTGGAGCACTGCTGCACCACTTGGATTATAGTTTACATTGTACTTTACACTCTCCCCCAGTACATTCAGTGGGTTATGGCAGGATATATAATGTTGAGCATCCGTCCCTGCAATATCATTTAGGCCAACCCCAAGTCCCTAAAATGCCCCACATCACATCTCTTCTTCCCTCTCCCAGCCCTCAGCAACTACCGTGGCCACTTTCCCCACATCAGTGCTACAATTTCTTCCATTATTAGTCACAATAGTTCTATAGTAGAATACCAGTAAGTTCACTCTAATCCATATTTTATTCCTCCATCCTGTGAACCCTCGAATGATGATGGATGTGGCTCAAGCAATAGGACATTTTGACTAATTGAATGTGGAGGGTAAAGGAGAACTAAGATTCCAGTGTGACTCCCAGGTTTCAGAATAGCATGTGAGGGGGTGAATATCAATGAGCTAGAAAATAGAAGATGAGGGCAGGTAGAAGGTGAGATGATGAGATTAATTTGAAAAGCCGAGTTTGAAGAGACTCTGAAACATCCAGGTAGAAGTGACCAAGTGGGAGGAGACATGATTGGACATATAAATTCGATAGCTGTAGCTGCAACTTTGAGTGAGGTTTCCCAAGAAGACTGTAAAGAACACAGCAGGCCAAGAACAATATCATTTAAGAGGAAGAGAAATCAGCAAAAAAAATGAATCATAGTTTCATCACCTTCTCTTCAACCCATCGGTGAAGGAGGGATGCCCAGCCCTAGGATTATGGGACTGGCCAAATACATGACATCTTGTACTGGATAGATGAGATAGAGAGCAGCTTATCAGTCATACACCTCTGAGGGAGGTGGACACCACATGCCACCCAGGGCCACACAGGACATACAGGAGTTGCACTGAGGAACAGTGTGAGCAAACAGGGACTGTGGGAGGCAGATCTTGTAGGATCAAGTGTATGGAATGGCCTTCTGGTTCCCATAGAAAGATGCACTTGGCTCATTTGAATAATACTGAAGTCTGGAGAGAAGAAAAGCCCACTACTAAAGGATAAGCAAGATTTAGACCTGATCCCCATTATAAGAGAGCTGTTTGGCTGGGGGGGCCTTTTCTGCTGGAGGCTAGAAGTGAGTCGGAATTTCATTTGGGCCATTTGAGGCCCTCCCATTTGTGCCAGGAGTCAAAGTAGAGCATACGATTCAAAATAAACCTTAATGTTAGGCTTTACATCACAAATCAATGTCTCCAGCTTAATTCAGAGAAGTAGGAGAAACAATTTATTAATAACTAGGAGATGAAGGTAACTTTTCAGGGAACACTTAAGCTGAAGACCATGATTCTATAAGGGTAGCAGGATGCAAGATGGGTCTTCAGAGTGGATGCTGAATGATACTGCATGTAGAGTCCTGGCCAGAAAGTGAATAAAAAGCAGTGATGTGGTGGCGGACTTGGCCCAGTGGTTAGGGCATCCGTCTACCACATGGGAGGTCGGTAGTTCAAACCCTGGGCCTCCTTGACCCATGTGGAGCTGGCCCATGCACAGTGCTGATGCGCGCAAGGAGTGCCATGCCATGCAGGAGTGTTCCCTGCGTAGGGGAGCCCCATGCACAAGGAGTGCACCCCGTAAGGAGAGCCGCCCAGCGCCAAAGAAAGTGCAGCCTACCCAGGAATGGCGCTGCCCACACGGAGAGCTGACACAACAAGATGACTCAACAAAAAGAGGCACAGATTCCCGTGCCGCTGACAACAACAGAAGCGGACAAAGACAAAGACCCAGCAAATACACACAGAGAACAGAAAACTGGGGTGGGGGTGGGGGGAAGGGGAGAGAAATAAATAAATAAATAAATCCTAAAAAAAAAAACCAGTGATGTGGAGGGGGGTAGACAATGGTACTCACTTGAATTCAACCTGGACCTACCAAGTAAATATGATACCATTCCAAAGACCACGATTAACATTTCATCTGAGAGAGCACTTGGATAATTTTCTACATCTGTTTTAGGCAGATTTGATGACTTCAAATTTTTTAAATCTATTAAAATGTGTATGTGCATGAGTTGTTAGGGTCTTTTTTACTCTGTTTTTTTTTAGTAAGGGTATGTCAAACAACTCACAATCTTGTATTATTCTTTGCAGAGACCAGGAATTGGATCCTCTCTAGATGGAACCACAACCAGGTTATCACATGATGGAAAAGCCAACTCTTTCTGTACCCCCAAACCACAGGAGATAAAACTGTCATCCAGTGCTATTCTCAATGCCAGGAAAGGGACAGTCCAGGCAGCAAGTATCACAATAAATGTTTGCCTTTCCATCTACACCATTGGTTTCAGATGGACTCAAAGAAGCTGGCCATTAAAGTGAGGGAGGGAGGAATTGACTCAGAACAAAAGGCAGTATATAAAAAGCAAGCATTTTCAGGCTTTAAGAACTAAATCTAGGAAAGATCTTTTGGTGTGGGGTGAGGAGACCAAAGATTCTGTCTGTTTTCTGGAAAGGTCCCAGGGTGTTGTCCTTTAGCTCCTTCTCAGGCAGGTAATATGAACATGCCACAGGTCAAGCCAGAAGGCATCATCAGTCCTAAGTTGCTGAGGCATCTAATGCCAAGGATCTCAAGGGCATCGGGCAAAGTTATAATTGCTAGGATATGTGGTTTTATGGGGTAGAGGAAGGCAGTGAGTCATTGAATTTGAGTTTGTCAGTGGAAAGGCAGTTGGGTGAGTGCTGCTAATGGCAGGTGTTTGAGCCATGTAGATAGCCCCTAAGGCCATGGATGCTCTGCATGGCTTTCAGACTATTTGCAGAAGGCAAACTTGAAAAACCTTGATATTGGTCATTAAAACGTGGGACAAATATTAGGTCTTTGGTCAGAAATCATGTAAGTTAGGCTTTTATGAAATTATAAAACCCAGATAATAAAAGTATTTGCTGTGAAAGGGGTTTGTTGTTTCATTTATAAGGATGGTTCACGTGAAAGTAGGTTTTTAGACTATTTTTTCATGATCATGGTCCCAAGGTGTGTCCTATGGTTAGGAAGGAGGACAACTTAGACCTTGGAAAGTGTATGCAAATTGGTCCTTATCCCAGAAACCTTGTCGCATAGAACAAAAATTGAAAGAATTGCAAGCAGTTTTTCATTGTCTAACCATATTCTTTTCTCTGGTGACTAATATTTTAGCTATTAACTCCATGGGTGTGCTCATTACATTTATTTTTATTTGGGTGAATTGTATGATTTATTAATACATATCAATAAAATTGATTTGTTTAAAAATTGAAATGATTCATTTTAGTATTAAAATATGCTAAAGGTTTTGAAAGTCAAGGCAATAAAACATTTTAGGGAATCGGGTAAACTCTCTAAAACAAGGTCTATATAGTTTCATCAATCTGGTTTTCTTGTTTTTTTGAACATTTTTTTATTTTATTTTTTACTTTTTATTAAATTGTCTTTTACAAAAAATACATAGATGACAAAAAATGTTACATTAAAAAATATAAGAGGTTCCCACATGCCCCACAACCCACATACACACTCCTCTCATATCAACAACCTCTTTCATCATACTGGCATATTTATTGCATTTGGTGAATACATTTTGAACCACTGCTGCACCACTTGGATTATAGTTTACATTGTAGTTTACACTCTCCCCCAGTATGTTCAGTGGGTTATGGCAGGATATATACTGTCCAGCATCTGTTCCTGCAGTATCATTTAGGACAACACCAAGTCCCAAAAATGCCCCCACATCTCATCATATCTTCCCTCTCCCTGCCTTTAGCAACTACCGCGGCTGCTTTCTCCACATCAGTGCTATAGTTTCTTCCATTACTATTCACAATAGTTCTATAGTAGAATACCAGTAAGTCAACTTTAATCCATAGTCTATTCCTCCATTCTGTGGACCCAGGGTTGGTCATGTCCACTCCACCTCTATACTGAGAGGGGGCTTAGATTCCCCATAGCTGATGGATGCCGTTCTCCTGTGTGGAGTTGTAGGGACTCTTGGTTCCCTGTTGTGGTGGTTGAACATTTTCACCTACCTATTAGCCAACCTGTGCAAGTCCAACAAACCAGAGGATAGGAGCTACAACTCTGCTGAGGCTCAGGGCCCAACTGGCACATGACCAGTCCAGAGAGTGAAGTCTCCTGGGTATACAACAACCCCAGCGTCAACCACAGGTTCAGTGAAAGTGAAAGAAGAGGCATGCGTAGAAAGTTCATGTCTGATTCCAACTCCATCACACTCAGGTACACAAATTCCGATGTAGGGCCCATTGACAAGGCACTGAACTTCAGAACCAACTGACATGATCATAGAACCTGTGTGTCTCTGTAGCCCTCAGGAGCACCAGTATCTGGAGTTGCATCTATTTTGACTGTCTCTGGGATCCTGCTGAGGCAAGCATAAGGGCAACCACTCTGATGATCTCCTGACTCTTTTGGAAGACTTTTAGCCATATATACTCATTTTTTTTTTACTATTTCCCCCTTTTATTCCAGGACTTTTCTAGTTGGATCACCAGGTAGTGATGGGTAATCATCCCTTGGCGCCAGGAAGGCTCACCTTTGGAGTCATGTCCCATGGTGGAGGGAAGGTTATACATTTACGTGCTGAGTTTGACTTAGAGAGTGGCCACATTTGAGCAACATGGAGGCTTTCAGGATATAACTTTTAGACACACTGCAGCTCTAGGCCTAGTTCAAATTTCAGGCACACAGGCTCATAAGCATAATCATCAGTATCAAGGGTTCATAATTGGAACATCCTTCTTCATTGGTCTTTGCCCTTGCACTTGGGGGATTGTTGCTGTTTCATGGGGGAATGCAACAAAGCTCCCCTACCTAGGAACTCAGCACTTCCTCTGTTGTTGTTTGTAACTGTAACTTTTATAAAAATAACCAACATATATCTGAACATTATTTGTACCCTATATACATGCCCTGGAGAACTCTCTCCCAACCATGGGTCCCCCATCAATACCACCCCACACCAGCATTCCTCCCCTGCCATAGTTGAATCCCCATCTGTGGTCCAAAACCTCTTCAAAAATGAAGCCTAAATATATAAAATAAAAGTAATAGACCTCTACACTTATTAGAATGCTTTGGGTACTTAGGGTGTACCTATAAATAGTAGTTAAAACATTAACCTTGTAATCCATGCAATGATGACTAATATTGTCATATCTGATTCTTATATATAAAGTTGCTGCCTACATCACATTGTCTTAAAACACAAAACATGAGTTCAGTGCACACGTGATGTATCAGTGCCATTAAAACACTCCTGAGGGGAAGCAGATTTTATTTCTTTAAAAAGGAATGTTATGGGAAACGGACTTTGGCCCAGTGGTTAGGGCGACCGTCTACCACATGGGAGGTCCGCGGTTCAAGCCCGGGCCTCCTTGACTCCGTGTGGAGCTGGCCCATGCGCAGTGCTGATGCACGCAAGGAGTGCCGTGCTACACAGGGGTGTCCCCCGCGTAGGGGAGCCCCACGCGCAAGGAGTGCACCCATAAGGAGAGCCGCCCAGCGCGAAGGAGGGAGCAGCCTGCCGAGGAATGGCGCCGCCCACACTTCCCGTGCCGCTGATGACAACAGAAGCGGACAAAGAAACAAGAAGCAGCAAAAAGACACAGAAAACAGACAACCGGGGGAGGGGAGGGGAATTAAATAAATAAAAATAAATCTTAAAAAAAAATAAATAAAAAGGAATGTTATTACCTATAATTAATAAATTCCATATTCCAAGTACTTTCAGAAATGAGAATGACTCTGGATTAAGGATCCTAAATGGGAATTATACAGTGTGAAATTGATAAGCCCAGATTGCTGTGGAACTGGCCACCAGGAGAAGTCCTGAAATTTGCACACTACCTGAATATGTGAACTAACCACTGCAATAGACACCAAATTTTCAAATGTCTGGTCACTTAATGAAATTAGTGTCTCCATTTGATTCACATTATTTGCACAGCAAAGGTATTATGTCTGAGGATCTGAGGGCCAATACATGAGGTCAGGCAGCAGATTATCTACTGGGAGCTCAAATGCAAAGGTCATTTCTTTAAGATCAGATGTGTCAGTTTAGCTGTGATTAGCAAAAAGTGATCAACAAATTAGAATTTTTCATTACCATCTACTCACATTTCCCTCCTTTTACCATTGATCACGCAGCCATTTTTTCTTTATACCAGAGGAGCAGCAAACAGTAACCTTGGTCCAATCTGGCCAGCTGTTGTAAACAAAGCTTTATTGGAACATAAAAAAAAATGAAGCTTAGTATATTGCCAAATTCAATTAATAGGAAAATGAAATAGTAGTGATAGCTTTAAAGATAGAAATAGAATAAATACTAATTTAGAAAACTAAAATAAAGTAAAAATAAATTGGGGTATTAAAAAATGAAACATAACATAAAACTTTGTTTTTGGTATTTTGCCTTTCATCACTGTAATAGGTGTTGCCCTGTATATACACTGGTAAGGCAATTTCTTTCATTTCTTCTTCAGGGTCTACATCTGTTCATTTTTTTCCTAGTTTTTCATTTTATCTTCAAAAAAGTTTTAGAACACAGTAGAGCCACATATACAATATAGGACACTCTCACATATCCGATATCAAACCCTTTTCCCCCTTCCCCAGCAAAGATCTTTTTATGTTATCATGTTATTTTTGCTGCAATTGATGTACAGATATTGAAACAAAACTATCGAACAGGATCCCATTTTGGTTTACATTATGGCTTATATTTTACACTCTATGATTTCTTATTTTTAGTTACCTTTGGTTTTACATTATGGTTTATATGTTAGCTTATAGGCTTCTATAGATTTTTAGAGTAATTTAACATGTCCTATATCCATCATTGTGGAACACTTCCATTGCCCCATGTTACCCTGCTTCCATCTATTCTATTCTTCTCTCTCTCCCCTCAGGGCCCTCAGTGACAATCAATCTTCACTTCTTGAAGGACCAGATTCACAGATACTTGCAACAATGCTGAGGTTTGACATACAAGACTGTCCTCCCCAATTGGGAGACACAATTCTCTCATTTTCAGAACATCATTCTTCCCCAGGATGTGGGTTCAATTTCCCATTCATTGTATGGGTCTCCACGCAATGATAAAATGCACTATGAGAAGATGAGCACTCACACACGCCCTAGAATCCTGCCCCTATACCAGATGTCCCTCCTTAAGCACCTTAAAATATTATCCATCCTGATATTTTCTAAAGTGTTTTCTCAACATTGTAGTTTCAACCACATACCTGACAATCTCCCATGTTCAACTGTACCCCCAGTACTTCCCCCAATTCCTTGGGCCTTCCGACCCATCCTCCCAACCCTAGCCACCCTCAAGCCTTCAAAGCCCCACCCAAAGACATCCCTATGCCATCTTATCCATTCCCTGTACAAATACTTACCTCCATTTTATCATAGATTTCACCCATGTGTGCATCAGCTCACAATATTCTTCTCCCCGCCAATTTCCTGTAATCCTACCATCCAGTCTCTAACTCTCTGAGACACCTTGGTTTGCTTATTTCATATCAGAGTGGTCATGTAGTATTTGTTTTTCAATGCCCGGCTTGCATCACTCAACATAAGTTCCTCCTGATTCATCCATGTTATCCCATGTGTTTGTACTGTATTCTTTCCTATAGCTGAGGAGTATTCCATTGTATATATATACCACATTTTGTTTATCCATTCTTCTGTTGCTGGGCATTTGGGCGGATTCCCAACTGTATACTCTGACCTCAAAAAGACGTCCTAAATTGGTCGTTGTGCCAGAAACATATCAGTTACCAGAGAAAAGAATATGGTTAGATAATGAAAAGGTTCTTACAAGTCTTTCAATTTTTGCTCTATGTTACAAGGTTTCTGGCATAGAGCAAAAATTGAAAGACTTGCAAACAGCTTTTCATTCTCTAACCATATTCTTTCCTCTGGTAACTGATATTCCAGCTATTAACTCCATGGATTTGCTCATTATATTTAGTTCATATTAGCGAAGTCATACAATATTTGTCCTTTTGTGCCTCATTTCCTTCATTAAATGTAATGTCCTCCAGGTTCAAACACATTTTCATATGCTTCACGACTTCATTTCTTCTTACAGCTGAATAATATTCCATCATGCGTATATACCACAGTTTGTTTACCCATTTCTTCAGTTGATGCACATCTGGGTTGTTTCCATCTTTTGGCAATCATGAATAATGTTGCTACACCCTTCGATATGCAGAGGTGTGTTCATGTCACTGCGCTCTGTTCTTCTGGGTATATACCTGCCTTCGATATGCAGAGGTGTGTTCATGTCACTGCTCTCTGTTCTTCTGGGTATATACCTGGTATTGGTATTGTTGGGTCACAAGGTTGATCTATATCTAACTTACTTAGGAATCGCCAAACAGACCTCCACAGTGGCTCTATCATTCTATATTCCCACTAACAGTGAATAAGAACTCCTATCTCTCTATATCATGCCAATCATTTGTAGTTTTCTGTTTTGTTAATAGTGGTCATTCTAGTAGGTTTGACTCTTATATCTAATTGTAGCTTTGATTTGCATTTCCCTAATAGCCAGTGATGCTGAGCATTTTTTTATGTGTTATTTCTAGGTTTGAATTTTTTCTTTAGAATACCTATTCAGGAATTTTGCCCATTTTTTAAATAAATCAGTTTTATTGGGACATATTTATAAAACATCCAATTCATCCAACGTGTACAACCAATGGTATTTGGTAAAATCACATGACACTGCATTCACCACTTGCATCCTTAGAGCAATTTCTTTATGGCTATAATAATAATAGTAAACAAAAAAAGACAAACAATCAAACAAGAAAATTCTTCACGTCTCAGTCTCTCTAGGCTCCCCCTGCATACATGATTATTTCTGACTATTTTTGCATATTTATTTATTTATTTGGCAGCTTTATTGAGATAATGTTAACATACAATACAATCTATCCACAGTGTATAATCGATGGCTTTTAGTACAATCACAAGGTTCTGCATTCATCACGACAAAAAAATTTAGAACAATTTTATTAATCTAAGAAGAAAAACTCCACACCCCTCAGCAGTCCTTCCTAAGCCTTACATAATGACTAACATAATTTCAACTTTATAAATTGATTTATATTTGCATTTTATATAAATTGAATCATGCAATATGTAGTAATTAGTGTCTGGTTTCTTTCACTCACCTGCTTTTTGTCTGATATTAATATCTATTAGTATTAAAAACATTTCTTCAGCTTCAAAGAAAATTGGTCTTATATATGCATTATTACTAATATTCATACTTCATATGCAGTTTTGCTATGATATACAGTTCCGTGTCATAATTTTTATCTTTTTTAAAAAATATACATGGCTTTTGACTTTACCATTAAACCACTTTCATACCCACATAGTAGTACTGCTAGTTACACATTATGTTGAGCTTTCACCATTTCTATTCATTTCCAATGACTAACATGCATACTTTTTACAAGATTTTTTGGTCCATTTTTTAATCGGGTCATTTGCTTTTGTATTGTTGAGTTGTAGGATCTCTTTATATATATATCATGGATATTAGACCCTCATCAAATGTGTGATTTACAAATATTTTCTCACACTGAGTAGGTTGCCTTTTTACCCTCTTCACAAAGCCCTTTGAGGTGCAGAAATGTTTAAATTTGAGAAGATCCCATTTGTCTACTTTTTTTTCCTTTTGTCTCTCGTGCTGTGGGTGTAAGGTTTAAAAGACCCCCACCTACTACAAGGTATTGCAGAAGTTTCCCTGTGATATTTTCTAGGAATTTTATGGTTTTGGTTTTTCGGTTTCCAACCAAGAATACTCTATCCAGCTGAACTAGCATTCAAAAATGATGGAGAGTTCAAAATATTCGCAGATAAACAGAAACTGAAAGAGTATGCCAACAAGAAACCTCCCCTTCAAGAAATTCTAAAGGAAGTTCTGCAGGAAGAAAGGAAAAAAGAGGACAGGCAGAGTTGGAGGAGAGTGTAAGAGCAACAAAAAAGACAAAATTAGAAGGAAAAAAATGCAATTAAAATATGACAAACACAAATCCAATAAAAATATGGCTAACACAAATAATTCCTTGAAAGTAATAACACTGAATGTCAACAGATTAAACTCACCTATCAAAGATTCAAACTGGGACATTGGATAAGGAAATATGACCCATCTATATGCTGTCTACAAGAGACACATCTTAGACCCAGAGACTCATGGAGGTTGAAAGTGAATGGATAGAAAACAATCATACAAGCAAACAATACCCAGAAAAAGGCAGGAGTAGCTACATTAATATCAGACAAAATAGACTTTAAATGCAAAACAATTCTGAGAGACAAAGAAGGATACTACATTTTAGTGAAAGGGACACTCTCTCAAGAAGAACGAACAATCATAAATATTTATGCTCCTAACAAGGGCGCCTCTAAATACGTGAGGCAAATGCTGGAAAAACTAAGTGAAAGAATAGATGCATCTACAATTATAGTGGGGGATTTTAATACACCACTATCCACTCTGGACAGAACATCTCAAAAGAGAATCACTAAAGAAACAAACTATTTGAACAGTATATTAGAGGAGCTGCATCTAATAGACATATATAGATCATTACACCCAAACACAGCCGGATATACATTTTCTCAAGTGCACATGGATCATTCTCCAAGATAGACCATATGCCAGGCCGCAAAGAAAGGCTTAATGAATTCAGAAAGATTGAAATCATACAAAACAATATCTCTGCCCACAGTGGAGTGAAGCTGGAAATTTGCACGGGACAGAGGCCCAGACTTCACACCACGATTTGGAAATTAAACAGCACACTCTTAGAAAAATAGTGGGTCAAAGAGGAAATCTCAAAAGAAATCAATGACTACCTTGAAACAAATGATAATGATAACACAACATACCAAAATTTATGGGATGCAGCAAAACCGGTACTGAGAGGGAAATTTATAGCCATAAATTCATATATCAAAAAAGAAGAAAGAGCAAAAATTGAAGAACTAACTGCACATTTGAAGGAATTAGAAAATGAACAACAAAGTAATCCAACAGGAAGAAGAACGAAGGAAATAACAAAGATAAGAGCAGAACTAAATGAAATAGAAAATAAGAAAGCACTTGAAAAGATAACAAGACCAAGAGCTGGTTTTTTGAGAAGATCAACACAATTGACAAACCTTTAGCGAGACTAACAAAGAAAAAAAGAGAGAAGATGCAAATACACAAAATAAGAAATGAGAAAGGTGATATCACCACTGACACCGCAGGAATAAAGACTATTATCATAAAAGGATACTTTGAAAAACAATATTCCAACAAAAATGAGAATTCAGAGGAAATGGACAAATTCCTAGAAACACAGAAGCAGCCCATATTGATGAAAGAAGAAATTGATGATCTTAACAAACCAATCACAAGCAAAGAGATAGAATCAATCATTAAAAACCTCCCAACTAAGATGAACCCAGGGCCAGACGGCTTCACAGGTGACTTCTACAAAACATTCCGGAAAGAACTAACACCAATCCTGCTGAAACTATTCCAAAAAATCAAAACAGAAGGAACATTGCCTCACTCCTTCTATGATGCCAACATTACCCTAGTACCAAAGCCAAACAAAGACACCACAAGAAAGGAAAATTACAGACCAATTTCTCTAATGAACCTAGATGCAAAATTACTTAACAAAATACTTGCTAATCTTATTCAACAACACATTAAATGAATTATACACCACGACCAAGTGGGATTTATTCCAGGTATGCAAGGATGGTTCACCATAAGAAAATCAATCAATGGAATACACCATATAAACAGACTGAAGGAAAAAAATCACATGATTATATCTACAGATGCAAAAAAAGCATTTGACAAAATACAGCACCCTTTCTTGATAAAAACACTCCAAAAGATCGGAATACAAAGAAATTTTTTGAACATGATAAAGAGTATATATGAAAAACCTACAGCCAACATTGTTTACAATGGAGAACTCCTAAAATCCTTCCCTGTAAAGTCAGGAACAAGACAAGGATGCCCACTGTCTCCCCTTCTATTTACATTGTCTTAGAAGTACTTGCTCAAGCACTGAGTCAAGAAGCAGATATAAAAGGCATTCAAATTGGAAAGGAAGAAGTCAAGATTTCATTATTTGCAGATGACATGATCCTATACATAGAAAGCCCTGAGAGGTGTACAACAAAGCTTCTAGAACTCATCAATGAGTTTAGTAAAGTCACAGGTTATAAGATCAATGTGCAAAAGTCAGCAGCATTTCTGTACACCAATAATGATCAAGATCAGGAGGAAATCAAGAAACAAATACCATTCACAATAGCAAATGAAAAAATCAAATACTTAGGAATAAATTTAACTAAAGATGTAAAAAACTTATACACTGAGAACTATACAAGACTGTTCAAGGAAATCAAAGAAGACCTAAATAAATGGAAGAACATTCCTTGTTCATGGATAGGAAGACTGAATATTATTAAGATGTGTATCCTATCAAAACCAATCTACACATTCAATGCAATCCCAATAAAAATCAACACAGCCTTCTTTAAGGAACTAGAAAAACTAACTATGAAATTTATTTGGAAAGGAAAGAGGCACTGAATAGCCAAAGACATATTGAAAAGGAAAAACGAAATTGGAGGAATCACACTTCCTGACTTCAAAATATACTACAAAGCTACAGAAGTGACAACAGCATGGTATTGGCATAAGGAGAGACACACAGACCAATGGAATCGAATTGAAAGTTCTGATATAGAACCTCATATATATAGCCATATAATATTCGATAAAGCCACCAAACCCTCTCAACTGGGAGAGAATGGCCTATTCAATAAATGGTGCCTGGAGAACTGGATAGCCATATGTAGAAGAATGAAAGAGGATTACCATCTCACACCTTACACAAAGATCAACTCAAGATGGATTAAAGACCTAAATATAAGAGTCAAGACCATAAAGACCTTGGAAAGCAGTGTAGGGAAACATCTACAGGACCTTGTAATAGGAAATGGTTTCATGAACATCACACCAACAGCACGAGCAGCAAAAGAACAAATAGATAAATGGGACTTCCTAAAAATTAAAGCCTTCTGCACCTGAAAGGAGTTTGTCAAGAAAGTAAAAAGGAAACCTACACAATGGGAGAAAATATTTGGCAACCATATATCTGATAAGAGACTTATAACTTGCATATGTAAAGAACTCCTATATCTTGAAAATAAAAAGATAAACAACCCATTTAAAAAATGGGGAAAAGATTTAAACAGGCACTTCTCCATAGAAGAAATACAAATGGCTAAAAAGCAAATGAAAAAATGCTCCAAATCTCTAGTTATCGGGGAAATGCAAATCAAAACTACAGTAAGATACCATCTTACTCCCATAAGATTGGCAGCTATGAAATAAACAGAAGAATACAAATGCTGGAGAGGATGTGAAGAAAGGTGAACAGTCATCCACTGCTGGTGGGAATGCAGAAGGATCCAACCATTCTGGAGGACAGTATGGCGGTTTCTCAAAAAACTAACCATAGATTTGCCATATGACCCAGCAATTCCACTGCTGGGTATATACCCAGCAGAACTGAAAACAAGGACACAAACCGATATATGTACACGAATGTTCATAGCAGCATTGTTCACTATCGCCAAAAGTTGGAATCAACCCAAATGTCCATCAACAGATGAGTGGATCAATAAAATGTGGTATATAAACACAATGGAATACTACTCGGCTGTAAGAACAAATACACTACAAACACACGTGATAACATGGATGAATCTTGAGAACCTTATGTTGAGTGAAGCAACCCAGGCATTGAAAGACAAATATTACATGACCTCAAAGACATGAAATAAGCAAGCTGCCTCAGAGAGCTAGACACTGGAAAATAGGCTTACTGGAAATCGGGGGGTGGAGGAAGGATGTGAGCTGACGTCTGCAGGGGTGGAATCTATGATGAGCTTGTGGTAAGTATGAGCACAAAGAAGAGATAAAATGGGGGCAAGGGGTTGCCTTTGGGTGGGGCTTTGCGGGTTTGAGGGGGGCTGGGGCTGGGTGGATGGGTAATATTGCCCACAAAATTGGGGGGAGGGAGGGGCAACATAGGAACATAGGAGAGTGTCAGGTGTTGGTTGAGAGTAAAATGCTGAGAAAATCGTATGAAAATATAATTAGGAGGGTTACCTGTTTAGGATGCTCGGAGGGGATGGTCTGATGGGGGACAGACTCTTGGGAAATGTCTGAATGCTCATTTTGCCAGGGTGGGTTGCACCATTGGGTAGAAACCCAAGAAGTGAGAGTTGGGGTGGACCCACATTCTGGGGAGGACAAATGTCATCAAATAGAGGGAACTGTATCTCTCGAGAGAAAAGGTGGCTCCCAGGGCATTAGGGTAGTTGAGCAAGTCAGGCACTGAACACTGTTGCAAGTATCTCTGGATGTGGCTCCTCAGGAAATGGAGATTGGCTGTCGCTGTGGGCCCCAAGGGGAGGGGAAAATGGATGTTGAATGGATGGAACCAAGGTAAATGTGGGGGCAAGAGAGGAGTTTTGCGAGAGTACACGAGGAAGAATATAAAAAATGTAATATTACACCAAAAACATATAGGGGACGACAGACTAATAATGTAAACCATAATGTAAAACATAGGATAACTAAAAAATTTTGAAAACTGTATATCCTAAAGTATGGACCACATTGTAAGCACAGATGACACCTTGTTTGAAAGCTATTGTTTCGGAGTCTGTACATCAGGTTCAGTAAATATGATATGAATAAGTTAAAAGACTATCGCTGTGGAAGGGAAAAGGTTTTATGGTGGATGTGTGGGAGTACTGTATATTGTATATATGAATTACTGTGATCTAAGGCTCTTGTGAAGAGAATAATTAGGAAAAAAGAAAAGAAAAGATAGGATGTAGCATTTTTCCAAATCAATATGTACTCTAGATCTAACCTTTAAACTCATTGCTATATTCCATTTTACTAGTAAGGGAACCTGACATTATATTGGGCTTCACTTTACAGGAAGTTTTGGATCACAGAATGGTTCAACAATGGCAGCGGAGGAATACTGGTATGGGATGTTATTGACAAACTATGGTTGACAGGGAGTTATACAGGGCATATGTCCAGGATACATGGTAATGTTTGGATATACTTATAGTGGAAACAAACAAAAACAACAGCTGGGGGGCTACTGGGTTCCTGGCCAGGGGTGCTCTGTCGTGGTCCCTAGGGGAGCAGCGGCAGTCTCCCAGGTGCAACAGTAAGAACCAGGAAGGAATGAGGGTCCAACAGTGGGCTCCTGATGCTAGTGACTATGCTTGTGAGCCTATACGCCTGAAATAAGGACAAGGCCTAGAGCAGCATTGTGCCTGGAAGTTTCCTCCTGACAGACTTCATGTTACTCAAATGTGGCCAGTCTCGAAGCCAAACTCAGCATGTAGATGCAGTGCATTCCCCCCAGCGTGGGACATGACACCCGGGGATGAGCCTCCCTGGCACCGAGGGATCACTACCAAATACCAGCTGAAGATGGAACTAGAAAATGACCTTGATTTAAAGGTTCAACGTGGATCAGCAGAATATCCCTGTCTACATATAATAACATGACTTTAAAATGCTGTTTGACCTAATGTAAGGGGGAAATGGAAAGGACAAATGAGTTTATATGGCTATGAGTCTCTAAAAGAGTCTGGAGTTTGTCAGAAGGATTGCCCTTATGCACAACTGAGCAGAGTCTCAGAGACAGATAAAGGAGATACAACCCCAGGTATTGGTTCTTTGGAGGGCTAAAGAGACCCACGGGTTCTATGGTCATGGCAGATGGGGTTCACTGCCATGTCAGTTGGCCTTTCTTTGGAGCTGGTGTTTCTGCGTGATGGAACTGGACTCAGACGGGATCTCTTTTCACAAGACTTTCATGCTACTTTACTGGAATTATAGTTGGTGCTGGGGTTTAAGATATATCTAGGGGATTTGAATGTCTGGACTGACAATATGATAGCCACACCCTGAACCTCAACAGACTTCAACTCCTACACTCTGATTTATTGGACTTACCCCACTCAGCTAACATGGAGTTGAAGAATGTCAACCACCACACCATGGAGCCTAGAGTGCCTACAACTGAAAGCAGGAGGATTGCACCCAGTATCCATGTGGAATCTAATCCCCCTCTTGACATAGAAGTGCAGTGGACACAACCAATCCAATGTCCACAGAGAAAATGTGGCATTGGTGTGGGAAGGGTGGCCATGGTTGCTGCTGTGTGCGGGGAATGGGAGGAAGAGATGAGATGTGGAGTCGTTTTCGGGACTTAGAGTTGTCCTGGGTGGTGCTTCACGGACAATTACGGGACATTGTAGATCCCCCCAGGGCCCACTGGATGGAACGTGGGAGAGTGTGGGCTATGATGTAACGTGGGAGAGTGTGGGCTATGATGTGGACCATTAACTATGAGGTGCAGCGATGCCCAGAGATGTACTTACCAAATGCAATGGATGTGTCATGATGATGGGAGAGAGTGTTGCTGTGGGGGGAGTGGGGGGTGGGGGCGGTGGGGTTGAATGGGACTTCATATTTTTTGAATGTAATATTTTTTAAAAAATGAATTAAAAAAAAGGAACTAAAAAAATTAGGAAAATGCAAATCAAAAAAAAAAAAGAAAGTGAATGGCTGAAAAACAATCTTACAAGCAAACAATAAGCAAAAAAAGGGAGGTGTAGCTATATTATTATAAGACAAAATAGACTTTAAATGTGAAACAATTGTGAGAGACAAAGATCGATTCTACATATTAGTGAAAGGAATAATCTTTCAAGAAGAATGAACAATCATAAATATTTTTTTCCTAACAAGGGTGCCTCCAAAAATATGAGGCAAACACTGGAAAAATTAAGTGAAAGAACAGATGCCTCTACAATTATAGTGGGAGATTTTAATACACCACTATCAACTTTGGACAGAACATCTGAAAAGAGAATCAATAAAAAACAAAAACTTTGAACAGTGTATTAGAGGTGCTGAATATAATAGAAATATACAGATCATTACACTTGAATAAGCAGGATATACATTTTTCTCAAGGGCACATAGATCATTCTCTAAGATAGATCATATGCTAGGCCATAGAGAAAGTGTCAATGAATTGAGAAAGATGGAAATCATACAAAATAATACCTCTGACAAAATAATACCTCGGTAGAGTGAAGCTGGAAATCTGCAAGGGCCAGAGACCCAGATTTCATGCCAAGATATGGAAATTAAACAGCACGCTCTTAGAAAAACAGTGGGTCCAAGAGGAAATCTCAAAAGAAATTAATAACTAACTTGAAACTAATGAGAATGATAACACAAAATACCAAAACTTATGGGATGCAGCAAAAGCAATAATGAGAGGGAAATTTATGGCCATAATTTCATACATCAAAAAAGATAAAAGAGCAAAAATTGGACAACTAAGTGCACGTTTGGGAGAATTATTTAAAAAAAAACAACAAAGTAACCCCACAGAAAAAAGAAAGAAAGCAAAAAAAAAAAAAGATAAGAGCAGAACTAAATGAAATAGAAAATAAGAAAACACTTGAAAAGATAAACAAGACCAAGAGCTGGTTCTTTGAGAAAATCAATGAAATTGACAAACCCTTAGCTAGACCAACAAAGAAAAAATAAAGAGAGAATATGCAAATACACAAAATAAGAAATGAGAAAAGAGATATCTCCACCAACCCCACAGAAATAAAGACTACCATAAGAGGATACTTTGAAAAACTATATTCCAACAAAAATGATAATTCACAGGAAATGGACAAACTCCTAGAAACACATAAGCAGCCTATATTGATGAAAGAAGAAATTGATGATCTCAAAGAACCAATTACAAGGAAAGAGATAGAATCAGTCATTTAAAAAATAACTAAGAAGAGCCCAGGGCCAGTCGGCTTCTCAGGTGAATTCTACAAAACATTCTGGAAAGAACTAAGGCTAATCTTGCTGAAACTCTTCCAAAAAATTGAAACAAAAGGAACATTACCTAACTCATTCTGTGATGCTAACATTACCCTAGTGCCAAAGCCAAACAAAGACACCACAGGAAAGGAAAATTTTGACCCATTCCTCCAATGAAACTAGATGCAAAAATCTTCAACAAAATACTTGCTAACCATATCCAACAACACATTAAACAAATTATAAACCATGACCAAGTGGGATTGATTCCGGGTATGCAAGGATGGTTAAACATAAGAAAATCTATCAATGTGATACACCATAAAAACAGATTGAAAGGAAAAAATACATGGTTCTATGTATAGATGCAGAAAAAGCATTTGACAAAATACAGCACCCGTTCTTGATAAAAACACTCCAAAAGATCAGAATACAAAGAAATTTTCTGAATATGATAATGAGTATATATGAAAAACCCACAGCCAACATCGTTTACAATGGTGAAATCCTAAAATCTTTCCCTCTAAGAACAGGAACAAGACAAGGATGCCTACTATCACCTCTTCTATTTAACATTGCCTTAGAAGTACTTCCTCTAGCACTGAGTCAAGAACCAGATATAAAAGACATTCATTGGAAAGGAAGGAGTCAAAATTTCATTATTTGCAGATCACAGGATCTTATACATAGAAAACCCTGAGATGTCTACAACAAAGCTTCTAGAACACATAAATGAAACTAATAAAGTCGCAGGTTATAAAATCAATGTGCAAAAATTAGTAGAATTTCTGTACACCAATAATGAGCAAGTTCAGGAAGAAATCAAGAATCAAATACAATTTACATTGGTCAATAAAAAATCAATTACCTAGGAATAAATTTAACTAAAGATGTAAAAAACTTATACACAGAGAACTACACAAGATGGTTCAAGGAAATCAAAGGAGACCTAAATAAATGGAAGAATATTCCTTGTTCATGGATACGAAGACTAAATAATATTAAGACCTGTGTCCTACCAAAACTGATCTACACATTCAATGCAATCCCAATAAAAATCAACACAGCATTCTTTAAGGAACTAGAAAAACTAGCTATGAAATTTATTTGGAAAGGAAAGAGGACCCGAATAACCAAAGACATATTGAAAAAGAAAAATGAAAATGGAGGAATCACACTACCTGACTTCAAAACAAACTACAAAGCTGCAGTAGTGAAAACAGCACGGTATTGGCACAAGGAGAGACACACAGACCAATGGAAACGAATTGAGAGTTCTGATATAGATCCTCATGTATATATAGTCATATAATATTCTCTAAAGCCACCAAACCCTCTCAACTGGGAGAGAATGGCCTATTCAACAAATGATGCTGGAGAAATGGATACCCATATGTAAAGGAATGAAAGAGGATTACCATCTCACACCTTATAAAAAAATCAAATCAAGATGGATCAAAGACCTAAATATAAGAGCCAAGACCATAAAGACGTTGGAAAGCAGTGTAGGAAAGCATATACAAGAACTTGTAATAGGAAATAGAGTCATGAACTTCACACCAAAGCACGAGGAGCAGAAGAACAAATAGATAAATCGGGCTTCCTCAAAATTAAAGCCTTCTGCATCTCAAAGGAGTTTGTCAAGAAAGTGAAAAGAGAGCCTACACAATGGGAGAAAATACTGGTAACAATATATCTGATAGGAGACTTATAACCTGCATATAAAATAAATGCCTATATCTTGAAAATAAAAAGACAAACAACCCATTTAAAAAATGGGAAAAAGATTTGAACAGACACTTCTCCAAAGAAGAAATACAAATGGCTAAAAAGCACATGATAAAATGTTCCAATTCTCTAACTATCAAGGAAATGCAAATCAAAACTACAATGAGACTCCATTTTACTCCCATAAGATTGGCAGCTATAAAAAATCAGAAGACTACAAATGCGGGAGAGGATGTGGAGGAATGGGAACACTCATCCACTGCTGGTGGGAATGCAGAAGGATCCAGCCATTCTGGAGGACAGTTTGGCGGTTTCTTACAAAACTAGCTATAGATTTGCAATATGACCCAGCAATTCCACTGCTGGGTATATATGCAGTAGAACTGAAAACAAGGACACAAACTGATATATGCACACCGATGTTCATAGCAGCATTGTTCACTATTGCCAAAAATTGGAATCAACCCAAATGCCCATCAACAGATGAATGGATAAATAAAATGTGGTATATACATACAATGGAATACTACTCATCTTTAAGAACGAATACTACAAACACATGTGATAACATTGATGAATCTTGAGAACCTTATGTTGAGTGAAGCAACCCAGGCATTGAAGGAGAAATACTACATGACCTCAATGATATGAAATAAATAAACCAAGCTGCCTCAGAGAGCTAGAGACTGGATGATAGGCTTACAGGAAAATGGGGAGTAGAGAAAGAATATAAGCTGACACCTATATGGGTGGAATCTATGATAAGCTGGAGGTAAGTATTTGTACAAGGAAGGGATAAAATGGAGGAAGAGGGTTACCTTTGGATGGGGCTTGGTGGGCTTGAGGGTGGCTAGGGATGGGAGGATGGGTAGTATTGCCCAAGAAATTGGGGGGAGGGTGGGGCAACATATGAACATAGGAAATTGTCAGGTATTTGGTTGAGAGTATAATGCTGAGAAAATTTTTACAAAAATATAATAAAGAATATTACCTATTTGAGATGCTTAAAGGGGATAATCCAACACAGGACAGGCTCCTAGGGAATATGTGAATGCTCATTTTGCCATAGTGGGTTATATGATTGGATAGAGGCCCATGCAATGATAGTTAAGATATACCCACATCCTGGGGAGGACAGATGTTCTCAAATAGAGGGAATTGTATCTCCCGAGAAAAACGGTGGCTCCCAGTGCATTAGGGCAGTTGAGCATGTCAAGCCCTCAACACTGTTGCAAGTATCTCTGAACATGGCCCTTCAAGCAATGAAGATTGACTGTCACCGTGGATCCTCAGGGCAAGGGGAAAGAGGTATTGAATAGACGGAATCAATGTAACTGTGTGGGCAATAGAAGTGTTCCACAAGAGTACGCAAGGATGGATATAAGATATGTTAAATTACACCAAAAATACATAGGGACTGATAGGCTAAAATGTAACTCATAATGCAAAACATAAGATAACTAAAACTTTAGAAAATTGTATAGTCTAAAATATAAACCGCAATGTAAAACCAAATTTTACCTTATTTGAAAGCTATTGTCCCTATATCTTTATATCAGTTTCAGTATATATAATATGAATATGTAAAAAGATTATTGCTGTGGAAAGGAAAAGGGTTTTATGTTGGATAGGTGGGACTACTGCATATTGTACATATGAAATCCTGCGATCTAAAATTTCATAAAGATAAGCTTAACCTTTGGGGGAAAAAGGAAAAGATAGGACGTAGACACTGAGGAAAAGATGGAAATAGTTGCCTTCCAAATTTGCATACAGGGCAACACTTATTGCAGTGATGGAAGGCAAAACATCCAAAACAAAGCTTTTGCATTTTTGAATTTTTTGATACCCCAATTTATTTTTACGTTAATTTTTCTAAATTAATATGTATTCTATATCTAACCTTAAAACTCATGACTATATTCCATTTTACTATTAACGGAACCTGGCAATATATTGGGCTTCGCTTTTCAGGAAGTTTTGGATCACATAGAGGTTCAACAATGGCAGGGGAGGAATACTGGTGTGGGATGTTACTGACAGGGGACACATGGTTGGCAGGGAGTATTAGAGGGCATATATCCAGGGTACATAAAATTGTGTGGATATTTTCATAGTGGTTACAATTAAAAACAACAACTGAGGGAGTGCTGATTTCCTAGCCAGGGGAGCTCTATCACAGTCCCTAAAGGAGCAGCAACAATCCCCCAAGTGCAACGGCAAAGACCAAAAAGAAGGAAGGTCCAACAATGAGCCCTCGATTCTAATGACTATGCTTGTGAGCTTGTGCACCTGAAATAAGAACAAGGCCTAAAGCTGCAGGGTGCCTAAGAGTTACCTCCTGAGAGCCTCCATGTTGCTCAAATGTGGCCAGTCTCGAAGCCAAACTCAGCATATAAATGTGTTGCCTTCCCCCCAGCGTGGGACATGATTTCTGGGGATGAGCCTCCCTGGCACTGATGGATTACTACCAAGTACCACCTAATGGTGTAACTAGAAAATGACCTTGAGTGAAAGGGTCAACTCGGACCGGCAGAATATCTGAGTCTACATATAATACGAGGAGTTAAACAAGCTTTTTTACCTGAAGAAAAGTGGGAAATGGAAAGGACAAATGAGTTTATATGTCTATGAGTCTCAAAAAGGAGCTGAGAGGTTATCAGAGGGATTGCCCTTACGCGCACCTGAGCCGAGTCCCAGAGACAGATCACGTAGATACCATCCCAGGTACTGGTTCTCCTGAGGGCTACAGAGACCCACAGGTTCTATGGTCATGGCAGATGGAGTTCATTGCCATCTCAGTTGGCCCTACTTTGGAGTTGGTGTTTCTGTGTGATAGAGCTGGACTTAGATGTGATCTTTGTCCACAAGTCTCTCCTTTTACTTTATTGGAAGTGTACTTGGTGCTGAGGTTTAATGTATACCCAGGGGACCTGAATCTCTGGACTGACCATGCGATAGCCAAGCCCTGAGCCTCAACAGACTTCAGCTCCTACACTCTGGTTTATTGGACTTACCCCACTCATCGAACATGGAGGTGAAGAAGGTCAACCACCACACCAGGGAGCCAAGACTGCCCACAACTGAAAGCAGGAGAATTGCATCCAGCATCCATGTGGAATCTAATCTCCCTCTTGATATAGATGTAGAGTGGACACAACCATTCTAAGGTCCACAGGATGGAGGAATAGAGTATGGATTAGAGCGGAAAAAAAAACAAAAAACAAACAAAAGAAGGACAAAAATAGCCAAAGATTTGTTCAGCTTCAAAGGAAAAATGATCTTATATACCCATTATTACTCATATTCATACTTCATATGCTGTTTTGCTATGATATACAGTTCCATGTCATAATTTTTATCTTTCTTTTTAAAATATACATGGCTTTTGACTTTACCATTAAACCACTTTCATACCCACATAGTAGTACTGCTAGTTACACATTATGTTGAGCTTTCACCATTTCTATTCATTTCCAATGATTAACACGCATACTTTTTACAAGATTTTTTGGTCCATTTTTTAATCGGGTCATTTGCTTTTGTATTGTTGAGTTGTAGGATCTCTTTATATATATATCATGGATATTAGACCCTCATCAGATGTGTGATTTACAAATATTTTCTCACACTGAGTAGGTTGCCTTTTTACCCTCTTCACAAAGCCCTTTGAGGTGCAGAAATGTTTAAATTTGAGAAGATCCCATTTGTCTACTTTTTTTTCCTTTTGTCTCTCGTGCTGTGGGTGTAAGGTTTAAGAGACCCCCACCTATTACAAGGTATTGCAGAAGTTTCCCTGTGATATTTTCTAGGAATTTTATGGTTTTGGCTTTTAGATTTAGGTCTTTGATCCTTTTTGAGTTGATTCTTGTAGAGGAATGAGATACGGGTCCTCTTTGTTTATTTTCATTACGGATTTCCAGCTCACTCGGCACCATTTATTGAAGAGACCATTCTGTCCCAGAAAAGTAGACTGGACAGGCTTATGGAAAATCGGTTGACCACAGAGGTGAGGGATTATTTCTGAACTCTCAAGTTGATTCCATTGATCAACGTGTCTATCTTTATGCTAATAAAATGCTGTTTTGACCACTATACCTTTACAGTTACACTTCAAGGTCAGGAAGCATGAGGCCTCGGACTTCCTTCTTCTTTTGTAGGATATTTTTGGCTATTTGGGAAAGCTTTCCTTTCCAAAAAAAATTAATAATTGAGATTTCTATTTCTGTAAGGTAGGTTGTTGGAATGTTCATTGGCATTGCAGTGAATCAATAAATCAGTTTGGGTATTTTGACACCTTCACAATGTTTAATATTCCAATCCATGATCTCAGAATGCCCTTCCATTTGTTTAGCTCTTCCTTGATTTCCTTTAGCTGTGTTTTGTAGTTTTCTGAACATAGATCCTTTACATTCCCGGTTAAATCAATTCCTATATATTTGAATCTTTTGTTTCTATTTTAAATGGAATTTTTCTTGATTTCCTCCTCGGCTTGCTTATCGCTAGGGTATGGAAAGGCTACTGATTGTATGTGTTGATATTGTATTCTGCCAGTTTGCTCAACTCATTCATTAGCTCAACTAGTTTTGTTACAGATATTTCAGAATCTTCTAAATATAGGATCATGTCATCTGTACATAGAGTTTTAATTATTCATTTCCAATTTTGATTGTCTTTTATTTCTTTTTCTTGCCTAATTGCTCTAGCTAGAACCTCTAGCAAAATGTTCATTAACAGTGGTAACAGCAGGCATCCTTGTCTTCATCCTGATCTTAGAGGGAATGCTTTCAATCACTCCCCATTGAGTACAATGTTGGTTGTGAGATTTTCATCTACACCCTTTATTAAACTGAAGAACTTTCCTTTTATACCTACATTTGTTTTCCAAGGGACTAAAGAGTTTATCGATAAAAAGGAAAAGATAAGACACACAGCCAAGACATGGGTTCAGGACATGCTATGAGGTGAAACATATAAATGGGGCCCTGGGTAAGGGCTTTCTAAGGCCTTCCTTCTTCCCCCTTCACCATATTAAGGACAGATTTTCGCTACCTGTTGTCCCGATTGGTAGAAAGGGAAACAATCTATACCTATATTTTGAAGCATTTATGTCAAGAAAGGACGTTGGATTTTGTCATATGCCTTTTCTGCCTCAGTCGAGATGATCATGTGTTTTCCCCCCTTTGATTTGTTAATGTGCAGTATTACATTAATTGATTTTCTTACAGTGAACCACCCTTGCCTACCAGGAATAAAGCCCACTTGATCGTGATGTATGATTGTTTTTATACGCTGTTAGATTTGCTTTTCAAGTATTTTGGTGAGAATTTTTGGGTCTGTGTTCATTAGAGAGATTGGGCTGTAGTTTCCTTATCTTGCACTAATTTTATCTGGCTTATGTATTAGGGTGATGTTGGCTTCATGTGTTGGGTAATTTTCCTACCCTTCCAAATTTTTTGGAAGAGTTTAAACAGGATTCTAGTTAATTCTTCTCAAAATGTTTGGTAGAATGCACCTGTGAAGCCATCAGGTAGGTTCTGAAATTTTCTTTTTTTGATGAACAATTCAATCTCTTTGCTTGTGATTGGTTTGATGAGTTCCTGTATTTTCTGTAGAGTCAATATAGGTTGTTAGTGCATTTCTAGGAATTTCTCCATTTCATCTGGGTTGTCTAATTTGTTGGCATACAGTTTTTCATAATATCCTCTTATGATCCTTTTTATTTCTTTGTGGTCCAACATAACACCCACCCTTTCATTCCTGATTTTATTTATTCGGGTCTTCTCTCTTCTTTTCTTAGTCTTGTTAAGGGTTCGTTGATTTGTCGATTTTATTGATCTCCTCAAATAACCAGCTTTTGGTTTTGTTGATTTTCTCTGTTGTTTTTATGTTCTCAAATTCATTTATTTCTGCTCTAATCTTTGCTATCTCTTTCTTTCGGTTTTTTTTTTTTGGGGGGGGGGATTGATTTGCTCTTCTATTTTCTAGTTACTCCAGTTGTTCACTTAGTTCTTTGATTTTCACTCTTTTGATTTTTAAAAATATGTTTTTATTTTATTTTTAGAAGGTACTTAACTAGATTACATAAAATGTTCCATAAGAAAATATAAGGGATTCCCCTGTTCCCCACCCCCCATACCTCCCACCCTTCTCCACATTAACGACTTCTTTCATTAGTGTGTAGCTTGACAGGGTGGTAGGTTGGAGAGAATGGGTTGGATGGTCCAAGGAACTGAGGCAGGTTTGGGGGAGGGAGCAGGTGAACACTGGGGATTGGCAGGTACGTGGTTGAAACTACAACGTTGAGAAAGCTCTCTGGACAATATGACAAGGAAGGGTTACTGCTTTAGGGTGTTGGATGGGGGTCATTTGGGAGAGAGCACCCCTGGGGCAGTCTTTCTTTTTTTAATATAAGCATTTAGAGCTATAAGTTTCCCTCTCAGCACTGCCTTCACTGTATCTGATAAGTTTTGATATGTCGAGTTCTCCTTTTCATTCATCTCAATGTATTTCCTACTTCCACTTACAATTTCTTCTTTGAGACACTGATTCTTTAGGAGTGTGTTCTTTAGGCTCCATATACTCTTTATGCATTCATCTGTTGATGGGCATTTGGGTTGATTCCAGCTTTTGGCAATAGTGAATAATGCTACTATGTGTGTGTATGTCAGTTTATATCCTTGTTTTCAATTCTTCTGGGTATATACCTAGCAGTGGAATTGGTGGGCCATGTGGCAAATCTATAGCTAGTTTTTTGATAAACTGCCAAACTGTCCTCCGGAATGGCTGGATTCTTCTGCATTCCCACCTGCAGTGGATTAGTGCTCCCATTCCTCTACATCCTGTGCAACACTTGTAGTCTTCTGTGTTTCTGATAGCCACCAGTCTTATGGGAGTAAGATGGTATCTCACTGTAGTTTTGATTTGCATTTCCCTAATATCTAGTGATTTCGAGCATTTTTTCATGTGTATTTTAGCCATTTCTATTTCTTCTTTGGAGAAGCATCTGTTCAAATCTCTTGCCCATTTTTAAAAGGGGTTGTCTTTTTATTTTCGAGATATAGGAGTTCTTTATATATGCAGGATATTAGTCTCCTAACAGATATATGGTTACCAAATACTTTCTCCCACTGGGTAGGCTCTCTTTTCACTTTCTTGACAAGCTCCTTTGAGGTGAAAAAGGCTTCAATTTTGAGGACGCCCCATTTATCTATTTGTTCTTTTGCTGCTCGGGCTTTGGGTGTGAAGTTCATGAAGTCATTTCCTATTACAAGGTCCTTTAGGTGCTTCCCTACATTGTTTTCCAAGGTCTTTTTGGTCTTGGCTCTTATATTTAGGTCTTTGATCCATCTTGAGTTGATTTTTGTATAAAGTGTGAGGGGTAATCCTCTTTCATTCTTTTGCATATGGATATCCAGTTCTCCAGGCACCATTTGTTGAAGAGGCCATTCTCTCCCAGTTGAGTGGGTTTGGTGGCCTTGTTGAATACCATATGACTGTATATATGTGGATCTATATCAGCACTCTCAATTTGGTTCCATTGGTCAGTGTGTCTTTCCTTGTGCCAATACCATGCCGTTTTCACTACTGTAGCTTTGTAGTATGCTTCGAAGTCAGGAACTGTGATTTCTCTTTCCTTTCCAAATAAATTTCATAGATAGTGTTTCTTGTTCATTGAAAAATGCTGTGTCACTTTTTATAGATTTGCATTGAATCTGTAGATCGCTTTCGATAGGATAGACATCTCAATAATATTTAGTCTTCCTATCCATGAACGGGGAATATTCTTCCACTTCTTTAGGTCTTCTTTGATTTCCTTGAACAGTGTTGTGTGTTTTTCTCTGTATAACTTTTTGCATCTTTAGTTGAATTTATTCCTAGGTATTTGACTTTTTTTATTTACTATTTTAAATGGTATTTGTTTCTTCATTTCCTCCTCAGATTGCACATTATTGGTGTACAGAAGTGCTACTGATTTTTGCACATTGATCTTATAATCTGTGACTTTACTGAACTCATTTATAAGTTCTAGGAGCTTCGCTATAGACTTCTCAGGGTTTTCTATGTATAGGATCATGTCCTCAGCAAACTGAAATTTTGACTTCTTCCTTTCCAATTTGAATGCATTTTATGTCTGGTTCTTGCCTCAGTGCTCAAGGATGTACTTCTAACACAGTGTTAAGTGAAGAGGTGACAGTGGGCATCCTTGTCTTCTTCCTGATCTTAAAGGGAAGAAGTTTACGATTTCACCATTTTAAAAGATGCTAGCTGTGGGTTTTTCATATATACACTTTATCATGTTCAGAAAGTTTTCCTTCTATTACGATCTTTTGCAGTATTTTTATCAAAAAAGGGTGCTGTATTTTGTCAAATGCTTTTCTGCATCTGTAGATATGATCATGCGATTTTTTTCCTTCAATCTCTTTATGTGATGTATTACATTAATTGATTTTGTTATGTTGAACCATCCTTGCATACCACGAATGAAACCCATTTGGTCATAGGATATAATTCATTTAATGTGTTCCTGAATACGATTAGCAAGTATTTTGTTGAGTGTTTTCATGTCGAGGTTCTTGGGAGAGGTTGGTCTGTAATTTTCCTTTCTTGTGGTGTCTTTGTGAGAGCTAGGAGAATGGATATTGAACTCATGTAAGCTGTGTATAGTTTTAACTGTGTAAAAGTGGAATACCTACAATGAGACAGTAAACTGAGTATGGGGAGGAATATAGTAAGAATTAAAAGGCTAGTGTGGTCCAGAGAGAGGGAAAGAAAAAAGAAAGGACAATGCTATAAAGAATGAATAAAAGATAGAAGACAGAAAAGAGGTATTAGAGAGTAAAAGAAAAATTGGGGCTAAACAAAGAGAGGTGGAATGTAAGAGAAACAATAAAGGATGGAGGATAGAAAGATGTCAAGGAAAGGGGTAGTGTTGGTAGCCAAAATCACTACACACAGATAAGAGGAAATTGAGGATGAGGAAACACTGCAAATAAGAAATGCTGCCTGGCGGCGGGCTTGGCCCAGTGGTTAGGGTGTCCATCTACCACATGGGAGGTCCACGGATCAAACCCCAGGCCTCCTTGACCCGTGTGGAGCTGGCCCATGTGCAGTGCTGATATGTGCAAGGAGTGCCATGCCATGCAGGGGTGTCCCCCATGTAGGGGAGCCCCTTGCACAAGGAGTGTGCCCTGTAAGGAGAGCCGCCCAGCACGAAAGAAAGTGCAGCCTGCCCAAGAATGTTGCTGCACACACGGAGAGCTGACTCAACAAGATGATGCAATAGAAAGAAACACAGATTCCTGTGCCACTGACAACAGAAGCGGACAAAGAAGACGCAGCAAATAGACACAGAGAACAGACAACTGGGGTGGGGGAGGGAAGGGGAGAGAAATAAATAAATAAACAAATAAACAAACAAACAAATAAATGAATGAATAAATAGAAAGAAAGAAATGCAGCCTGCAGCACCTAATATTAAAAAGGAAAAGAAAAGAAAAAAGACCAAAAAAGGGGCGGAAGGCAAGCAAGAAAAAGGAAAAAGGGCCATGGGGGAATAAAGAGGAAGGAAAAACAAGAAAACAAATCAACAAAAAGGATCAGACAAGGCCTCAAGCAAGGAACACTCTTTGCAATTGAACAAACTGCTTAGGAGCCCGGCCTTCCCCCTTTCTCCCTTCCTTACTTCTCTCTCTCCCAGGGCAGCAGGAAGTTTGTGTGAGGGGTCCCATAGGAGAATCAAATGGGTCCCTGGTGAACCAACTCACCACAGAAAATAATAACTCTTAATTTGTTGAGAGAGTGCACCCACACCTTGCCAGGAACCCTTAATTTGCTACTGAAAGCCTGCAAAGCACGTCCTACTGTCCCTCTCCCTTAGGTGTGCTACAGGGGGTGTGCTACAGGGGGGCTAGTTAATTTTCTGACTCCACCTTCTCCCAGACCAAATTTCCTATCCCAGGGCATTTGGGTAAAGTGGGCTCTCTCAGCAGATTCACCTCTCCTCTCTTCCTAGGCTCTCCCCAAGCCAACTGGTATGCTCCTCCAAGCTCAAATAAAAGGGGGTGACCGGAAAATTGAACCTGCACTCCTCAGGCTCTCTGCACCTCTCACCAAAACCCTCCCACTCCCAGAGTTAGTCCAAGACCAGAGGGCTAGAGGAATGCCAGAATTCAGGGAGTGCTGGGTTTGGGAAACAGAGGTCCGGGATAATGCAGACTTGGGATATGTTGGTCTTTGGAATGTGGGTTATGGTGGTTCAGGTGGTAACACGGGCCTGGGGATCACGTGTTTGTGGAACATGGAGATTGAGAACACTGCCGTGCAACTGGCAGTTTTCAAGGAACACTGCCACCATCAGTCCTAGAGGCAAGGGTTTTGCCTTCCCACAACTTCCACCTTCAATGTCAGAATCCTACAGTTTTACCTTGAGCAAGCACTACTTTTGTTGCAGTCTCTCCATACTGACATCCAGACACCTCCTGCTTTGTAGGTTCACCAAACAGCCTACACCTGCAAGATTCCATCCCTACTCAGATGGTGCTTTGCAGGAGAGATGATGAAGGTGTACTCACTGGGACTCCATCTTGTGGAAAGAGACAAAGCCTAGAGAGCCTCATAGTGTGCAGTCTACATAGACTGACCTTGTGGAGAGAACAGAAGAGCTGAGCCCATAGGAACTCAGGAAGCCTGCACCCGCACAGACATCAGCAGTCATCTTGCTCCAACATGTGAAAATAGACTTTGGTGAGGGAAGTAACTTATGCTTTATGGCCTGGTATCTGTAAGCTCCTACCCAAAATAAATACCTTTCATGAAAACCAACCAATTTCTGGTATTTTGCATCAGGCCCCCGTTGACTGACTAATACAGAATTTGGTACCGAGGAGCGGGGATGTGCTTTTGCAATTACCGAAATGCTGGAGTGGTTTTATACGTGGGAAAGGGGTATTTTTTGGAGGAATTGTGAGATGCTTCATGCAAAAGGTCTAAATTCCTTTGCAGAGATTGTTGGTAGAAATATGGATGTTGCCCGCTTGGGTCGGGGAACTGGGACCAGGCAGAGGTAAGGACAACGGAGCAAAAGAACACTCAGTAACCACTCTGGAGACGCTGGTTCTTGACGCAGGTCTAGTTTATTCAGGAAGTGCTATAGCTTTTATATGCTGTCAGCAGGCGTGTCTATAGCTGATTGGCTATGCTAATTCAGTGAGGTTGGCAGGCTCATTTGCTCTTATTGCTGGGGGGTGAGGCAAGTACAGGGGCAGACCCACATGCTTTCGCCTCAGGCTTCGGCGCCATCTTTAGGGTGTTCCCCAAAGCATGTGCTTGCCAGAGAGTTTTCTCATCCGACAATGTGCTGAGCGGCTGCGCTAGTTACATGGGCTGCTCGCCTGGCTTAGCCTCATATGGAGCCTAAAGTTATTTTTGATAAAGGCTTAGAAGGAAATAATTGTGAGATGGATGCTAAAGAGACTTTTTATGATGCCTTAGAAGTTAATGATAAAACTATTATCGGAAACTGGAGGAAAGGTGATCTGTGTTTTAAAGTTGCAGAGAAATTGTCAAAATTAACCCCTGGTTTTTTATGGAAGGCAGAATTTGAAAATGGTGTGCCTGGGCATTTGGCTGAAGAACTTTCCAAAGTAAACTCAGTGAATGCAGCTTGGCTTCTCCTTGCAGCTTATAGCAAAATGCTAGACGAGCAAGATAAGCTGACAACTGAATTGTTGGGCACAAAGAAAACAGAAAACGGTTCTGGAAATTCCAAGCCTCTGGAGATCAGGCTCCCAGATGAAAGTGCCCCACTGGAGGACTTAACTAAACTTGGATCTTGTAAATCAGGGTGGAAGATGCAGTTATGTTGGAAAGACTTGTGGAAAGTCTTACTGTCCAGTATCTTGGACCACTGCTTCCTGCATGATAAACCACCAGACTATTTGAGAGAGCTGTATGTCAGCCTGGAATAAAAGGGACATGGCAAGGAGAGATTGAAGGAGAAACAGCTTTAAGAGGAAAACCATGGAAGATGAGATCTGGAATTAAGACATAACCTTGGGCCAAGAGAGGAACCCCACCCATGTGTACAGAGAGGGTGAGTTTGCACCAGCAGTTGAAGAAGGTGTATGCACCTGCCCAATGTTCTGGGAGAGTTTTGCTGCCCCAGGGTACAGAGAGGGTGGAGCACATTCCCCAATGATTAGGGTGGTTAAGGTTAGCACCCCACAGGTCTGAGAGGGACGGACCTGTCCTCCAAAAGTTAGGGAAGGCCAGGTGGTCAACTCATTGCTCTGAGAGTGTTGAGCCTGCGTGTCAAAGGTCAGGGAAGGCTGGGTAGTCAGCTCATTGCTCTGAGAGGGTTGAGCCTGCATGCCAAAGGTCAGGAAGGCCAGGTGGCCAACTCGTTGCTCTCAGCGGGTTGAGCCTGTATGCCAAAGGTTAGGGGAATGCTGTCTTCACATCACTGTACTAGGGCGATTAAGACTCTAACCCGAAAATTGAGTAAGGTGTGGCAATCACCCCAACATTCTTGGAGGGTGAGGTCTGGAGCTTGATCCACAGCCAGCTGCTTGATGAGGGTGGAACCAAGAAAATGGCTGTTGAGCAAGCTGGTGGAAAGGGTAGGTCCCCATATCGCCCTAAGGAGAAGAAACCATTATCTTAAGAATGACCCTCAAACTGAAATCAAATGGAGGATGCCCTTTAGGTTTACTGAAATATAGAGGATTCATGACTCAGGTTTCCCTCCCAGTTTCTCCTTGTTGTAATGAAAATGTTTATCCTTTGTCTGTCCATTTGTGTATTGGAAGTAGATTAATTGTTTCGTAAGTTTCAGAGGTCTGTAGCAGACAGAACTTTGCCCCAGTACAAGCTGTATTTATTTAAATTGATTGTGATATGATTTAGTACTTGCACTGTAACTGATTTAAGGTTTTTTAAAATATTGTAATGTCTTTTTGGAATTCAGAGGGTGGAGTGTACCAGTTTGATATTATTGATGAATTCCAAACAGAAATATTGGATTATGTTTGTAAACTGATCTTTTCCTTTGGACGTATTAGATTATATTGGATTCATAGGTACTTGATTAAGAAGTCATGTAAACGTCTTGTGCCAGTAGGCCATTGAGTGTCCACCCTTTGGTGGGTGGGGACTCACAGATAAAAAGGCATGGCAAAGGACAGAGTTGAGAGCTTTTAATGTTGGACTTTTGAGGTTGAATTTTGATGCTAATGCTGGAGCCCCAGGGAGAGAGACAAGTCATTCACCTGATAGTCTACAGCTGACCTTGTGGAGAAAACGAAAGGGCTGAGCCCAGAGGAACCCAGGAAGCCTGCACCCTCACAGACATTGGCAGCCATCTTGCTCCAATATGTGAAAATAGACTTTGGTGAGGGAAGTAACTTATGCTTTATGGCCTGGTATCTGTAAGCTCCTACTTCAAATAAATACCCTTTATAAGAACCAAACAATTTCTGGTATTTTGCATCAGCACCCCTTTGGCTGACAGATACAATTGCCTTTCTCTTGCTGCTCTAAGAATTTTCTCTTTGTCTTTGGCGTTTGACATTCTGATTAGTATGTGTCTCGGAGTTGTCTATTCGGATTTATTCAGATGGGAGTACATTGTGCTTGTTGGACATGGATATCCATGTCCCCGAAAAGGGTTAGGAAATGTTCTACCATTATTTCTTCAAATATACCTTCTGCCCGTTTTCCCTTCTCTTCTCCTTCTGGGACACCCATGGCATGTATGCTTGCAGATATCTTGCTGTCATTTAGTTACCAAAGACCTTCTTCAATTTTTTTCCATTCTTTCCCCCTTCTGTTCTTTTGTATGCTCACTTTCAGAGACCATTTTTTCAAGCTCACCAATCCTTTCTTCTGTCTCCTCAAATCTGCTATTATATGAGTCCAGTGTATTTTTAATTTCATTTATTGTGCCTTTCATTCCCATAAGATCTGCTATATTTCCATGTATGCTCTCAAACTCTTCTTTGTGCTCATCCAATGTCTTCTTAATATCTTTATTCTCTTTAGCCCTCTCATTGAATTTATTAAGGAGATTTGTTTGAACATCGATGTTTACTTGTCTCAACTCTTTTATTACATCTGGAGGCTTATCTTGTTCCTTTAGCTGAGCCATAAACAGAAACATATTCCTGTTTCTTGGTGTGGATTGTAGTTTTTTGTTGGTGTCTTGGCATCTGGCTTAGTAGCTGTATTTATTCTGGGAGCAGTTTCTCTCTTTAGTTTAAGACTTTCTTGCCCATTCTCCCTTGCTGGTTTTGTCGTAGGAACCAAGGATGTAGTTGGTGCTGTACGCTGTAGAGGCTCAAGCTGCCCTCATTGCCCCAGGGACAGATGAAGTCTCTCCCAACTTTCTCTTTTGCCAGGGGTAGGGACAGAGCCACAGCTGTTTGAAATTATCCAAGTCGTGCAGGTCTAGACTATAGTAGCCCAGAGAGACTGATGAAGCTTCAAGCCCCTTTCTCCCCTGCCTAGGGTGGGGATGGAGCTGCAGGTGTGGGCAGGAATCTATGCTGTGTGGACCCAAAATGAGTGCAGTTGCCCTGGTAGACTTCTGACTACTCAGTCTGTGCCTTCTGAACATGCCTGTAGTTACCTGGAGAGGCTGGTACAGGGTCCGCCAGCTCCCTCCCTGCAGAGGGAGCTTATGCTAGAGCTGCAATCTGATCTGGATGGAAAGAAGCCAGTCCATACCAGCACTGTGATTTTTAGATCATCCCATCTCCCCTTATGCCAGGGGTAGAATTAAAATGGTGGCTACCAGCCTCTTTTTGACTTGGACTGTTTCAAACTTTAGCTGTTCTTAGGATTATACTCTAGTCCACCAAATTTACCAATCAGTAGCTGAAATTGGTGTCCAGTCATCTCTTCCTGCCCTGTTTTGGGGGATTGAGCTCCCAATTCCAACTGCAGAATAGTTCCAGAGGTGGCTTGCGACACCAGTGGAGGATGGGCACCGGCCTCTGGGGTGTGGAGTGCTCAACTTATGAATTTTCTCTGCAGATGGGCAATCTCCTCCTTCCATTTTTTCAAGGACATTGCAGGATGTTCTTCTGGTCTCCTGGAGTTCCCAAACAGGTGCTGGGTGATTACTAACTGCCCTGAAGCATGAGCTGACTCAAGGAACTCCTTACTCTGCCACCATCTTGCTGATTGTCTCTCCTCTCTCCCCTTCTTCTTTTTTAATGTGAGCTTTGGAAGCTATAAATTTCCCTCTCGGTACTACCTTTGTGGTGTCCCGCAGGTTAGTTGTTGTGTTTTTGTTTTTTTTTTAACATTTCCTTCTATATCATGTATAATTGCCGCATAACATTTTATTGTTTGGAAATATCGTAATATTTTAAAACTAATCCCTGCAACATAGAACTTTTGACTGCTTTCTATCTAAACCTTTCAGAAACTAATCGTGTGTAGCTATATCTTCATGGATGTCTGATTTTTAAATTTACGTTATTGTTTAGTATAATTTTATTAGAGAGGTTGTGAACTTACCAAACGACCATGCATATGGGTGGGGTTACCATACAACACCCCTCCTCCAACCCACTACATGGTTGTGGAACATGTGTTAACGATTATAAGACACTATCATCAGACTATTACTACTAATTATGTTCTATACTGAACATTTGGTAGTGTTTTTCCCCCGAAACCTCCCATTATTAACACAGTACATCTTTTGCACTGATGCAAGAATATTACAGTATTGTTGTTAACTATAGTCCATAGGATACATTAATTGTAATTTCCCATGCTTCTCCACATTCTTGCCACCTTGTGTTACTGACGTACATTTGTCCTAGTTCATAGAAGGAGATTCTTGTATTTCTACTACAAACCACAATTACAAGGATTCACTATGTTATTCGGTCCCTAGATTATTCTCTAGTGTTCTTTCAAATGACATTTACATTCCTAGACTGCCCTGTTCAACCGTAATCCCATTTATAAACCTGATACATTAGTTCTATTCATTATAATGTGCTACCATCAGCTCTATCCATTTCCACACATTTACAGTTGAGTTAATTGAAACTTCTGCATACATTAACCATCAACACACCTTCTAAGGCCTCCTCATATCTCCTAATAACCTATACTCTGGGTTTTAACTCCATGATTTTTTCTTCGTATTTAGTTCATATTAGTGAGGCCTTACTATATTTGTCATTTTGTATCTGGCTTATTTCCTTCACATATTGTTTTCAAGGTTCATCCATGTTATCATATGTGTTCCAGTTTCATTTCTTCTTACAGCAGCCTCGTTTTCCATCCTATGTATATACCATATTTTGTTTATCCATTTATCAGTTGATGGATATTTGGGTTGTTTCCATCTTTTGGCAATCGTGAATAACTCTGCTATGAGCATCAGTGTACAAATGTCTGTTCTTAGGATATATTCCTAGTAGAGGAATTGCTGGACAATATGGCAGTTCTATATTTAAATTCCCGAGGAACCACCAAACTGTCTTCCTCAAAGGCTGCACCATCTTACATTCCACCAACAGTGAAGGGGTGTCCCAATTTCTGAACATCCTCTCCAATACTTATCATTTTCTGTTGTTTTTAATAATGACCATTCTGTGTGGTGTGGGATGCATCATTGTCTTTTTTTATTTGCATTTCCCTAATAGCTAGTGATATTGAATATTTTTTTCATGTCCTTTTGGCCATTTGTATTTCCTCTCTGGAACACTTTCTAAGCTTTTGCTCATTTTTAAATTGGATTGCTTGTTCTTTCATTGTTGGGTTGTATGATCTCTTTACATAGAATGGAAATCAAGCCCTTATCAGATATGTGGTTTCCAAATGTTTTCTCCCTTTGAGTGGGCTGCCTTTTCGCTTTCTGGGAGAAGTCCTTTAAATCACAGAAGTGTTTAGGTTTGAGGAAGTCCCATTTATCCATATTTTCTTTCATTGCTCCTGCTTTTGTTGTAAGGTTTAAGAATGCACTACCTTCTACCAGTTCTTGAAGAAGTTTCCTACACTTTCTTGGAGGAGCTTTATGGTTGTACATTTTATAGTTAGGTCTTTGATCGATATTGAATTAATTTCTATATAAGGAGTGAGATGGGGTCCTTTTACTTTCTTCTGGTTATGGCTATCCAGTTCTCTCGGCTCCATTTGTTGAAGAGATTATTCTGCTCCAGCTGAGTGTGTTTGAGATTTTTGTCATAAATCACTTGACCATAGATGTGCGGGTCTGTATCTGAACCATGAGACTATGTGTCTATCATTATGCCTGTAACATGCTTTTTTTTTTTTTTTTTTTTTTACTGCTGTAGCTGTATAATGTGATTTAACATCTGTGGGAGTCCTCCAACTTTGCTACACATTTTGAAGATATTTTCGGATATTTGGGGCCCCTTATACTTCCAAATAAATACGATAATTGGCTTTTCCATTTCAGAGAAAAATAAAAGGACAGTTGGGATTTTTATTGTGATGATATTGAGTCTGTAAATCAGTTTGGGTAGAATTGACATCTTAACAATATTTAGTCTTCCAGTCCATGAAGACAGAATGTACTTCCATTTATTTAGGACTTTTAAAATTTTCTTTTAGCAATGTACTGTAGTCTTCTGAACACAAATGCCTTACATCCTTTGGCAAGTTTATTTCTTGGTATGTGATTTGTTTATTCACTATTGTAAACGGAATTTTTTCTGGACTTCCTCTTCATATTGTGTATTACTAGTTGTAGTAGTTTGATATGGCTATGAATTCCAAAAATAGATTTTGGATTATGTTTGTAATCTGGTCTGTACCTGGGTGTGATTAAGTTATGAATAGGGCTTTTATTGGGCTATGTCATTAGGTCGTTGAGTCCTCACCCCTTGGTACATCCCAGTGTACTTGGGTATAATGTTCTATATATGACTACTGAGTCTAGATCTTCTAACATATTATTCAAAATCTCTCTTGCTTTATTGACACTTTGTTGAGATGTTCTATCTAATGATGTTAATGGTGTATTAAAATCCCACACTATAATTGTAGAGGCATCTATACATATCGTATGATTCCATTTATATAAAATGTAAATATAAATCAATTTATAAAGATGAAATTCGATTAGTGGCTATGTAGAGCTGAAGAAGGAATGCTCAAGAGTGTGGAGTCTTCCTTTTTGGAGTAATGAAACTGTTCTAATATTTATGAGATGATGAGCATACAAAATTGTGATTCTACTAAAAGCCATTAAGTATACCCTATGGATAGACCATATGGTATGTGGATATATCTCAATAAAACGGATTAATAAATAAATAATTGTGCAAGAATAGCCAGAAATAGCAGCTATGTACAGCAGGGGAAACAGATTGACAGTTGAGTAATTTTCTTGTTTGTGTGTCTGTTTTTTGTTTATTGTTATTAATATTGAAATAATGAAAATGCTTTAATAATGATTGAAGTGATGAACATACAATTATGTGATTCTACCATATACCCTTGATCGCGCACTTTGGATAAATTGTATGCTTTATTAATGTGTATCGATAAAATGATTGGTTTAAGAAAGCCACAATGAGATATCACCTCACACCTTAAAGAATGGCCATTATTAAAGAACAGAAAAGTTCAAGGGTTAGAGAGGATGTTTTTCAAAAAGAGCTAAAATCGCAGATCTAACTGCATACCCGGAGGAACTAGAAAAAGAACAGCAAACTAATCCCAAACCAAGTCAAAGGAAAGAAATAGTAAAGATGAGAGCAAAATGAATGAAATTGAGAACAACAACAACAACAAAACAATAGAGAGAATCAACAAAACCAAAAGTTGATTCTTTGAGATCAATAAAATCAACAAACCCTTAGCTAGACTAACAGAGAAAAAAAGAAGAAGATGCAAATAAATAAAGTCAGAAATGAGAGGGGGACATTATCGCTGACGCCACAGAAAAAAGGGAAACAGTAAGAGGAGACTATGAACAAATGTACAAGAAAAATCTAGACAATGTAAATGAGATGGACAAATTCCTAGAAACATATGAACAACCTACACTGACCTTAGAAGACATAGACGACCTCAAAAACCCAAGCACAAGCAAAGAGATTGAAACACTTACCAAAAATCTCCCAAAGATGAAAAACCTGGGGGCAGATGGCTTCACAGGTGAATTCTACTAATAAATCAAAGGCGATCTAATACCAAGCTTGCTCAAGCCCTTCCAAAAAATAGAACAGGAGGGAATGCTTTCAAACTCATTCTATGAAGCCAACAGCACCCTAACACCAAAACCAGATAAAGATGTGGGAGGAATGGGGGGTGGGGAGTAGGGCATATGGGAACCTCTTATATATTTTAATGTAACATTTTGTGTCATCTAAGTATCTTTAAAAAAGACACTAAGTATAAATTTTAAAAAATACAATGGTAATGATGTACATATGTTCACAATTAATACTGTGTATTTGTTCAACTATTTAATGTCTGCTGCCTATAATTTTGAATTTACTGAGCAATGGAGCTTCAATTGTAAATATCAAAGTGATTAATTTTATAAGGTATATAACAGTAGAAACTGTTGGCATCACTAAATTACACACTAAATTAAAGTATATAAAATCTTTTAAAACCTTTTTTTTTTTAAACGGATAATCCTAAACTTTCACCTTGGATTGATGCTAGGCTTAGTGCAGGTCTGTTGAAGTGCTGAAAAGATCCAATCAAAATGACTGGAGCAGGTCAATGTATTATTATTAATTATAACTCCTGATGTTCAGGAGATTCTCAGTGAAAACACAAAGGTTAGAAATTTGCTAACCAAATAACTTGCTATAGTCCTCAATAACAACCCAAACTGGAAAAACCTGAGGGGTGGGAGAGAACTCTGATACCAAAATTAACACAGTAAAATATTAAATTATCTTGGTTTTAGCAAAAACATCTCAGGGAACACACAGAAACAAGAGAAATGGACCGTTCAAAGGAATATAATAAAATAACAAAATTATTCTAAAATTTTTGAGATGATGAATGTACACAATTGTGGTTACACTAGAGCCATTGATTATGTACTTTGAATAGAATGGCCAGAACAGCAGCTACGTACAGTGGGGGAAGCATAAAGAGATTGAGTGGTGAGTAATTTTCTTGTTCACTTGTGTGTATGTTTTTTATTATTGTTGAAATAATGAAAATGCTCTAATAATGATTGAAGTGATAAAGGCACAACTATGTGATTATACCAAATACCATTGATTGTGCAGTTTGGGTGAATTGTATGCTTTATTAATATGCATCAATAAAATTGATTTGTTTTTTTTTAAAAGTACTATGGAAAAAGAAATCTACAGATCAATATCTCTAATGAATATAGATGCAAAAGTCCTTCACAAAATATTTGCAAACTGAATCCAAAAGCACACTGAAAGAATTGTACACCATGACCAGGTGGGTTTTATCTCAGGCAGGCAAGGGATTTTCAGCACAATAAAGTCAATTCATGTAATAAACCACATTAATTAATTGAAGAAGAAAAATCAGACAGTGTTCTTGATTGATGCAGAATTGGCTTTTGACAAAAACCAGCATCCTTTCTTGATAAAAAAAAAAATCACTCCAAAAATACGAATAGAAGGGAAGTTTTCTCCATATGGTAAGATGCATATCTGAAAAACCTGCACCTAGCAATGTACTAAATGATGAAAACCTGAAAGCTTTCATGCTGAAATTAGGGAACAAGAGAAGCATGTCCACTCTCACCACTCTTATTCAGTATTGTATGAGAAGTTCTAGCTAGAGCAATTAGGCTGTATAAAGAAATAAAAGGCATCCAAATAGGAAAGATCAAAGTAAAATGTTCACTATTTGCTGATAATATGATCCTGTATCTACAAAATCCTGAAAAATCCAAAATATTACTAGCATATTACTGGAATACTACTAGAATGAAAGCTAAAAAGTGTAACACAGGACTATAAAATATAGTGAAACCTCACGTGAAATACAAATATGGGTAATGTGAAACAGTTTTTACAAAATATAAATACAAACAAACAATAAAGAAAGAAAGAGAATAACAGCTATGCATAGCAAGGGAAGCAGAGAGGCTCAGAGGTGGTGAAGTCTTTTTGTTTGTTGCTTGTTTTTTTTAATTATTATTATTTTTTAAATCATTATTGGAATAATGAAAATGCCCTAATAATGGCTGAAGCAATGAAAGCACAATTATCGGATATACCAAATACCATTGATGGTGTACTTTGGATGGATTTATTCTTTACCAATATGTATTAATAAAATTGAATGAAAATTCAGTAGAGGCCCTTAACAGCAGATTTGAGTTGCTTGAAGAGGGAATGAGTGAAACTCAGGACAGAATATCTGAATGTGAAGCGTCAGGTAAAAAATAATAATAATAGAAAATGAATGGAGCACGGTCTCAGGGAATTGCATGACAATGCGAAACATACAAAGATTTCAGTTATCAGTCTCCCAGAAGAAGAAGAGAACAGAAACAGGTTGGAAAAGATATTTGAGGAATAGTGACTGAAAACATCCATATGAAATACAGAAAAAGCAATATCAAAGAAGGACAACACATCCCAAAGAGAATAAATCCGAACAGACCTACTGCAAGACATCTACTATTCAGAATGACAAATATCAGAGAAAAAGTGAGGATTCTGGAAACAGCAAGAGTAAAGAAAGCATCACATACAAGGGGACCTCAGTAAGAATAAGTGTTGACCTCCAGTGGTGTGATGTATTCAAGGTACTGAAAGAGAAACACTGCCAGGCAATCATTCTACATCTGGCAAAACTGTCCTTTAAAAATGAGGGTAAGTTTAATGTATTCACAAACAAAAATATATGAGATATTATGTTACCAAGTGACCAGAATTACAAGAGATAATAGAAAGGGTGTTCTGCAGCCTGAAAGGATAAACCAAGAATGAGAGTCCTGGAGAAGAGTGTGTAAATTAAGAATATTAGGAGGGGTAAGCTAAAGGGTAAAAAGAAGACAAGAGTAAGATGTGACAATGAGAGGGAGGGGCAAGATGGCATCAGGTTAAGTACACCCATATCATATCTCCTACAAAAAAAAATGGCTGAGAGGGGACAAAATCCTCCCTGGGTGAACTGTTTGGGGAACCCACAAAGCAAGAGGCTTCAGGACATGGATCTGGAGAGAGAGTGTGACAAAAAGAGTAATTGCTGAAGATAGAGCTGTGAGTTTCTGGTGCTTGAGGCTGGAGCTGTGAGATGGCTAAGCCCTTCCCTCAGGACAGGAAGCACAGAATTCCCCTAACCTTGCCAGTCACTCAGCCAGTGGAGACAAACTCTGAGAGTGGTAGGGTTCTGGTGAAGATTGGAGAGGGGTGCCACAAGTGTGGGTTAAATTGTCTGGACCCCCTTTTTGAGCTCTGAGGAGCAGAACAGCTGGCTTGAGGAGAAACCAGGAAGAGGGGAGAGGCAAATCTGCTGAGGCAGCCTGATTTACCTAAGCTCCCTGGGATAGGGAAAATTGGTCTGGGAGAAGGTGGAGACAGTTAACTAGTCCTCTACAACACACCTAAGAAAGGGGGTCAGTGGGAAGTGATTAACAAGCTTCCAAGAGCATATTTAGGGTTCCTGGCATGGTGTGGGTGCTCTCTCTCTCAAAGAGACTGAGAGTCATTTTTTTCTGTGGTGAGTTAAGTCACCAGGGTCCCATTTGAATTTCAAAAGGGAACTCTCCCACAGGCTTCCTGCTGCCCTGGGAGAGAAAGCAGTTAGGGGAAAAAATGGGGGGAGGTCAGATTCCTAATCATCAGTTTATCCAATGATCCTTCCCCAGGGAAAGCGACTCCTTCTGAAGAGCAAATCAACCCAGAATGAAAGCTTAGCTCAGTTGGGTAGAATCAGCTTTGAATGTTCAAGGTCTCTGGTTCAATTCCTGGCTCCACTTAGTGACCCCCTGGGATATTAAACATCTAGCTGATACTTTAGGACAGGGAAAACATAGACATTATACTTGTATTAGCTTCCCTTGGGTTTATTATTTCCCCCCACCAAAAAAAAAAAAGGTTACATTTGTTACATAATTTAACTTAGTTTATGCGCTAAAACCCATTTCAAAATGCAGGGTAATTGATTGATAAAAACCAGCAGCCTCACAAGCTCCACAGGGGCTTAAGAGGGAAGTCTGTTTTTTTCTTAATGTTTGGATGACTTCTTGCTTGTGGGTTTGTCTGTTTTGTTTTGTTTTGATTTGCTTTATTGTCTCTCCTTCTGCTGAAGCCCCCGCCCCCCCCCCCTGCCATTTTCATAAATTGGTGCTGCGCTTGTTTCTTGTCTGTGGTGTTTTCTCTTCTTCAATTTCCTCTTTTCTATGGGTACTGATTTTGGCTACCAATGCTACCTCTTTACCTTCCTACATCTTTCTAACTTCCACATTCTGTTGTTGCTCTTACATCCCACCTCTCTTTGTTTAACCTCCAAGTTTTCTGGCTTTAGTACTAACACTTCTGTTCTGTTTTCTGTCTTTTATTAATGCTTTCTCTTTTTGTCCTTTCTTTTCTCTTTCTTCTCTCCTCATCATGCTGGCCTCTTAATTCATACGATATTCTTCATGATATTCAAGGTCCCATTTGATTGTAGGTACTCCACTTTTTTATTCCTGTAACTCTGCACTGCTTACATGAGTCTAACATTCATTTTCCTAGGTCTTACATGGTTCATCTGCTAGCATTTAATAGCAGTAATACTATTATACTTTCTCTTTTCTTACCTCTTTTGCTTTCCCAGGCCCTAATCTTTTTCCTTCAAGGGAACTTAGACAACAACAAGGAAATAAACTAAGAAGAACAAAGTGTCAAAGAGAAAACTTAATACACACAAAAATACAGGTAAATAAGTCCTGATGCAATACAGAGAAGCTTATCAACTGAACAAACCCATCAAGATAAAATGATGACCAGACAGCAACACAAATTTACAAACCATACCAATAATTAGGAAGACATGGCCCCTTCCAACGAATAAACTAAAAACCAGGAAGTGGAGTAGTTATTCAAACAACTAATCAAAGTTGTCCAAACAAATATCATGGACCAACTTAATGAAGTGAAGGAAGAGAGTAAGGCTATTAAGAAAACACTTCAAGAGAACACTGAAGAAATTGTAAACATACACAAAACGATAATGGATATGATGGTGATGAATGGCATAATCCAAGAAATCAAAAATACACTCTCAGCAAACAACAGAAGATTTGAACAGGCAGAGGAAAGAAGTAGAGATGTGGAAGACAGTACATCTGAAATCAGACAGATAATAGAATTGATAGATTAAAAGGTAGAAAAAATGCAGCAGGGACTTAGGGATTTGACTGACAACACAAAACACACAAATGTAAGCACTATAGGCTTCCCAGCAGGAGAAAAGTAGGGAAAGGGGATGACAGAAGGGGTGTTGGAGGAAATAATGGCTGAAAACTTCCCAAACCTATTGAGGGAGATGGACGTATATGTCCAGGAACTGCAGTCCACCCCAAATAGTGTAAATCCCAACAGGCCTACTCCAAGGCAATATACTTTAAAAATTATCCAAAGTGCAAGACAAAGAGAAAATACTGAAGTCAACAAGAGAAAAGAGAATCATCACATACACAGGAAGCTCATTAAGATCAAATGCTGATTTCTCATCTGGAACTACGGAGGCAAAAAGGCAGTGGTATGATATAGTCAAGGTACTAAAAGAAAAAATAATTTCCAGCCCCAAATCCTCTATCCAGCAAACCTGGCATTCAAAAATGATGGAGAGTTCAAAGTATTCACAGATAAATAGGAACTAAGAGAGTATGCAAATAAGAAACCCACACTTCAAGAAATCCTAAAGGGAGTTCTGCATGTTGAAAGGAAAAAAACAGGAGAAACAGAGCTGGAGGAGAGTGTAAGAACAACTGAAATGACACAAAGAAATAAAAACAACATATGACATACATAAATCCCAGGAAAATATCGCTAATGTAAGTAATTCCTTCAGAATAATAACAATGAATGTTAGTAGATGAAACTCACCCGTCAAGAGACTCAGACTGGCAGGCTGGATAAGGAAATATGATCCATCTATATGCTGTCTACAGGAAACCCACCTTAGACCCAGGGATTCAAGGAGGTTGAAAGTGAATGGCTGGAAAACATTCTTACAAGCAAACAGTACCTGAAAAAGGGCAGGGAAATCTGTAATAATATCAGACAAAGTATACTTTAAATGCAAGACTATTCTGAGAGACAAAGATGGACACTATATATTAGTTAAAGGGGTAATCTTTCAAGAAGAAAGAACAATCATAAACATTTATGCACCTAACCAGGGTGTCTCAAAACTCATGAGGCATACACTGAAAAATATTAAGTGGAGAAATAGATGCCTCTGCATTTATAGTGGGTGAACTTAATACACCATTATCACCATTAGACAGAACGTCTCAAAGGAGAATCAATAAAGAAACAAAGATTTTGAATAACATATTAGAGCATCTGGACTGAAGAGTCATACACAGAACACTTCACCTAAACGCAGCAGGATATACATTATTCTCAAGTGCACACGGGTCTTTATCCAAGGTAGACCACATGCAAGGCCACAGAGAAGGTCTCAATGAATTCAGAAAGATTGAAATCATACTAAATAATTTCTCTGACCATAATCAAATGAAGCTGGAAATCTGCAAGGGTCAGAGAACCAGATTAGGAACAAAGATATGGAAGTTAAGCAACACACTCTTAGATAACAGTGGGTCAAGGAGCAAATTTCAAAAGGAATCAGTAACGAGCTTGAAACTAAAGAAAATGACAACACAACATATCAACACTTATGGGATACACAAAAGCTGTACTGAGAGGGAAATTCATAGACATAAATCCATATATCAATGACACCCCACACCAGTGACTCTACCAATGGAAGCAACTGTATCACTGATGTGGAGACAGTGACCACGAGAGTAGCTGAGGGCAGGGAGAGGGAAGAAGAGGTATGATATGGGGGTATTTTCAGGACTTGGAGTTGTCCTGAATGATATTGCAGGGACAGATGCAGGACATTGTAAATCCTGCCATAACCCAATGAATGAACTGGGGGAGAGTGTAAACTACAATGTAAACTATAATCCATGTGACATAGCAGTGCTACAATATGTATTCATCAAATGCAATGCATTTGACAAACTAATGAAAGATATTGTTGATGTGGGAGGAGTGGGGTATACGGGAACACCTTATACCTTTTAATGTAACATTTTGTGTGATTTATGTATCTTTTAAGAAAGACAATAAAATGTTACTGTTAAAAAAAAGTCATATATCAAAAAAGAAGAACGAGATAAAATGGACGACCTAACTGCACACTTGGAAGAATTAAAAAAAAAAACAAAAACAGAAAACAAAATAACTAACCCCAAAGTAAGGAGAAAAAAGAAATAACAAAGATTAGAGCAGAACTAAATGAAATAGAAAATAAGAAAGCACTAGAAAAAATAAACAAAACCAAGAGCTGGTTCTTCGAGAAGATCAATAAAATTGACAAAACCTTAGCTAGATTAAGAGAGAAAAAAGAGAGAAGAAAATACATAAAATAAGAAAGAGAAAGGGAATATCACCACTGACACTCACAGAAATAAAGTTTATCATAAGAAGATACTGGGCATTTTCGGGACTTGGAGTTGTCCTGGGTGGTGCTGCAGGGACAGTTACCAGGCATTGTATGTCCTCCAATGGCCCGCTGGGTGGACTGTGGGAGAGTGTGGGCTATGGTGTGGACCATTGACCATGAGGTGCAGCAGTGTTCAGAGATGTATTCACCAAGTGCAATGAATGTCTCATGATGATGGAGGAGGATGCTGTTGTGGGGGGAGGATTGGGGCGGGGGGTATATGGGAACCTCATATTTTTTTAATGTAACATTAAAAAAATAAATAAAGACCAAAAAAATGAAAAATAAAAAAATAGAAAAAGAAGATACTTTGGAAAACTATATGCCAACAAGAAGGATAATTTAGAGGAAATGGACAAATTCCTAGAAACACATAAGCAGCCTACATTGACGAAAGAAGAAATTGATGATTTCAACAAACCAATCACAAGTAAAGAGATAGAAACAGTCATTAAAAATCTCAAAACCAGGCAGAGCTCTGGGCCAGATGGAGTCACAGGTGAATTCTAAAAAAAAAAACATTCAAGGAAGAACTAACACCAATCTTGCTTAAAACAGAAATAGAAGGAACATTGCATAAAACATTCTATGATGCCAAAATTACCCTAATGCCAATGCCAAACAAAAACACCACAAGAAAGGAAAATTGCAGACCAATCTCTCTAATGAACTTAGATGTGAAAACCCTAAACAAAATACTTGCTAAATGTATTCAACAACACTTCAAAGGAATTATACCCCATGACCAAGTGGGTTTCATTCCTGGTATGCAAGGTTTGTCTCAACATAAGAAAATCAATCAATGTAATACACTACATAAACAGTTGGAAGGAAAAAAAAATCACATAATCATATCTATAGATGCAGAAAAAGCATTTGACAAAATACTGCACACTTTCCTGATAAAAACACTGCAAAAGATAGAAAGAGAAAGAAACTTTCTGAACATGATAAAGGGTGTATAGAAAAACCCAAAGCTAACATCATTTACGATGGTGAAATCCTAAAATCTTTCCCTCTAAGATCAGAAACAAGCCAATGATGCCTACTATCACCCCTCTCACCCCTCCTATTTAACATTGTGTTAGAAGTACTTGCTCGGGCACTGAGGCAAAAAGCAGATATAAAAGACATCCAAATTGGAAAGGAAGAAGTCAAAATTTCACTATTGCAGACAACATGATCCTATACTTAGAAAGCCCTGAGAAATCTACAACAAAGCTTATATAACTTATAAATGAGTTCACAAAAGTCACCAGTTATAAGATCACTGTGCAAAAATCAGTAACCTTTCTGTACACCAATAATGAGCAATCTGAAGAAGAAATCAATGAAATTACCATTTACAATAGTAAATTAAAAAATTAAATACCTAGGAAGAAATTTAACTAAAGGTGTGAAAGACATATGCAGAAGACTATACAACACTGTTGAAGGAAATCAAAGAAGACTTAAATAAATGGAAGAATATTCCCCATTCATGGATAGGAAGACTAAATATCATTAACATGTCTATACTAAACAAACTGATCTACAGATTTGCTGCCATCCCAATAAAAATTGACACAGCATTTTTTTCTTTTTTTTTAAATTATTTATTTATTTTTAAAAATTACATTAAAAAATATGAGGTCCCATTCAACCCCACCGCCCCCACCCCCCACTCCCCCCACAGCAACACTCTCCCCCCCACCCCCCACTCCCCCCAGAGCAACACTCTCTCCCATCATCGTGACACATCCATTGCATTTGGTAAGTACATCTCTGAGCATCACTGCACCCCATAGTCAATGGTCCACATCATAGCCCACACTCTCCCACGTTCCATCCAGTGGGCCCTGGGGGGATCTACAATGTCCCGTAATTGTCCGTGAAGCACCACCCAGGACATCTCCTCGTCCAGAAAACGCCTCCATATCTCATCTCTTCCTCCCATACCCCAAACCCAGCAGCCACCATGGCTACCCTTCCCACACCCATTCCACATTTTCTCTGTGGACATTGGATTGGTTGTGTCCATTGCACATCTATGTCAAGTGGGGGCTTAGATTCCACATGGATACTGGATGCACACCTCCTGCTTTCAGTTGTAGACACTCTAGGCTCCATGGTGTGGTGGTTGACCTTCTTCAACTCCATGTTAGCTGAGTGGGGTAAGTCCAATAAATCAAAGTGTAGGAGCTGAAGTCTGTTGAGGCTCTGGGCCTGGGTGTCATATTATCAGTCCAGAGATTCAAATCCCCTAAATATATCTAAAACCCCAGCACCAAGTACAATTCCAATAAAGTAGCATGCAAGTCTTGTGAAAAGAGATCCCCTCTGAGTCCAATTCCATCACGCAGAAACACCAGCTCCAAAGAAGGGCCATCTGCCATGGCAGTGGACCCCATCTGCCATTTTTAATGAACTGGAAAAACTATGAAATTTATTTGGAAGGGAAAGAGGCACTGAATAGCCAAAGACATATTGAAAAAGAAAAATGAATCAGAGGAATCACACTACCTGACTTTAAAACATACTACAAAGATATAGTGGTCAAAATGGCATGGTATTGGTACAAGGATAGACATACTGAGCAATGGAACTGAACTGAGAGTTCTGATATAGATCCTCACATACAGAGTCATCTCATATTCAACAAGGCCACCAAGCCCACACAACTGGGAAAGAATGACCTCTTCAACAAATGGTGCTTGGAGAACTGGATATCCATATGTAAAAGAATGAGAGAGGAATACCATCTCACACCTTATACAAATCTCAACTCAAGGTGGATCAAACACCTAAATATACCATCCACATGTAAGACGATCATTTCTGGGGAAGGGGGAAAAGGGTCTGATATTGGGTATAAGGGAGTCCCCTATATTTTATATGTGACTTTTCTATGACCTAAAGCTTTTTTGAAGACATAATTAAAAAAAAATAATGTAGACACTGAGGAAGAAATGGAAGAGATTGCCTTGCCACTGTACTTACAGGGCAACACCTATTACAGTGATGAAAGGCAAAACGTCAAAAAAAAGTTATGGTATTTTACATTTGTTCAATATCCCAATTCATGTTTTAATTTATTTTATTTTTTCTAATTTACAATGAATTTTATTTCTAAACTTTAAAACTATCATTACTATTTCTTTTTCATATTAATTGAATTTGGCAATATATTAGGCTCCTTTTTTGAAGAAGTTTTGAATCACAGAGGAATTCAACTATGGCAGGGGAGGAGCACTTGTGTGGGGTGTCAATGGTGGGGAAAGCATAGGGGAGGAGGGAGTTCTCTAGGGCATGTATGTAGGGCATATATATATGTTCGGATGTTCATTGGGTATGGACATAGGAGGTAAATATTCACATGACAACTGAGGGAGTGCAGATTTCCCATCATGGGGTACTCTGTTGTATTCTCACAATGGAACAGAAACAATCCCCCAACTGCAAGGGCAAAGACCAGTGAAGAAGGATGGTCCAATGATGGGCCCTTGGTATTGATGACTATGTTTATGAGCCTGTGTGCTTGAAATTTCAACGAGGTCTAGAGCTGCAGTGTGGCTATGGATACATCCTGAGAGCCTCCATGTTGCTCAAATGTGGCCTCTCTCTAAGACAAGCTCAGCGTATAAATGCATTACCTTCCCTGCAGTGTGGGACATGACTCCCAGGGATGAGCCTCCCTGGTGCCAACGGATTACTACCAAGCATGAGCTGGTGATGCAACTAGAAAAAGACCTTGAATAAAAGGAGGAAATGGTAAAGACAAATGAATTTACATGGCTAAGAGACTTCAAAATGAGTCGGGAGGTCAGCAAAGGGTTCATGCTTATGCATGTCTCAGCAGGAGATGCAGAGATAGCCACAGTAGATACAACCCAAGTTAGTGGTGCTCCTGAGACTTGCAGGTCCTAAAGTCATGGAAGATGGCTATGGGGTTCAGTGCCTTGTGAGTGGGCCCTACTTTGGAATTTGTGTTCCTGAGTGTGATGGAGTTGGACTCAGAGTGACCCCTCTACACATGCCTCTTCAGGCACTTTTACTCAACATCTGGTTGCACTATGCTCAGTAGACTTGAATGTCTGGACTGTCCATGTGCCAATTGGGCTCTGAGCCTCAGAAGAGTTGCAACACCTACTCTCTGGTTCATTGGACTTACCCAGGTCAGCTAACAGGGAGGTGAGGATGATCAACCACCACATCAAGGAACCAAGAGTGTCTACAACTGCAAGCAGGAGAATCTCGTCCATCAGTCATGTGGAATCAAAGCTCCCTCTGATTTAGAGGTGGAGGGGACATCACCATCCCAGGGTCCTCAAGATGGGGGGATACAATATGGATTAGAGCAGACTAACTGGTATTCTTCTATAAAATTATTTTGACTCTACCAATGGAAAAAAAAACTGTATCATTGATGTGGAGACAGTGGCCATGGGAGTTGCTGAGGGCAGGGAGAGGGAAGAAGAGTTGTGATATGGGGGCACTTTCGGGACTTGGAGTTGTCCTGAATGATATTGCAGGGACAGATACAGGGCATTATATATCTTGCCATAACCCACTGAATGGACTGGGAGAGAGTGTAAACTGCAATGTAAACCATAATCCATGCTGTGTAGCAGTGTTCCAAAATGGATTCATCAAATGCAATGAATGTGCCACAGTGATGAAAGAGGTTGTTGAACGAGGGAGTGGTGGGTGTGTGGGCAGTGGGGGTATGTAGGATCCTCTTATGTTTTTCAATGTAACATTTTGTGTGACCTATGCATCTTTAAGAAGAAGATAACTTAAAATTTAAAAAAAAAAAACTTTTCTTTTCCAAAGACTTTGTAAGAAAATAAAAGTCCATGTATTCCAGGGGTTCGTGACTCAGGGTCTGTGAGCTTGAGTTGAAATTCATGAAAACATTGTATTCTTGCAGGGATGTTTTGTGCAGGTGTGATATATTTCTTAAATAATACACAGTATAGCATGGATTTAGTAATGGGTCCATGGTTTTCACCCAATTGGCAAAGAGGCCCATGGGACAAAAGAGGTTAAGAACCCTGACCTACTCAATGGGAGAAAATATTTTGAAACCACATATCTAATAAGGGTTTCATATCCATGTTATAGAAAGAGATCCTACAACTCAAAAAAAACACACACACACACACAAACAAATAAAACAACTTGACTAAAAAGTGGGCCAAAGGCATGAATAGACATCTCTCCAAATGGAAATAGAAATGACCAAAAAAGCACATGAAAAAATACTCAATATTACTACCTATTAGGGAAATACAAATCAAAACCTCAATGAGATACCATTTCATGTCTTATAGAATGGCTATTTTCTTTTAGTTTTTGATTGTCTTTTTTAAAAAGATACATAGATCATAAAAATGTGCATTTAAAAATATAAGAGGTCCATTATTAAAAAAAATAACAGAAAGCTACAAGTGCTGGATAATATGTGCATAAACAAGAACACTCCTTTACTATTTGTGGGAGGCCTCTGTGGTAGACAGTTTGGCAGTACCTCAAGAAGCTGATTATAGAACTGCCATATGATCCAGCCATCCCATAACTAGGAATGTATTCACAAGAACCAAACGCAAGGACGCTAACAGACATTTGCACACCGAGGTCCATAGCAGCATTATTCACAATTACTAAAATATGGAGCCAGCCCATGTCCATCAATCGATGAATGGATAAACAAAATGTGGTACGTACATACAATGGAATACTATTAATCTGTAAGAAGAAATTCAATTGGGATGCATATGACAACATGGATGAACCTAGAGGATATTATATTGAGTGTAATCAGCCGGACGCAAAAGGACAAATATTCCAGGTCTTCCTAATATGAACTAAATATGATGAGTAACCTTTCCAGAGTTTAGGTTACTAGGAAATAGAAGAGGGTTGCAAACAGGAGCTGGTTCTTAGTGAATGTAGCATTAAGAAGGTTAATTGTAAAAGTGTGGAAATAAATAGATTTGAGAGTAACACACTACAGTGAGTACAGCTAACACTGCTGATTTATAAATGTAATTGTGGCTGAATAGGGGTAGTCTGTGGACAGAATAATGTCCATTGAAAGGAAACCAGAATATAACCTAGGGAATGTATAATGTAGTGATTTTTGTGGTGAATGAAGACTGTGGTTAATAGTATAAATATAAGAATGCTCTTCTTTCACAAAGTGCTAAGGATATGGTAATTCACAAGAAAATTACAGCTAATGTATATTTAGATGATAGTTAACAGTAACATCATACTACTTTGCAGCAATGGTAAAAAGATATTATTTCAATCCTATGGGACAACAATAGGGTGTGTAAGAGGGTATGGGATATTTCCTTTTGGAGTAAAGAAAACGTTCTAAACTTGACTGGGGTGATGACAACGCACCTTGATGGTGAAACTGAGAGCCATGAGTGTCCATTTTGAATGGATGGTACAAAGCATGTGTAGCAGTTTGAGATTACTTGTGAATCCCAAAGAGGGAAAGATTATGTTTATAAATTAATCTATTCTTCTGGGTGTAATACCTTTTATTACATTGGATTCAGTCAAGGAGTCCTTGATTAAATTACCTGCTAACACGAGTAAGCTGTGACTTTGGTCGAGTCCTCACCCCCTTGGTGGGCTGATATAAATAGACACTCACTCAAGAAGACACACAGAAGAGAAGAGAACTTGGTTATTTCAGTCCTACCATATGACAAAAAGAAGAAGGCTCAAACAGCTAAAGCCCTGGGATGAGAGATGAGCCAATTTGCCTGAGAGTTTGCAGCCAAAGGGAACAGAGCAGCTGAGAGGCTGACAAGGCCTGACAGACCAGGCAGAGATCACCCACCATCTTGTTCAACACTTGGCAACCTATTTTGATGAGAAAGCAACCTTGAGTTGGACTCTTTAGGGCCTTGTAACTTTAAGCTTCTACCACAGATAAATACCCTGTATAAAAGACAACATATTTCTGGTACTTTGCTTCAGCACCCCTTTGACTGACTAATACAGAATTTGGTACCAGGAGTGGGGTTCAGTCTGATGCAATTATCAAAAATGCTGGAATGTTTTTATAAATGGGTCAGGGTGTTTTCTTGGAAGAACTGTGAGATGCTTGCTAGAAAAGGCCTATATTGCTTTGAAGAGACTGTTAATAGGAATGTGGAGTCTAAAGTTATTTCTGAGAAGGCCTTAGAAGGAAATGATGAAACTATTATTTCAAACGGGAGGAAAGGCAATCTATGTTTTAAGGTTGCAGAGAACTTAGCAAGATTGACTCCTAATGTTACATGGAAGGCAGAAATAGAAAATGTCAAGCCTGGACATTTAGCTGAAGAACTTTCCAAAGTAAACTTTGGAATGTGGCTTGGCTTCTCCTTGCAGCTTATAGCCAATTGTTAGGTGAAACAGATAAGCTGTGAAATGAATTGTTGGGCACAAAGAAACTAGAAACTGATTCTGGAAATTCCAAGGCTCTGGAAATAAAGCCCCCCAGATGATAGTGCCCCATTTGAGGAATTAGCTAAACTTGGATCTTGTAAGCCATATTGAAAATACAGCTAGCCAGGAAAGACTTGTGGAAAGTGTCACTGTCTGATGGCTTAGACCCCTGCTTCCTGCATGCTAAACCAAAAGCTTTTTGCAAGATCTGTATAAACAAAACCACTGTCAGCCTGGAGTAAAAGGGAAATGGAGGAGAGAGATGACTTTAAGTGGAAAATCATGGAAGCTGAGGTCTTAAATTAAGACATCTCTTTAGGCCAAGAGAGGGACCCCACTGGCTACAGAGAGGGTGGGGCACATTCCCCAAGGGTTGGGGATAGTGAGGTCACCACTCCAGTGCTCTTGGAGGGGTGGGTCTGTTCCCCATGGATTGGGGAGAGTGAGGGCACCACCCCAGTGCTCTTGGAGGGGGGTTAGCCTCTTCCCCATAGATTAGGGAAGGCCAGGTAGCCACCTCACTGTTCTAAGGAGGTTGAGCCTGTATGCCAGAGGTTAGGGAGAGTGTTGCTGCCACCTCACTGTAATAGGGGGAGTTGAGACTCTACCCCAGAAATTGGGGAAAGTGTGGTCATCACCACAATGTTCTTGAAGGGTGAGGTCTGGAGCTTGGTTGCCACTCAAACTCTTGGGGAGGATGGAACAAAGAAAATGACCATTGGGCAAGCCTGTGGAAAGGGTGGGCTCCCATGGGGCCCCCAGGAGGAGAAGAAACCATCATCTTAAGAGTGACTCTCAGACTTTGAAATCTAATGGAGTATGCCATGCAGGTTTTCAGAAATGTTGGGGACCAGTGACTCAGGTTTCCTTCCCCAATTCTCCGTGTGGTAATGCAAATGTTCATCCCATGTCTATCCCCCTGTATATTGGAAACAGGTAACTTTTTTTCTTAAGTTTCACAGGTCTACAGCCAGAGGGCACTTTGACTCAAGCCAAACTGTATTTCTATAGCTGTGATGTGATTTTGTACTTAGCATTGCTAACCAAAAGGATTTAAGGTTTTCTGGAATATTGTAATGTCTTTTTGGGATTCATAAGGTGGGGTGTGGAAGTTTGAGATTATTTATGAATCCCAAAAAGAGAAAGATTATGTTTGTAAACTTATCTGTTCCTCTGGGTTTGATACCCTTTGAATGCAGGAGATTCAGCTGGCATGTCTTGATTAAATCACCACTTAAGATCAGGGCTTTGATTTTATCACATCAGTAGGGCATGACTCATATTGCGATCCCGCCCCCTTGGTGGGCTGATATAAATGGACACTCACTCAAGAAGACAATAAGAAGGGAGGAAAAAAGGAGGGAGAGAGCTCTGTCATGTTTGATCCTGCGGCCTCAGGAGAGATGAGCCACTAGCCTGATAGTTTGCAGCTGAAGAGAACAGAGAAGCTGAGCATCTGAGAGGGCTGGGAAGGAAATGAGCCTTATGCCAGAGACTGATATGAGAAGCCCTGAGAAAGTGGCCACGGTAGCTGCTGAGGGTAGGGAGAGGGAAGAAGAGATACGGTGTGGGGGCATTTTCAGGACTTGGAGTTGTCCTGGGTCTTACTGCAGGGACAGATGCTAGACATTGTATGTCCTGCCATGGCCCACTGGGTGGACTGGGGGAGAGTGTACGCAACAATGTAAACCATTATCCATGTGGTGCAGCAGTGCTCCCAAATGTATTCACCAAATGCAATGAATGTCCCATGATGATGAAAGAGGTTGTTGATGTGGGAGGAGTGGGGTGAGGGGGGTGGGGGGCATATGGGGACCTCATATTTTTTTAACATAACATTAAAAAAAATAAAGAGAGAGAGAGGAAAAAAAAGAAGCCCTGGGAGACCAGGCAGAGATCGTCAGTGACCACCTTGCTTCAACACATGGCAACTGACTTTGGTGAGAAAGCAACCTTGAGTTGGACTCTTTAGGGCCTTGTAACTGTAAGCCTCTACCCCAAATAAATACCCTTTATAAAAGCCAACAGATTTTGGTACTTTGCCTCAGCACCCCTATGGCAGTCTAATACAGCATGGGACTGTATAACACAGGGCATCCATTTGGGAGGGGGGAGGATGATGGACTGTGGTTAACAGGACAAATAGGAGAATGTTCTCTCATGAATGGAAACAAATGTGTAACACTAATATAGGGTATTAATAATTGAGTGGGCTGAGGGAAAATACACCAAATATAAGATATGGGCTATAGTTAGTAGCAATATCTAGACAATGCTCTTTCATAGTTTGTAAAAAGTTTCACAACAATGCAAGGTGTTGGTGATAGGGATATATGAGATCCTTGTATGATGATATGCATGTTTGCTTTGTAAATTCACAAATTTTACTATACACTTTATGCCTGTTCATGTATGAATGATACACTTCAATATCAAAAGTTAAAGAAAAAAAGCTCAGGAAAAGAATCTGTGGCTGTTGTCATGTATCATTTGGTGCAAACATCCCCAAAACAAAAGATTTTGTTGAAAGTATGAGCAGATTCCAGTTTAACTAGGGTAGTATGAGTGAAGGAGAGTGAAGAGGTATGGGAAAGAAGCCACAGAGTTAACCAGGAATGAAATAGGGTAAATTCTTATAGGCCCAGGGCTGGGCTTTTCTTCTGCGTGAGATCAAAAGCCATTTGAGTGCTTTGAGCTGAGGAATTACACATCTTACAAATTGCATCACTGCATCAATAGAGTGAGGGCTATGATGTGGACCATTGGCCATGAGGTGCAGCGGTGCTCAGAGATGTATTCACCAAATGCAATGAATGTCTCATGATGACGGAGGAGATTGTTGTTATGGGGGGAAGAGTGGGGTGAGGGGGTTGGGGGTATATGGGGACCTCATATTTTTTTAATGTAGTATTAAAAAAATAAATAAAGACAAAAAAATTGAAAAAAATCAATACAAAAATCAGTGGTTTAAAGTCAAGGGTTTAAATGTTTAAAATTAAGTTTTTCACAATGATATTGGCTTTGGATAGATTGTACGGTATGTGACTATATCTCAAAAATGCTTTAAAATAAATAAATACAAGAAAAAATTAAAAACTGATATTGGATGAGGGAATCTAGTACAAATTAAAATGAAGTCTAATCAGATGACCGATTAGACTACAAAGTGTTAACCATAAGGTTCTATACTTTGGCCACAGATGTGGATCTCGGATTTCTAGGTGCCAAAACATAAAGAGGGAGTGTGATCACCTGAAGGAGTCACAGTGTCCCTGAGATGAAACCTAACTAACTGCTCAGGTTTTCCCTGAGATAAGTTTCTCTCATGAGTCACCCTAAGTAGGATACTCTCTAATGAGTGAACTACTCTTCAACATTGTCTTTAACACTAAAGACAACAATGAGATTCATGGAGATAATTTTTATGACACCCTCAGTGTGAGCACAGTTAAGCAAAAGTTCTTCCTTTCCTTATCCTCACCACCACCACCACCAAATTGTGGGCATTGCTCACTTATTTATGGATGTCTCAATGTTTTTGTTGTTGTTTTGCTGTTTGGTGTGTTACCTGTTGTCTGTTTTTGGTTCTTAGGGTTATTTACCCTTTGCCTGCTATAACTGTTAGGAATGTATTTTTCTTTCACTTGGAATTTTGTCAATGATGTTAGAACTATAAGGGGAAATGGAGAGAAACATAATTTTGTGAGGGGACTTAATATCTCACTCATTCTTTACTGGATCCAAGAAAGTAAAAGAAACAGTGAGTAAAGACAGAGGATGTTGGCAATATTTATTTATTTATTCAACAAACATTTATTGAGCACCTACTTCTTGACAGTCGCTGTTGTAGTAAACAAAAGGACACACATACTTTTAAAAAGCAAACACACACACACACATACACATTCTGGCCTTGTAGGGCTTACCTTCTAGTAGGAGGAGACAAGCAAGCAATTGTAATAAGGCGAGAAATTATATAGCATGTTAAAAGAAGAAAATGGAGCTCACAAACACACACACCCAAGAACTGAATAAGGCAGGTAAAGGGGAATTGTATGTATCAGGCAGGGGGACATTTGTAATATGATGTTTGTGGGTAAGCCACAATGAAAGATGATATTTAATCAAAGACCTGAGAGAGATGGGAGAGCTAGCCACGCAGACATCTGGGGAAAGAACAGACAGTGCAAAAGCCCCTACTTTAGAAAAATCAAGGAGATTTATGCCATAGAGGAATGAGAAAGGAGGAGAGTACTAGGAGATAAGATAAGAGAGGTAACCAGTGGCTAAATCACATATAGCCTTGTAGACAATTGTAGGAACTCTGGATTTACCCTGAATGAAATGGGAGCTGTTGTTGGTTTTGAACAGAGTAATTATATGATTTGACTAAGTGTTTTAATAACACTACACTGGTCTTTGGACTGATTATCAGTGTGTATGTGTGTGTGTGTGGGGGGGGGGTGGTGTATGGTGTATGTCAACTCAGCCAGGTAATTGTGCTCAGTTGTTTGGTCAAGCAAGCACTGGGCTAACTGTAATACAAGGGCAATTTTGGACTTCAGTGTCCATTAACTTTACTGCAGTGGTAAATCATAGATAGCTGATTACAATTACGTCAATCAGGGAGATTGCTATCAGCAATGAGTGATGCTTAACTCAATCAGTTGAAAGCCTTAAAAGGGGAAGTGATTCCAGCATTGAGAGAGAATTTCCCAGCTCATCTTTGGACAGACAACATTTCCCAGAAGTCAACAAGAACCTTCATTGGGACTTTCATTGCAGCCCCTGGTTGCAGCCTGCCTGAGGAACCTGGACTTGTGCATCCCCACAGCTGCGTGAGAGACTCTTATAGAATTGCATACTATTGACAGATATCTCTTGTTGATTCTGTTTCCCTAGAGAACCCTGACTGATACAGGGGGTGTGGAGGAAAACAGGGGAAAAAGTCAGGGAACAATTCCAAGTAGCCCAGGCAGAATTTATGATGGCTTGGAACAGGGTAGTAGCAATGGAGGTCGTGAGAAATGGTCAGATTTTGAATCTCTCTTGAAAATAGGGCCCACAGGATTTCCTGACACGTTGCAAACGAGGAGTGAAGGATCACTCTCCAGTCTATGGCATGAACATCTGGAAGGATGGAGTTGCCATTTCCTGTGATGGGGATTACTGCATGTAGAGAAGGTTTGTAGGGGAAGGTGGGGAGTTTCCATTTTGGACTTGTTAATTTGTATTGACTATTATGCAGGTTTTTTCCAATGGATTAGAAAGGAAGGTCATCAGTTCAGGGTGAGGATGGGAGAAAAAGTGTTGGAAGTTCGAAGAAAGGAAATAAGTTGTGAAATGGAAGGATGGCAGGGATGAGAGGCATGATAGATGAGTAGTCTGAAGATCTGGACAAAAAATCTGGTGAAAAGATGTTTTTTGTTTAACTAGACAGAGACACTGCATGCTCCAAGACTAGACAATGTTCCTTCTTTATGATCCAGTCATCATCAAATGGTGGCTTTTGCCAGCCTCCTAGCCTGTGAATACAAATTGGCTCTTGCTGGAGACAGTTGCATGGGTAAGTCTGAGTGAGGAAATAAATTACTAGTGTTCACACTTATGTTTTAGGTCATTCTGAAGAAGCACAGATAGGCATAAGTTGTAATAGGATAGAACACAACTCACTTTGACTTCTGGCTTCTGCAGAACTGCACTTCAAGGTTTGCCTCTAGAGAAAGAGCTCACACAATTAGGCAACCTTACTCGAATCTGAATGTGAGAGACAGGCCAGAAAAGGGCATTCAGGGGATAAAACAGGGAAATCAGTGTACCTTACATCTTATACCCAATTAGAGATAAGTAGAGGCTGGTCTTAAGCAAGTTTCAAAGCCTTGCTGGCCTGCTTGTCCAAATTCCTGTATGAATATTTACAGCTCCTACAAAGAACTCCAATCTAGACCCTGATGCCAGGATTGACAGACTAAGAGCCCAGCTAAGACAACGAGCAGACAATGAACAGACAACAAGCAAAAACAAACAAGCAGGGTGTGGCTGTGGCTCAAGCAGTTGAGTGCCCACCTCCCACATGGGAAGTCCCAGTTCAGTTCCCAGTGCCTCCTAAAGAAAAGAGAAAGTGAGCAAAATCAAGGAGTGGACAATGAGCAAAAAATGCTAAAAACATAGAATTGTACAGTTAAAATGTGTGACTTATAAGGTTTGTGGACTATATGTTAATAAAATTGGTTTTTTTTAGAAGAGCTCAGCTATATCTAGAAAAGGCATGAAATCTCTAACTTTTGCCAGTCTCGGGATGATCAGAGGGTGGGAACTTATGTCCTTTCCCCAAACTAGAACTTTTTCCTATAAACCCAGACAAAAGGAGAAAACCTTTTGGGATATATATATATATATATAAATATATATAATAGATGAGTATGTGTGTATGTGTGTATGTGAACATGTGTGTGTATTTCCATATATATGGAATTTTCTTCCAGATGGGGCCTCCCTCAATTCTTCATACTTAGGGGTTCCCTAATACCAAATTAGATGCAGAAGAAGGTAGAAGTACTGACAGAGATAAACTTAAACTTGGGCCTATAAGCAACCCCCCCCCACTCCAGTTTATCAAACAAATAAACCTCTAGGAAAGAGATAAGGCGATTTATGCACTCTCTACCCAATTTCTCAAGAAATTCAAAGTGGTGTGGTGCCAATTACCCTGGAAAAGCATACAATCCATCAAAAGTTAACAGTGGTATCTCGTATAACAACAAAGTTCTGCATACATCACTGCAATCAATATTAGAGCATTTTCATTACTCCAAAAAAAATAATTTTAAAAAACTCTACTCATAGTAATCACCTCTCAAATTCTCTATCTTTCTATTTCCATCTCTCTAATTTATTTGTATTTATATTTTGTATATATGGGAGTCAAACCATATGTAGTACCTTTTGTGTAGCTTCTTTCACTTAACGTATTTCCCTTTTAAAGCCTCTGATGGAAGATTCTTAGTATATTACTATACACTACTGTCCATAGTTTGCTTTGGTTTTATTTTTGGCCAAATATCACTCGGATATTAACATCTTGTAACATTAATGTGCATTTGTTCTGTTTCAAAGAAAAAACAGTCTTATATATGCAATATTACCCATACTCATATTTTCCTATGAGGGTTCACTATGCTATATAGTCCCGTGTTTCATTTTTTAGGTTTCCTTCTAGTGATATACAGGACCTTAAATGCTCCCTTTCAACCACTATCATACCCATATACTAACACTGCTAGTTACACTATTTGTCTTTTAAACCAGCATGGTATGCTGTTTAAAATTACTTTAGCCATTGAGTATACATGACATTCTAAAAATACTACATGAACTCTCTGATATGAATTAAGCAAATCAAGCTGTCTCAGAGAGCTAGAGACTGGATGATAGGCTTAGAGGAAATGGGGAGGGGGGAGGAAGATTGTGAGCTGACGCCTACATGGGTGAAATCTATGATGAAGTGAAGGTAAGTAGTTGTGAAGTGAAGGGATAAGATGTGGGCACAGGGATACTACTGGATGGGGCTTTGCAGGCTTGAGGGGGGTAGGGTTGGGAGGATGGGTCAGATGGTCCATGGAATTGGGGGGAGGGTTTGGGGGGAGCAGGTGAACAGGGAAGATTGTCAGGTACGTGGCTGAAACTGCAACGCCGAGAAAACACTTCTGAAAATGTAATAAGGAAGGGCTACTTGCTTAAGGTGTTTTATGGTGGGCATCTGGCACAGGGTGCCCCTGGGGCAGGCTCCTGGGGAGTGTGTGGGTGCTCATCTTGCCATAGTGTGTTATATCACTGGGTGGAGACCCATACAATGAGTGGGAAGCTGTTGTACCCCCATCCTGGGGAGGCCTGATGTTCTCAAACAGAGGAGAGGGTGTCTCTTGAGAGCATGGGTGTCTCCCAGTGGGGGAGGACAGACTAGTGTGTCAAGCCCTCAGCATTGTTTCAAGTACCTATGAATCTTGTCCTTCAAGCATTGAAGCTTGGTTGTCACTGTGGGCCCCAAGGGGAGGGGGAAAGAGGAATAGAATAGATGGATGGGGGGGGGGTAACTGGGGGACAATGGAAGTGTTCCATAAGATCGTGCAATGATGGATATAGGTCATGTTAAATTTAACCAAAATTTTATAAAAGTGTATAGTCTAAAATGTAAACCATAATGTAAGCAAAAATTTAGAAAAGTGTACAGCTTAAAATGTAAACCATAATGTAAACCATAATGGAACTATGGTTAGTAGCTATGTTTCAATATCTGTCCATCAGCTGTAGCAAATATAACATGAACATGTAAAAAGATCTTTACTGGGGAAGGGGGAAAAGGGTTTGATGTTGGGTATATGGGAGTTCTGTTATGCATATTGTATATGTGACTTTACTGTGATCTAGAACTTTTTGGAAGACAAAATTAAAAGTTTTAAAAAAGGTTGTAGACACTGAGGAAGGAATGGAAGAGATTGCCTTGCCACAGTACCTACAGGGCAACACCTATTACAGTGATGAAAGGCAAAACTTCAAAAACAAAGTTTTATGATATTTTTCATTTTTCAATATCCCAATTTATTTTTTACTTTATTTTAGATTTTCTAACTTACTATATATTCTATTTCTAATCTTAAACCTATCATTACTATTTCATTTTCCTATTAATTGAATTTGGCAATATACTAGGCTTCATTTTTGAAGAAGTTTTGGATCACAGAGGGGTTCAACCAGGGCAGGGGAAGAGCACTGGCATGGGGTGTCATTAATGGGGGATGCATGTATGGGAGGGAGTTCTCCAGGACATGTATACAGGGTATATAAATATGTTTGGATATTCGTTGGGTATTGTCATAGTAAGTAGAGTTACACAAGACAACTGAGGGAGTGCGGAGTTCCTAGCCAGGGGAGCTCTGTCACTTTCCCCAATGGAACAGCAACAATCTCCCAAGTGTAAGGGCAAAGATAAGTGAAGAAGGATGGTCCAATGATGGGCCCTTTGACACTTATGACTATGCCTATGAGGCTGTGTGCTTGAAATTTCAACTAGGCCTAGAGCTGCAGGGTGCCTAAGAGTTACCGCTTGAGAGCCTCCATGTTGCTCAAATGTGGCCACTCTCTAAGCCAAACTCAGCACGTAAATGCATTATCTTCCCCCCAGCATGGGACATGACTCTCGGGGATGAGCCTCCCTGGTGCCGAGGGATTACTACCAATCACCAGCCGGTGAAGCAACATAGAAAAATACCTTGAATAAAAGGGGAAACTAGTAAAGACAAATGAGTTTATATGGCTAAGAGCCTTCAAAATGAGTTGGGAGGTCACCAGAGGGGTCGCACTTACACACATCTCAGCAGGATCCCAGAGACACCAAAGTAGATACAAACCCAGGTAGTGATGCTCCTGAGCGCTACAGAGACACACAGATTCTACAGTCATGGCAGATGGCTCTGGAGTTCATTGCCTTGCCAGTGGGCCCTACTTTGGAATTTGTGCTCCTGAGTGTGATGGAGATGGACTCAGATGTGACCTCTCTACACATGCCTCCTCTGTTACTTTTACTGAACCTGTGGTTGGTGCTGGGGTTGGTGCATGTTCAGGAGACTTCAATCTCTGGACTGTCCATGTGTCAGCTGGGCCCTGAGCCTCAGCAGAGTTGCATGCAACGCCTACTTTCCAGTTTGTTGGACTTATCCAGGTCAGCTAACAGGGAGGTGAGGATGGTCAGCCACCACGCCAGGGAACTGAGAGAGTCTACAACTGCAAGCAGGAGAATCGCATCCATCAGCCATGTGGGATCTAAGCTCCCTCTCAATTTAGAGAGGAGTGGACATCACCGTCCCAGGGTCCACAGGATGGAGGAATAAAATATGGATATGACTGGACTTCCTGGTATTCTACTGTAGAACTATTGTGACTCTAGCAGTGGAAGAAATTGTATCATCGATGTGGAGACAGTGGCCATGGGAGTTGCTGAGGGCAGGGAAAGGGAAGAAGAGGTGTGATATGGGGGCATTTTCGGGACTTGGAGTTGTCCTGAATGATACTGCAGGGACAGGTGCAGGACACTATATGTCCTGCCATAACCCACTGAATGGACTGGGGGGAGAGTTTAAACTACCATGTAAAATATAATCCATGTGGCGCAGCAGTACTCCAAAATGTATTCACCGAATGCAATGAATGTGCCACACTGATGAAAGAGGTTGTTGATGTGGGAGGAGTGTGGGGGATGGGGAGCGGGGTATATGGGAACCTCTTATACTTTTTAATGTAACATTTTGTGCGATCTATGTATCTTTTAGAAAAAGACAATAAAACTTTGCTTAAAAAATAAAAATACAAATTTCTTAGGCCTCTCACACACACGCACACACATTTGGAGAGGCACATGGACCTTATCAATCAGTAGTTGGATGATATGATCACCCATGTAATTCATTCAGGACAAAGCAAACCCCTCCAATATTTCAGGAAATTATTTAAACTCATCTAAGGCAATCATATTCTGCAGTTACCATGATCATTTAGTACATCTTACTCAGGCAGAGAATATGCTGAGATTGCCCCTCAGTTCTCCTTCCACTCAAGAAAGAGAGCCACAAAGTTCAGTCTGTCTGCAGTCAGCATTTCTGGAATGATGTTCAGGAGGAGGAAACAAGGTCTGGCACCTGATTTCTCTCTTCAGCGTCTTTTTATTCAGGTAAGTATCTGAGAAAGGTAAACAGAGTAGGGGAAATTAAGAATTCTATGGCCTGTCAGCTCTCACCAATTAGGACTTTAAAGAGACTGAGACTGCAGCTAATCAACAGCTCTACCCACCCAACACACAGAGAGAAATACAGTATAGCATAAAACCAGTGCACTCGATGTATGGCCACGGAGAAACACATAAATCAGATGCTACATGTGATTTATAAGCAAATTAAAGTTTGAAATTTCAACTCTAGTGGTTAAGAGATGGGGCATGGGGTAGAGCAGTGGTTCACAAACTTGAATGTGAATCAGGATCACGTGGGATGTGTTTTAAAACACAGATTGCTGGTCCCCAACCCCCGCGTTTCTGCTTTGTTAGACATGGGGAAGGGCCTAATAATTGCATTTCTAACAAGTTTCCAGGTGATGCTGATGCTGCTGGTTTAGGGACCACACTTTCAAAAACACTGGGCAAGAGACAAACCTGTTGGACTTAGATGTAATCTTTGTCCAAAAGTCTCTCCTTTTACTTTTACTGGAACTGTAGTTGGTGCTGGGGTTTAATGTATACCCAGGGGACCTGAATCTCTGGACTGACCATGTGATAGCCAGGCCCTGAGCCTCAACAGACTTTCAACTCCTACACTCTGGTTTATTGGACTTACCCCACTCAGCTAACATGGAGGTGAAGAAGGTCAACCACCGCACCAGGGAGCCAAGACTGCCCGCAACTGAAAGCAGGAGAATTGCATCCAGCATCCATCTGGAATCTAAGCCCCCTCTTGATATAGATGTGGAGTGGACACAACCATTCTAAGGTCCACAGGATGGAGGAATAGAGTATGGATTAGAGTGGACTTACTGATAGTCTATTCATGAACTATTGTGATTAATAATCGAAGAAAAGGTGACATTGGTGTGGAGAAAGTGGCCATGGTGGCTGCTGGGGGTAGGGAGTGGGAGGAAGAGATGAGATGTGGGGGCGTTTTCGGGACTTGGAATTGTCTTGGGTGGTGCTGCAGGGACAGTTACCGGACATCGTATGTCCTCCCATGGCCCACTGGGTGGAATGTGGTAGAGTGTGGGCTAGGATGTGGACCATTGACCATGAGGTGCAGCGGTGCTCAGAGATGTATTCACCAAATGCAATGAAGGTCTCATGAGGATGGAGGGGATTGTTGTTATGGGGGGAGGAGTGGGGTGAGGGGAATGGGGGGTATGTGGGGACCTCATATTTTTTGAATGTAATATTAAAAAATAAAGACAAAAAAAGAAGTACGATAAGAAATGCTCTTTATTTCCTCATAGGGCTTATTTAATTAACACTTTCTCTTTCTGTTCTCTATCTCCAGGTGCTGAGTGAATTTCCTTTGGGTTTGGAGGATGTTTGTTGCTTGAAGCTTTGCGTACATTGGCAGTTTGAGATATCTGACTGAGATTGAAGAATAAAGTCTGGAATTAACTCCACTTTTCTTTTAAAATTCGTAGCCACAATATCTGTTTTATTTCTTTTTACACATAAGGCTGCCAATTTCATCAGAGAAAAAAAATAATCTTAGACATTCATTTGGGTGATGAGATTTGTGAGATGGAGAACCTTTAATCCATCTTGAAAGCAAGTGTTTGAGAGACTGAAATAACATTGTAAAACTGAGGTTGAGTACCAGTATGCAAGAGGTGAAACATTTTAAAACTTATTTTTGAACATTGTTTATGATTGGGAAAATATTACATGAAAGATGCTACCTTTTACAAAAGCCAGTTCTTGAAAATATAAGTGGTACTTCCTGCGTAGTTGAATGACATTTCTCTTATTTACATTTTCTAAGAATAGAATATTTATTCACGCAGCACATTGAGGTAGTTCAAAAGCAAATTAAGGCAAAGAAAAACTTGGAGTAACAAGGCCTCACTAAAGAACATTTTTTATTTTTTCCGAACACAAATAAGCCCTACAGGAGTCCAGTATCAGGGCTAAAAAAGAAAATGCCAAATGAGGAAATAAAGAGCTGTGCCTCCAGGAAGAAGGAATTTTTGTTCTGTTGCTGAAGAGTCTTTTTTTCATTTTTTTCCAAACACAAAGGGCGGGGGAAGAGCGAAGTCGAGCTCATTTCGTATCCGTACTGACACCAAATGTCCACAATTTGAGCGACGAAGAAAGCCTGAGAGAACGTTTTCCTTGCGGCCCGATTTCTGCTATTAAACCCAGAATAGTCTACTGTGGGAACGAAGCAAAATAAATGGGAAGAGGAAAGCGTCAGTACTTCGAGCCCGAAGTCCACTAGGCGACTAATGGGGACACCACGGGAATCCATTTGTAACTGTGAGGCAGGTCTCCTGAGGTCTCCCTCCTGGAACCTTTAGCAACAGCAGCAGGAAGTTCTCCCTGTTCAAAGCTTGACTGTTCAGGAAGCGGGGGTTGTACGGAATTCTGCCCGCGCTATCGCACCCAGGGCCTGAGTTTATTTTGTAGACCGTTCCTTTTGTTCCTCGTGGAAGCGGACGTTACTAGGAAGAACGCGAGCAGGAGGAGGAAGAGGTTAGTACACGGACGCATCCTAAGGGTCACCTGGAGGAGCAATGCAAACTTGGACAGGCTAGGTCCTTGCTGGGCAAGCGCATTAAAACTGTGCCTTGAAGCCATTTGGCGGAAAGTTTCCCCTGTTCCTTTACTTTCTTTCTTTTTTTAAAAATTTTTTGTCTTTATTGTTTTAATATTACATTCAAAAAATATGAGGTCCTCATATACTCCCCACCCCCCTCACCCCACTCCTCCCCCCATAACAACAATCTCCTCCATCATCATGAGGCATTCATTGCATTTGGTGAATACATCTCTGAGCATCGCTGCACCTCATGGTCAATGGTCCACATCATAGCCCACGGTCTCCCACGTTCCACCCAGTGGGCCATGGGAGGACATACAATGTCCGGTAACTGTCCCTGCAGCATGTTCCTTTACTTTCTGGGTCAAAACTTGGGTACCCGAGTGGCAGAAAGAGAAAGCCAGTTAGCCCTGGAATCCCGTTTATGGGCGTCACCCATGCAGCAATCCATACATCCGTACATTAATAAAACGTATTAATTGAGCACCCCTTATGTACCAGGCACAGTTTTTGACCCTGGGGATCCAAGACACTTAAGAAGACAAGAGCCCTCCGTATTCTCAGGGAGCCTTCATTTTAGTGAGGGGAGACAGAGAACCCCCGACCCCAAATTAATAAACTATCGAGTTAATTTCAAATAGGTATAAGTGCTAGTAAGAAGACAAAATGGGGTGATACGAAGAAAGGAATGCAGGGGATGTGCACTCATTTAGAATAGGTGGTCATTCCGGTTTCTCTGAGGAAATGACATTTAAAGACATAGGAATAGTCCCATATGGCTTTTTTTTCCTCTCTATTTTTTTAAAATGTTACATTCAAAAAATATAAGAGGTCCCCATATACCCCCCCACCCCCCTCACCCCACTCCTCCCACATCAACAGCCTCTTTCATCATCATGGGACATTCATTGCATTTGGTGAATACATTTGGAGCACTGCTGCACCACGTGGATAATGGTTTACATTGTAGTTTACACTCTCCCCCAGTCCATCCAGTGGGCCATGGCAGGACATACAATGTCCAGCATCTGTCCCTCCAGTACCACCCAGGACAACTCCAAGTCCTGAAAATGCCCCCACATCATATCTCTTCTTCCCTCTCTCTACCCTCAGCAGCTACTGTGTCCACTTTCTCCACATCACTACTACAATTTCTTCCGCTACTAATCACAATAGTTCCATAGTAGAATATCAGTAAGTCCACCGTAATCCATACTCTATTCCTCCATCCTGTGGACCCTAGGATGATAATGTCCACTCCACATCTATATCGAGAGGGGGCTTAGATTCCACATGGGTGATGGATGCAATTCTCCTGCTTGCAGTTGTAGGCACTCTTGGCTCCCTGGTGTGATGGTTGACCATCTTCACGACTCTGTTAGCTGGCCGGGGTAAATCCAATAAACCAGAGGGTAGGAGTTGCAAGTCTGCTGAGGCTCAGGGCCTGGCTGTCACATGGACAGTTCAGAGATTCAGGTCTCCTGAGTATACACCAACCCCAGCGTCAACCACAGGTCCAGTAAAAGTGACAGAAGAGGCGTGTGTAGAAAGGCCACATCTTAGTCCAACTCCATCATACTCAGGAACACAAACTCCGAAGTAGGGCCAACTGACATGACACTGAACTCCAGAGCCATCTGCCATGACCATAGAACCTGTGGGTCTCTGCAGCCCTCAGGAGAACCGGTACCTGGGGTTGTATCTACTTTGGCTGTCTCTGGGACCCTGCTGAGGCGTGCATAAGCACGACCCCTCTGATGACCTCCCGACTCTTTTTTGGAGACTCATAGCCATATAAACTCATTTGTCCTTTCCATTCCCCCCTTTTACTCAAGGTCAAAAAGCAGTTTTAATACCTGATATTACATGTAGCCTGAGATATTCTGCTGGTCTGAGTTGACCCTTTTATTCAAGGTCTTTTTCTAGTTACATCATCAGCTGGTGCTTGGTAGTAATCCCTCCTGAGGGCCTCCATGTTGCTCAAATGTGGCTGCTCTCTAAACCAAACTCAGCATGTAAATACATTGCCCATATGGCTCTGATGATGTTGATAAGGGTAAAGTCTTCACCCTGGTTTTATATTGTTTCATGCCTTATTATAAGAGACTTAGATTACCATGAAATATAGATATATATGCTGCTTCACTCCCTGCAGCAGCTCTTAGGCTCTCAAAGCTAGCATCAGAATAGAAAATGTGGGGTTTCATGGGATTGGGAAGTGCCAGCGCTAGAGTGAACAATAAAAGCCGTTATACTAGAGTCTTGAGCACTTAGGTCATAAGCCTCTTCGCACTGAACCCCAAAGTGCCCAGAGGGTGGGGAGGCATGGTTCCCTTACTCTTTTTGGCCTGCCTTCCCTTCTGGCCTCTTTTCTCTATGGGTCTTCAGACCTTATCCTACCAGATTAGGTGTTATGGGGGGCTGCTGCAATGGAGGAGTGTGACACAGACCTCCAGTACTTTCAATGGAATGCCAGTGGAATTTTAATTCTGCATATGTGTGTGGCATGGGACCATGGTACAGTATATCTTATGTAGTTGTGGAGGCTTCATAGAATTGGCACAAGTGACCATGACTATGATATTTTAGGCAACCCTGTGGTTTAGCATGAGGGTGAATCCATGACAATAGCATCGCAACTAGGGTTTAAAAAGCCAAAAGGGTAATCTGTGGTGGACGGCAATTGGGTCTCCTCAGTTATCCCTGATCTGGAGGAAAGAGTGAGCTGAAAAGCTACAGACCCATCACTAGCTGTGATTCTCCTTTTGTAGGTGTGGGGTGCACAGTAATGGGAAATCTGAAAAATAGGCTTCCAAAAAGAATGGCCACAATACGATCCAGAGTTTGACTGTCTAAGGTAAAAAAAAAAAAAAAAAAAATTCCAGAGAGCCTTGACATGAGAAAATTGGATCTGAGGCAAGAGCTAGACAAAAGGTAAGCACCTACCAACTTTCCTTGAGTGGGAATATTGAAGGCACCTGGCTGGTTTAGGTCAGGTCCATGGGAAGTCTTTGCCCTGTTGGGTTAGATGCCAGGTTGCAGGTGACTATGATCTCCAATTCTTTACACCATCACCACCTGCCTTTCCTTCTGATACAGGCCATGACAGGATTTGGCTTCCCTGTCTGAGGATTTGGCTTCCCTGTCTGAGTACTGAGACTCAGGATTATCCATAATTTGCATGTAACTTATCGACATAATTTTGGGGTCAGAATTCCCTGTAGAGACAGGGGGAAGGGGAGGGTCAAGCAGGATGAAATGTCTGCCAGAGTATGGTTTGATCCACAATGATAGTAATAATTGCCTACATTAATTTGGCATTTACCATATGCCAGACCCTGTGCCAAGGGCCTTCTCTACATTCCCTCTTTTAATCCTCACACTTACATGGGAACACCAGTATTTTAATTTTTACCATTTACCTATGGGGAAACCAAGGCTTTAATAGTTTAAGTGACCCAGCCAAGATTGAGCTAATAAAGCTGAGATTTCTATACAGCTTAGTCTCTTTTTTTTGTCTTTACTTATTTTTTTATAACAACAATCCCCTCCATCGTCATGAGACCTTCATTGCATTTGGTGAATACATCTCTGAGCACCGCTGCACCTCATGGTCAATGGTCCACATCCTAGCCCACACTCTACCACATTCCACCCAGTGGGCCATGGGAGGACATACGATGTCCGGTAACTGTCCCTGCAGCACCACCCAAGACAATTCCAAGTCCCGAAAACGCCCCCACATCTCATCTCTTCCTCCCACTCCCTACCCCCAGCAGCCACCATGGCCACTTTCTCCACACCAATGTCACCTTTTCTTCGATTATTAATCACAATAGTTCATGAATAGACTATCAGTAAGTCCACTCTAATCCATACTCTATTCCTCCATCCTGTGGACCTTAGAATGGTTGTGTCCACTCCACATCTATATCAAGAGGGGGCTTAGATTCCAGATGGATGCTGGATGCAATTCTCCTGCTTTCAGTTGCGGGCAATCTTGGCTCCCTGGTGCGGTGGTTGACCTTCTTCACCTCCATGTTAGCTGAGTGGGGTAAGTCCAATAAACCAGAGTGTAGGAGTTGCAAGTCTGTTGAGGCTCAGGGCCTGGCTATCACATGGTCAGTCCAGAGATTCAGGTCCCCTGGGTATACATTAAACCCCAGCACCAACTACAGTTCCAGTAAAAGTAAAAGGAGAGACTTTTGGACAAAGATTACATCTAAGTCCAACAGGTTTGTCTCTTGCCCAGTGTTTTTGAAAGTGTGGTCCCTAAACCAGCAGCATCAGCATCACCTGGAAACTTGTTAGAAATGCAATTATTAGGCCCTTCCCCATGTCTAACAAAGCAGAAACGCGGGGGTTGGGGACCAGCAATCTGTGTTTTAAAACACATCCCACGTGATCCTGATTCACATTCAAGTTTGTGAACCACTGCTCTACCCCATGCCCCATCTCTTAACCACTAGAGTTGAAATTTCAAACTTTAATTTGCTTATAAATCACATGTAGCATCTGATTTATGTGTTTCTCCGTGGCCATACATCGAGTGCACTGGTTTTATGCTATACTGTATTTCTCTCTGTGTGTTGGGTGGGTAGAGCTGTTGATTAGCTGCAGTCTCAGTCTCTTTAAAGTCCTAATTGGTGAGAGCTGACAGGCCATAGAATTCTTAATTTCCCCTACTCTGTTTACCTTTCTCAGATACTTACCTGAATAAAAAGACGCTGAAGAGAGAAATCAGGTGCCAGACCTTGTTTCCTCCTCCTGAACATCATTCCAGAAATGCTGACTGCAGACAGACTGAACTTTGTGGCTCTCTTTCTTGAGTGGAAGGAGAACTGAGGGGCAATCTCAGCATATTCTCTGCCTGAGTAAGATGTACTAAATGATCATGGTAACTGCAGAATATGATTGCCTTAGATGAGTTTAAATAATTTCCTGAAATATTGGAGGGGTTTGCTTTGTCCTGAATGAATTACATGGGTGATCATATCATCCAACTACTGATTGATAAGGTCCATGTGCCTCTCCAAATGTGTGTGCGTGTGTGTGAGAGGCCTAAGAAATTTGTATTTTTATTTTTTAAGCAAAGTTTTATTGTCTTTTTCTAAAAGATACATAGATCGCACAAAATGTTACATTAAAAAGTATAAGAGGTTCCCATATACCCCGCTCCCCATCCCCCACACTCCTCCCACATCAACAACCTCTTTCATCAGTGTGGCACATTCATTGCATTCGGTGAATACATTTTGGAGTACTGCTGCGCCACATGGATTATATTTTACATGGTAGTTTAAACTCTCCCCCCAGTCCATTCAGTGGGTTATGGCAGGACATATAGTGTCCTGCACCTGTCCCTGCAGTATCATTCAGGACAACTCCAAGTCCCGAAAATGCCCCCATATCACACCTCTTCTTCCCTTTCCCTGCCCTCAGCAACTCCCATGGCCACTGTCTCCACATCGATGATACAATTTCTTCCACTGCTAGAGTCACAATAGTTCTACAGTAGAATACCAGGAAGTCCAGTCATATCCATATTTTATTCCTCCATCCTGTGGACCCTGGGACGGTGATGTCCACTCCTCTCTAAATTGAGAGGGAGCTTAGATCCCACATGGCTGATGGATGCGATTCTCCTGCTTGCAGTTGTAGACTCTCTCAGTTCCCTGGCGTGGTGGCTGACCATCCTCACCTCCCTGTTAGCTGACCTGGATAAGTCCAACAAACTGGAAAGTAGGCGTTGCATGCAACTCTGCTGAGGCTCAGGGCCCAGCTGACACATGGACAGTCCAGAGATTGAAGTCTCCTGAACATGCACCAACCCCAGCACCAACCACAGGTTCAGTAAAAGTAACAGAGGAGGCATGTGTAGAGAGGTCACATCTGAGTCCATCTCCATCACACTCAGGAGCACAAATTCCAAAGTAGGGCCCACTGGCAAGGCAATGAACTCCAGAGCCATCTGCCATGACTGTAGAATCTGTGTGTCTCTGTAGCGCTCAGGAGCATCACTACCTGGGTTTGTATCTACTTTGGTGTCTCTGGGATCCTGCTGAGATGTGTGTAAGTGCGACCCCTCTGGTGACCTCCCAACTCATTTTGAAGGCTCTTAGCCATATAAACTCATTTGTCTTTACTAGTTTCCCCTTTTATTCAAGGTATTTTTCTATGTTGCTTCACCGGCTGGTGATTGGTAGTAATCCCTCGGCACCAGGGAGGCTCATCCCCGAGAGTCATGTCCCATGCTGGGGGGAAGATAATGCATTTACGTGCTGAGTTTGGCTTAGAGAGTGGCCACATTTGAGCAACATGGAGGCTCTCAAGCGGTAACTCTTAGGCACCCTGCAGCTCTAGGCCTAGTTGAAATTTCAAGCACACAGCCTCATAGGCATAGTCATAAGTGTCAAAGGGCCCATCATTGGACCATCCTTCTTCACTTATCTTTGCCCTTACACTTGGGAGATTGTTGCTGTTCCATTGGGGAAAGTGACAGAGCTCCCCTGGCTAGGAACTCCGCACTCCCTCAGTTGTCTTGTGTAACTCTACTTACTATGACAATACCCAACGAATATCCAAACATATTTATATACCCTGTATACATGTCCTGGAGAACTCCCTCCCATACATGCATCCCCCATTAATGACACCCCATGCCAGTGCTCTTCCCCTGCCCTGGTTGAACCCCTCTGTGATCCAAAACTTCTTCAAAAATGAAGCCTAGTATATTGCCAAATTCAATTAATAGGAAAATGAAATAGTAATGATAGGTTTAAGATTAGAAATAGAATATATAGTAAGTTAGAAAATCTAAAATAAAGTAAAAAATAAATTGGGATATTGAAAAATGAAAAATATCATAAAACTTTGTTTTTGAAGTTTTGCCTTTCATCACTGTAATAGGTGTTGCCCTGTAGGTACTGTGGCAAGGCAATCTCTTCCATTCCTTCCTCAGTGTCTACAACCTTTTTTAAAACTTTTAATTTTGTCTTCCAAAAAGTTCTAGATCACAGTAAAGTCACATATACAATATGCATAACAGAACTCCCATATACCCAACATCAAACCCTTTTCCCCCTTCCCCAGTAAAGATCTTTTTACATGTTCATGTTATATTTGCTACAGCTGATGGACAGATATTGAAACATAGCTACTAACCATAGTTCCATTATGGTTTACATTATGGTTTACATTTTAAGCTGTACACTTTTCTAAATTTTTGCTTACATTATGGTTTACATTTTAGACTATACACTTTTATAAAATTTTGGTTAAATTTAACATGACCTATATCCATCATTGCACGATCTTATGGAACACTTCCATTGTCCCCCAGTTACCCCCCCCCATCCATCTATTCTATTCCTCTTTCCCCCTCCCCTTGGGGCCCACAGTGACAACCAAGCTTCAATGCTTGAAGGACAAGATTCATAGGTACTTGAAACAATGCTGAGGGCTTGACACACTAGTCTGTCCTCCCCCACTGGGAGACACCCATGCTCTCAAGAGACACCCTCTCCTCTGTTTGAGAACATCAGGCCTCCCCAGGATGGGGGTACAACAGCTTCCCACTCATTGTATGGGTCTCCACCCAGTGATATAACACACTATGGCAAGATGAGCACCCACACACTCCCCAGGAGCCTGCCCCAGGGGCACCCTGTGCCAGATGCCCACCATAAAACACCTTAAGCAAGTAGCCCTTCCTTATTACATTTTCAGAAGTGTTTTCTCGGCGTTGCAGTTTCAGCCACGTACCTGACAATCTTCCCTGTTCACCTGCTCCCCCCAAACCCTCCCCCCAATTCCATGGACCATCTGACCCATCCTCCCAACCCTACCCCCCTCAAGCCTGCAAAGCCCCATCCAGTAGTATCCCTGTGCCCACATCTTATCCCTTCACTTCACAACTACTTACCTTCACTTCATCATAGATTTCACCCATGTAGGCGTCAGCTCACAATCTTCCTCCCCCTTCCCCATTTCCTCTAAGCCTATCATCCAGTCTCTAGCTCTCTGAGACAGCTTGATTTGCTTAATTCATATCAGAGAGTTCATGTAGTATTTTTAGAATGTCATGTATACTCAATGGCTAAAGTAATTTTAAACAGCATACCATGCTGGTTTAAAAGACAAATAGTGTAACTAGCAGTGTTAGTATATGGGTATGATAGTGGTTGAAAGGGAGCATTTAAGGTCCTGTATATCACTAGAAGGAAACCTAAAAAATGAAACACGGGACTATATAGCATAGTGAACCCTCATAGGAAAATATGAGTATGGGTAATATTGCATATATAAGACTGTTTTTTCTTTGAAACAGAACAAATGCACATTAATGTTACAAGATGTTAATATCCGAGTGATATTTGGCCAAAAATAAAACCAAAGCAAACTATGGACAGTAGTGTATAGTAATATACTAAGAATCTTCCATCAGAGGCTTTAAAAGGGAAATACGTTAAGTGAAAGAAGCTACACAAAAGGTACTACATATGGTTTGACTCCCATATATACAAAATATAAATACAAATAAATTAGAGAGATGGAAATAGAAAGATAGAGAATTTGAGAGGTGATTACTATGAGTAGAGTTTTTTAAAATTATTTTTTTTGGAGTAATGAAAATGCTCTAATATTGATTGCAGTGATGTATGCAGAACTTTGTTGTTATACGAGATACCACTGTTAACTTTTGATGGATTGTATGCTTTTCCAGGGTAATTGGCACCACACCACTTTGAATTTCTTGAGAAATTGGGTAGAGAGTGCATAAATCGCCTTATCTCTTTCCTAGAGGTTTATTTGTTTGATAAACTGGAGTGGGGGGGGGTTGCTTATAGGCCCAAGTTTAAGTTTATCTCTGTCAGTACTTCTACCTTCTTCTGCATCTAATTTGGTATTAGGGAACCCCTAAGTATGAAGAATTGAGGGAGGCCCCATCTGGAAGAAAATTCCATATATATGGAAATACACACACATGTTCACATACACACATACACACATACTCATCTATTATATATATTTATATATATATATATATATATATATATATATATATATATATATATATATATATATATATCCCAAAAGGTTTTCTCCTTTTGTCTGGGTTTATAGGAAAAAGTTCTAGTTTGGGGAAAGGACATAAGTTCCCACCCTCTGATCATCCCGAGACTGGCAAAAGTTAGAGATTTCATGCCTTTTCTAGATATAGCTGAGCTCTTCTAAAAAAAACCAATTTTATTAACATATAGTCCACAAACCTTATAAGTCACACATTTTAACTGTACAATTCAATGTTTTTAGCATTTTTTGCTCATTGTCCACTCCTTGATTTTGCTCACTTTCTCTTTTCTTTAGGAGGCACTGGGAACTGAACTGGGACTTCCCATGTGGGAGGTGGGCACTCAACTGCTTGAGCCACAGCCACACCCTGCTTGTTTGTTTTTGCTTGTTGTCTGTTCATTGTCTGCTCGTTGTCTTAGCTGGGCTCTTAGTCTGTCAATCCTGGCATCAGGGTCTAGATTGGAGTTCTTTGTAGGAGCTGTAAATATTCATACAGGAATTTGGACAAGCAGGCCAGCAAGGCTTTGAAACTTGCTTAAGACCAGCCTCTACTTATCTCTAATTGGGTATAAGATGTAAGGTACACTGATTTCCCTGTTTTATCCCCTGAATGCCCTTTTCTGGCCTGTCTCTCACATTCAGATTCGAGTAAGGTTGCCTAATTGTGTGAGCTCTTTCTCTAGAGGCAAACCTTGAAGTGCAGTTCTGCAGAAGCCAGAAGTCAAAGTGAGTTGTGTTCTATCCTATTACAACTTATGCCTATCTGTGCTTCTTCAGAATGACCTAAAACATAAGTGTGAACACTAGTAATTTATTTCCTCACTCAGACTTACCCATGCAACTGTCTCCAGCAAGAGCCAATTTGTATTCACAGGCTAGGAGGCTGGCAAAAGCCACCATTTGATGATGACTGGATCATAAAGAAGGAACATTGTCTAGTCTTGGAGCATGCAGTGTCTCTGTCTAGTTAAACAAAAAACATCTTTTCACCAGATTTTTTGTCCAGATCTTCAGACTACTCATCTATCATGCCTCTCATCCCTGCCATCCTTCCATTTCACAACTTATTTCCTTTCTTCGAACTTCCAACACTTTTTCTCCCATCCTCACCCTGAACTGATGACCTTCCTTTCTAATCCATTGGAAAAAACCTGCATAATAGTCAATACAAATTAACAAGTCCAAAATGGAAACTCCCCACCTTCCCCTACAAACCTTCTCTACATGCAGTAATCCCCATCACAGGAAATGGCAACTCCATCCTTCCAGATGTTCATGCCATAGACTGGAGAGTGATCCTTCACTCCTCGTTTGCAACGTGTCAGGAAATCCTGTGGGCCCTATTTTCAAGAGAGATTCAAAATCTGACCATTTCTCACGACCTCCATTGCTACTACCCTGTTCCAAGCCATCATAAATTCTGCCTGGGCTACTTGGAATTGTTCCCTGACTTTTTCCCCTGTTTTCCTCCACACCTCCTGTATCAGTCAGGGTTCTCTAGGGAAACAGAATCAACAAGAGATATCTGTCAATAGTATGCAATTCTATAAGAGTCTCTCACGCAGCTGTGGGGATGCACAAGTCCAGGTTCCTCAGGCAGGCTGCAACCAGGGGCTGCAATGAAAGTCCCAATGAAGGTTCTTGTTGACTTCTGGGAAATGTTGTCTGTCCAAAGATGAGCTGGGAAATTCTCTCTCAATGCTGGAATCACTTCCCCTTTTAAGGCTTTCAACTGATTGAGTTAAGCATCACTCATTGCTGATAGCAATCTCCCTGATTGACGTAATTGTAATCAGCTATCTATGATTTACCACTGCAGTAAAGTTAATGGACACTGAAGTCCAAAATTGCCCTTGTATTACAGTTAGCCCAGTGCTTGCTTGACCAAACAACTGAGCACAATTACCTGGCTGAGTTGACATACACCATACACCACCCCCCCCCACACACACACACATACACACTGATAATCAGTCCAAAGACCAGTGTAGTGTTATTAAAACACTTAGTCAAATCATATAATTACTCTGTTCAAAACCAACAACAGCTCCCATTTCATTCAGGGTAAATCCAGAGTTCCTACAATTGTCTACAAGGCTATATGTGATTTAGCCACTGGTTACCTCTCTTATCTTATCTCCTAGTACTCTCCTCCTTTCTCATTCCTCTATGGCATAAATCTCCTTGATTTTTCTAAAGTAGGGGCTTTTGCACTGTCTGTTCTTTCCCCAGATGTCTGCGTGGCTAGCTCTCCCATCTCTCTCAGGTCTTTGATTAAATATCATCTTTCATTGTGGCTTACCCACAAACATCATATTACAAATGTCCCCCTGCCTGATACATACAATTCCCCTTTACCTGCCTTATTCAGTTCTTGGGTGTGTGTGTTTGTGAGCTCCATTTTCTTCTTTTAACATGCTATATAATTTCTCGCCTTATTACAATTGCTTGCTTGTCTCCTCCTACTAGAAGGTAAGCCCTACAAGGCCAGAATGTGTATGTGTGTGTGTGTGTTTGCTTTTTAAAAGTATGTGTGTCCTTTTGTTTACTACAACAGCGACTGTCAAGAAGTAGGTGCTCAATAAATGTTTGTTGAATAAATAAATAAATATTGCCAACATCCTCTGTCTTTACTCACTGTTTCTTTTACTTTCTTGGATCCAGTAAAGAATGAGTGAGATATTAAGTCCCCTCACAAAATTATGTTTCTCTCCATTTCCCCTTATAGTTCTAACATCATTGACAAAATTCCAAGTGAAAGAAAAATACATTCCTAACAGTTATAGCAGGCAAAGGGTAAATAACCCTAAGAACCAAAAACAGACAACAGGTAACACACCAAACAGCAAAACAACAACAAAAACATTGAGACATCCATAAATAAGTGAGCAATGCCCACAATTTGGTGGTGGTGGTGGTGAGGATAAGGAAAGGAAGAACTTTTGCTTAACTGTGCTCACACTGAGGGTGTCATAAAAATTATCTCCATGAATCTCATTGTTGTCTTTAGTGTTAAAGACAATGTTGAAGAGTAGTTCACTCATTAGAGAGTATCCTACTTAGGGTGACTCATGAGAGAAACTTATCTCAGGGAAAACCTGAGCAGTTAGTTAGGTTTCATCTCAGGGACACTGTGACTCCTTCAGGTGATCACACTCCCTCTTTATGTTTTGGCACCTAGAAATCCGAGATCCACATCTGTGGCCAAAGTATAGAACCTTATGGTTAACACTTTGTAGTCTAATCGGTCATCTGATTAGACTTCATTTTAATTTGTACTAGATTCCCTCATCCAATATCAGTTTTTAATTTTTTCTTGTATTTATTTATTTTAAAGCATTTTTGAGATATAGTCACATACCGTACAATCTATCCAAAGCCAATATCATTGTGAAAAACTTAATTTTAAACATTTAAACCCTTGACTTTAAACCACTGATTTTTGTATTGATTTTTTTCAATTTTTTTGTCTTTATTTATTTTTTTAATACTACATTAAAAAAATATGAGGTCCCCATATACCCCCAACCCCCTCACCCCACTCTTCCCCCCATAACAACAATCTCCTCCGTCATCATGAGACATTCATTGCATTTGGTGAATACATCTCTGAGCACCGCTGCACCTCATGGCCAATGGTCCACATCATAGCCCTCACTCTATTGATGCAGTGATGCAATTTGTAAGATGTGTAATTCCTCAGCTCAAAGCACTCAAATGGCTTTTGATCTCACGCAGAAGAAAAGCCCAGCCCTGGGCCTATAAGAATTTACCCTATTTCATTCCTGGTTAACTCTGTGGCTTCTTTCCCATACCTCTTCACTCTCCTTCACTCATACTACCCTAGTTAAACTGGAATCTGCTCATACTTTCAACAAAATCTTTTGTTTTGGGGATGTTTGCACCAAATGATACATGACAACAGCCACAGATTCTTTTCCTGAGCTTTTTTTCTTTAACTTTTGATATTGAAGTGTATCATTCATACATGAACAGGCATAAAGTGTATAGTAAAATTTGTGAATTTACAAAGCAAACATGCATATCATCATACAAGGATCTCATATATCCCTATCACCAACACCTTGCATTGTTGTGAAACTTTTTACAAACTATGAAAGAGCATTGTCTAGATATTGCTACTAACTATAGCCCATATCTTATATTTGGTGTATTTTCCCTCAGCCCACTCAATTATTAATACCCTATATTAGTGTTACACATTTGTTTCCATTCATGAGAGAACATTCTCCTATTTGTCCTGTTAACCACAGTCCATCATCCTCCCCCCTCCCAAATGGATGCCCTGTGTTATACAGTCCCATGCTGTATTAGACTGCCATAGGGGTGCTGAGGCAAAGTACCAAAATCTGTTGGCTTTTATAAAGGGTATTTATTTGGGGTAGAGGCTTACAGTTACAAGGCCCTAAAGAGTCCAACTCAAGGTTGCTTTCTCACCAAAGTCAGTTGCCATGTGTTGAAGCAAGGTGGTCACTGACGATCTCTGCCTGGTCTCCCAGGGCTTCTTTTTTTTCCTCTCTCTCTCTTTATTTTTTTTAATGTTATGTTAAAAAAATATGAGGTCCCCATATGCCCCCCACCCCCCTCACCCCACTCCTCCCACATCAACAACCTCTTTCATCATCATGGGACATTCATTGCATTTGGTGAATACATTTGGGAGCACTGCTGCACCACATGGATAATGGTTTACATTGTTGCGTACACTCTCCCCCAGTCCACCCAGTGGGCCATGGCAGGACATACAATGTCTAGCATCTGTCCCTGCAGTAAGACCCAGGACAACTCCAAGTCCTGAAAATGCCCCCACACCGTATCTCTTCTTCCCTCTCCCTACCCTCAGCAGCTACCGTGGCCACTTTCTCAGGGCTTCTCATATCAGTCTCTGGCATAAGGCTCATTTCCTTCCCAGCCCTCTCAGATGCTCAGCTTCTCTGTTCTCTTCAGCTGCAAACTATCAGGCTAGTGGCTCATCTCTCCTGAGGCCGCAGGATCAAACATGACAGAGCTCTCTCCCTCCTTTTTTCCTCCCTTCTTATTGTCTTCTTGAGTGAGTGTCCATTTATATCAGCCCACCAAGGGGGCGGGGTCGCAATATGAGTCATGCCCTACTGATGTGATAAAATCAAAGCCCTGATCTTAAGTGGTGATTTAATCAAGACATGCCAGCTGAATCTCCTGCATTCAAAGGGTATCAAACCCAGAGGAACAGATAAGTTTACAAACATAATCTTTCTCTTTTTGGGATTCATAAATAATCTCAAACTTCCACACCCCACCTTATGAATCCCAAAAAGACATTACAATATTCCAGAAAACCTTAAATCCTTTTGGTTAGCAATGCTAAGTACAAAATCACATCACAGCTATAGAAATACAGTTTGGCTTGAGTCAAAGTGCCCTCTGGCTGTAGACCTGTGAAACTTAAGAAAAAAAGTTACCTGTTTCCAATATACAGGGGGATAGACATGGGATGAACATTTGCATTACCACACGGAGAATTGGGGAAGGAAACCTGAGTCACTGGTCCCCAACATTTCTGAAAACCTGCATGGCATACTCCATTAGATTTCAAAGTCTGAGAGTCACTCTTAAGATGATGGTTTCTTCTCCTCCTGGGGGCCCCATGGGAGCCCACCCTTTCCACAGGCTTGCCCAATGGTCATTTTCTTTGTTCCATCCTCCCCAAGAGTTTGAGTGGCAACCAAGCTCCAGACCTCACCCTTCAAGAACATTGTGGTGATGACCACACTTTCCCCAATTTCTGGGGTAGAGTCTCAACTCCCCCTATTACAGTGAGGTGGCAGCAACACTCTCCCTAACCTCTGGCATACAGGCTCAACCTCCTTAGAACAGTGAGGTGGCTACCTGGCCTTCCCTAATCTATGGGGAAGAGGCTAACCCCCCTCCAAGAGCACTGGGGTGGTGCCCTCACTCTCCCCAATCCATGGGGAACAGACCCACCCCTCCAAGAGCACTGGAGTGGTGACCTCACTATCCCCAACCCTTGGGGAATGTGCCCCACCCTCTCTGTAGCCAGTGGGGTCCCTCTCTTGGCCTAAAGAGATGTCTTAATTTAAGACCTCAGCTTCCATGATTTTCCACTTAAAGTCATCTCTCTCCTCCATTTCCCTTTTACTCCAGGCTGACAGTGGTTTTGTTTATACAGATCTTGCAAAAAGCTTTTGGTTTAGCATGCAGGAAGCAGGGGTCTAAGCCATCAGACAGTGACACTTTCCACAAGTCTTTCCTGGCTAGCTGTATTTTCAATATGGCTTACAAGATCCAAGTTTAGCTAATTCCTCAAATGGGGCACTATCATCTGGGGGGCTTTATTTCCAGAGCCTTGGAATTTCCAGAATCAGTTTCTAGTTTCTTTGTGCCCAACAATTCATTTCACAGCTTATCTGTTTCACCTAACAATTGGCTATAAGCTGCAAGGAGAAGCCAAGCCACATTCCAAAGTTTACTTTGGAAAGTTCTTCAGCTAAATGTCCAGGCTTGACATTTTCTATTTCTGCCTTCCATGTAACATTAGGAGTCAATCTTGCTAAGTTCTCTGCAACCTTAAAACATAGATTGCCTTTCCTCCCGTTTGAAATAATAGTTTCATCATTTCCTTCTAAGGCCTTCTCAGAAATAACTTTAGACTCCACATTCCTATTAACAGTCTCTTCAAAGCAATATAGGCCTTTTCTAGCAAGCATCTCACAGTTCTTCCAAGAAAACACCCTGACCCATTTATAAAAACATTCCAGCATTTTTGATAATTGCATCAGACTGAACCCCACTCCTGGTACCAAATTCTGTATTAGTCAGTCAAAGGGGTGCTGAAGCAAAGTACCAGAAATATGTTGTCTTTTATACAGGGTATTTATCTGTGGTAGAAGCTTAAAGTTACAAGGCCCTAAAGAGTCCAACTCAAGGTTGCTTTCTCATCAAAATAGGTTGCCAAGTGTTGAACAAGATGGTGGGTGATCTCTGCCTGGTCTGTCAGGCCTTGTCAGCCTCTCAGCTGCTCTGTTCCCTTTGGCTGCAAACTCTCAGGCAAATTGGCTCATCTCTCATCCCAGGGCTTTAGCTGTTTGAGCCTTCTTCTTTTTGTCATATGGTAGGACTGAAATAACCAAGTTCTCTTCTCTTCTGTGTGTCTTCTTGAGTGAGTGTCTATTTATATCAGCCCACCAAGGGGGTGAGGACTCGACCAAAGTCACAGCTTACTCGTGTTAGCAGGTAATTTAATCAAGGACTCCTTGACTGAATCCAATGTAATAAAAGGTATTACACCCAGAAGAATAGATTAATTTATAAACATAATCTTTCCCTCTTTGGGATTCACAAGTAATCTCAAACTGCTACACATGCTTTGTACCATCCATTCAAAATGGACACTCATGGCTCTCAGTTTCACCATCAAGGTGCGTTGTCATCACCCCAGTCAAGTTTAGAACGTTTTCTTTACTCCAAAAGGAAATATCCCATACCCTCTTACACACCCTATTGTTGTCCCATAGGATTGAAATAATATCTTTTTACCATTGCTGCAAAGTAGTATGATGTTACTGTTAACTATCATCTAAATATACATTAGCTGTAATTTTCTTGTGAATTACCATATCCTTAGCACTTTGTGAAAGAAGAGCATTCTTATATTTATACTATTAACCACAGTCTTCATTCACCACAAAAATCACTACATTATACATTCCCTAGGTTATATTCTGGTTTCCTTTCAATGGACATTATTCTGTCCACAGACTACCCCTATTCAGCCACAATTACATTTATAAATCAGCAGTGTTAGCTGTACTCACTGTAGTGTGTTACTCTCAAATCTATTTATTTCCACACTTTTACAATTAACCTTCTTAATGCTACATTCACTAAGAACCAGCTCCTGTTTGCAACCCTCTTCTATTTCCTAGTAACCTAAACTCTGGAAAGGTTACTCATCATATTTAGTTCATATTAGGAAGACCTGGAATATTTGTCCTTTTGCGTCCGGCTGATTACACTCAATATAATATCCTCTAGGTTCATCCATGTTGTCATATGCATCCCAATTGAATTTCTTCTTACAGATTAATAGTATTCCATTGTATGTACGTACCACATTTTGTTTATCCATTCATCGATTGATGGACATGGGCTGGCTCCATATTTTAGTAATTGTGAATAATGCTGCTATGGACCTCGGTGTGCAAATGTCTGTTAGCGTCCTTGCGTTTGGTTCTTGTGAATACATTCCTAGTTATGGGATGGCTGGATCATATGGCAGTTCTATAATCAGCTTCTTGAGGTACTGCCAAACTGTCTACCACAGAGGCCTCCCACAAATAGTAAAGGAGTGTTCTTGTTTATGCACATATTATCCAGCACTTGTAGCTTTCTGTTATTTTTTTTAATAATGGACCTCTTATATTTTTAAATGCACATTTTTATGATCTATGTATCTTTTTAAAAAAGACAATCAAAAACTAAAAGAAAATAGCCATTCTATAAGACATGAAATGGTATCTCATTGAGGTTTTGATTTGTATTTCCCTAATAGGTAGTAATATTGAGTATTTTTTCATGTGCTTTTTTGGTCATTTCTATTTCCATTTGGAGAGATGTCTATTCATGCCTTTGGCCCACTTTTTAGTCAAGTTGTTTTATTTGTTTGTGTGTGTGTGTGTGTTTTTTTTGAGTTGTAGGATCTCTTTCTATAACATGGATATGAAACCCTTATTAGATATGTGGTTTCAAAATATTTTCTCCCATTGAGTAGGTCAGGGTTCTTAACCTCTTTTGTCCCATGGGCCTCTTTGCCAATTGGGTGAAAACCATGGACCCATTACTAAATCCATGCTATACTGTGTATTATTTAAGAAATATATCACACCTGCACAAAACATCCCTGCAAGAATACAATGTTTTCATGAATTTCAACTCAAGCTCACAGACCCTGAGTCACGAACCCCTGGAATACATGGACTTTTATTTTCTTACAAAGTCTTTGGAAAAGAAAAGTTTTTTTTTTTTAAATTTTAAGTTATCTTCTTCTTAAAGATGCATAGGTCACACAAAATGTTACATTGAAAAACATAAGAGGATCCTACATACCCCCACTGCCCACACACCCACCACTCCCTCGTTCAACAACCTCTTTCATCACTGTGGCACATTCATTGCATTTGATGAATCCATTTTGGAACACTGCTACACAGCATGGATTATGGTTTACATTGCAGTTTACACTCTCTCCCAGTCCATTCAGTGGGTTATGGCAAGATATATAATGCCCTGTATCTGTCCCTGCAATATCATTCAGGACAACTCCAAGTCCCGAAAGTGCCCCCATATCACAACTCTTCTTCCCTCTCCCTGCCCTCAGCAACTCCCATGGCCACTGTCTCCACATCAATGATACAGTTTTTTTTTCCATTGGTAGAGTCAAAATAATTTTATAGAAGAATACCAGTTAGTCTGCTCTAATCCATATTGTATCCCCCCATCTTGAGGACCCTGGGATGGTGATGTCCCCTCCACCTCTAAATCAGAGGGAGCTTTGATTCCACATGACTGATGGACGAGATTCTCCTGCTTGCAGTTGTAGACACTCTTGGTTCCTTGATGTGGTGGTTGATCATCCTCACCTCCCTGTTAGCTGACCTGGGTAAGTCCAATGAACCAGAGAGTAGGTGTTGCAACTCTTCTGAGGCTCAGAGCCCAATTGGCACATGGACAGTCCAGACATTCAAGTCTACTGAGCATAGTGCAACCAGATGTTGAGTAAAAGTGCCTGAAGAGGCATGTGTAGAGGGGTCACTCTGAGTCCAACTCCATCACACTCAGGAACACAAATTCCAAAGTAGGGCCCACTCACAAGGCACTGAACCCCATAGCCATCTTCCATGACTTTAGGACCTGCAAGTCTCAGGAGCACCACTAACTTGGGTTGTATCTACTGTGGCTATCTCTGCATCTCCTGCTGAGACATGCATAAGCATGAACCCTTTGCTGACCTCCCGACTCATTTTGAAGTCTCTTAGCCATGTAAATTCATTTGTCTTTACCATTTCCTCCTTTTATTCAAGGTCTTTTTCTAGTTGCATCACCAGCTCATGCTTGGTAGTAATCCGTTGGCACCAGGGAGGCTCATCCCTGGGAGTCATGTCCCACACTGCAGGGAAGGTAATGCATTTATACGCTGAGCTTGTCTTAGAGAGAGGCCACATTTGAGCAACATGGAGGCTCTCAGGATGTATCCATAGCCACACTGCAGCTCTAGACCTCGTTGAAATTTCAAGCACACAGGCTCATAAACATAGTCATCAATACCAAGGGCCCATCATTGGACCATCCTTCTTCACTGGTCTTTGCCCTTGCAGTTGGGGGATTGTTTCTGTTCCATTGTGAGAATACAACAGAGTACCCCATGATGGGAAATCTGCACTCCCTCAGTTGTCATGTGAATATTTACCTCCTATGTCCATACCCAATGAACATCCGAACATATATATATGCCCTACATACATGCCCTAGAGAACTCCCTCCTCCCCTATGCTTTCCCCACCATTGACACCCCACACAAGTGCTCCTCCCCTGCCATAGTTGAATTCCTCTGTGATTCAAAACTTCTTCAAAAAAGGAGCCTAATATATTGCCAAATTCAATTAATATGAAAAAGAAATAGTAATGATAGTTTTAAAGTTTAGAAATAAAATTCATTGTAAATTAGAAAAAATAAAATAAATTAAAACATGAATTGGGATATTGAACAAATGTAAAATACCATAACTTTTTTTTGACGTTTTGCCTTTCATCACTGTAATAGGTGTTGCCCTGTAAGTACAGTGGCAAGGCAATCTCTTCCATTTCTTCCTCAGTGTCTACATTATTTTTTTTTAATTATGTCTTCAAAAAAGCTTTAGGTCATAGAAAAGTCACATATAAAATATAGGGGACTCCCTTATACCCAATATCAGACCCTTTTCCCCCTTCCCCAGAAATGATCGTCTTACATGTGGATGGTATATTTAGGTGTTTGATCCACCTTGAGTTGAGATTTGTATAAGGTGTGAGATGGTATTCCTCTCTCATTCTTTTACATATGGATATCCAGTTCTCCAAGCACCATTTGTTGAAGAGGTCATTCTTTCCCAGTTGTGTGGGCTTGGTGGCCTTGTTGAATATGAGATGACTCTGTATGTGAGGATCTATATCAGAACTCTCAGTTCAGTTCCATTGCTCAGTATGTCTATCCTTGTACCAATACCATGCCATTTTGACCACTATATCTTTGTAGTATGTTTTAAAGTCAGGTAGTGTGATTCCTCTGATTCATTTTTCTTTTTCAATATGTCTTTGGCTATTCAGTGCCTCTTTCCCTTCCAAATAAATTTCATAGTTTTTCCAGTTCATTAAAAATGGCAGATGGGGTCCACTGCCATGGCAGATGGCCCTTCTTTGGAGCTGGTGTTTCTGCGTGATGGAATTGGACTCAGAGGGGATCTCTTTTCACAAGACTTGCATGCTACTTTATTGGAATTGTACTTGGTGCTGGGGTTTTAGATATATTTAGGGGATTTGAATCTCTGGACTGATAATATGACACCCAGGCCCAGAGCCTCAACAGACTTCAGCTCCTACACTTTGATTTATTGGACTTACCCCACTCAGCTAACATGGAGTTGAAGAAGGTCAACCACCACACCATGGAGCCTAGAGTGTCTACAACTGAAAGCAGGAGGTGTGCATCCAGTATCCATGTGGAATCTAAGCCCCCACTTGACATAGATGTGCAATGGACACAACCAATCCAATGTCCACAGAGAAAATGTGGAATGGGTGTGGGAAGGGTAGCCATGGTGGCTGCTGGGTTTGGGGTATGGGAGGAAGAGATGAGATATGGAGGCGTTTTCTGGACGAGGAGATGTCCTGGGTGGTGCTTCATGGACAATTACGGGACATTGTAGATCCCCCCAGGGCCCACTGGATGGAACGTGGGAGAGTGTGGGCTATGATGTGGACCATTGACTATGGGGTGCAGTGATGCTCAGAGATGTACTTACCAAATGCAATGGATGTGTCACGATGATGGGAGAGAGTGTTGCTCTGGGGGGAGTGGGGGGTGGGGGGGAGAGTGTTGCTGTGGGGGGAGTGGGGGGTGGGGGCGGTGGGGTTGAATGGGACCTCATATTTTTTAATGTAATTTTTAAAAATAAATAAATAATTTTAAAAAAAAGAAAAAAATGCTGTGTCAATTTTTATTGGGATGGCAGCAAATCTGTAGATCAGTTTGTTTAGTATAGACATGTTAATGATATTTAGTCTTCCTATCCATGAATGGGGAATATTCTTCCATTTATTTAAGTCTTCTTTGATTTCCTTCAACAGTGTTGTGTAGTCTTCTGCATATGTCTTTCACACCTTTAGTTAAATTTCTTCCTAGGTATTTAATTTTTTAATTTACTATTGTAAATGGTAATTTCATTGATTTCTTCTTCAGATTGCTCATTATTGGTGTACAGAAAGGTTACTGATTTTTGCACAGTGATCTTATAACTGGTGACTTTTGTGAACTCATTTATAAGTTATATAAGCTTTGTTGTAGATTTCTCAGGGCTTTCTAAGTATAGGATCATGTTGTCTGCAATAGTGAAATTTTGACTTCTTCCTTTCCAATTTGGATGTCTTTTATATCTGCTTTTTGCCTCAGTGCCCGAGCAAGTACTTCTAACACAATGTTAAATAGGAGGGGTGAGAGGGGTGATAGTAGGCATCATTGGCTTGTTTCTGATCTTAGAGGGAAAGATTTTAGGATTTCACCATCGTAAATGATGTTAGCTTTGGGTTTTTCTATACACCCTTTATCATGTTCAGAAAGTTTCTTTCTCTTTCTATCTTTTGCAGTGTTTTTATCAGGAAAGTGTGCAGTATTTTGTCAAATGCTTTTTCTGCATCTATAGATATGATTATGTGATTTTTTTTTCCTTCCAACTGTTTATGTAGTGTATTACATTGATTGATTTTCTTATGTTGAGACAAACCTTGCATACCAGGAATGAAACCCACTTGGTCATGGGGTATAATTCCTTTGAAGTGTTGTTGAATACATTTAGCAAGTATTTTGTTTAGGGTTTTCACATCTAAGTTCATTAGAGAGATTGGTCTGCAATTTTCCTTTCTTGTGGTGTTTTTGTTTGGCATTGGCATTAGGGTAATTTTGGCATCATAGAATGTTTTATGCAATGTTCCTTCTATTTCTGTTTTAAGCAAGATTGGTGTTAGTTCTTCCTTGAATGTTTTTTTTTTTAGAATTCACCTGTGACTCCATCTGGCCCAGAGCTCTGCCTGGTTTTGAGATTTTTAATGACTGTTTCTATCTCTTTACTTGTGATTGGTTTGTTGAAATCATCAATTTCTTCTTTCGTCAATGTAGGCTGCTTATGTGTTTCTAGGAATTTGTCCATTTCCTCTAAATTATCCTTCTTGTTGGCATATAGTTTTCCAAAGTATCTTCTTTTTCTATTTTTTTATTTTTCATTTTTTTGGTCTTTATTTATTTTTTTAATGTTACATTAAAAAAATATGAGGTTCCCATATACCCCCCGCCCCAATCCTCCCCCCACAACAGCATCCTCCTCCATCATCATGAGACATTCATTGCACTTGGTGAATACATCTCTGAACACTGCTGCACCTCATGGTCAATGGTCCACACCATAGCCCACACTCTCCCACAGTCCACCCAGCGGGCCATTGGAGGACATACAATGCCTGGTAACTGTCCCTGCAGCACCACCCAGGACAACTCCAAGTCCCGAAAATGCCCAGTATCTTCTTATGATAAACTTTATTTCTGTGAGTGTCAGTGGTGATATTCCCTTTCTCTTTCTTATTTTATGTATTTTCTTCTCTCTTTTTTCTCTCTTAATCTAGCTAAGGTTTTGTCAATTTTATTGATCTTCTCGAAGAACCAGCTCTTGGTTTTGTTTATTTTTTCTAGTGCTTTCTTATTTTCTATTTCATTTAGTTCTGCTCTAATCTTTGTTATTTCTTTTTTCTCCTTACTTTGGGGTTAGTTATTTTGTTTTCTGTTTTTGTTTTTTTTTTTAATTCTTCCAAGTGTGCAGTTAGGTCGTCCATTTTATCTCGTTCTTCTTTTTTGATATATGACTTTTTTTTAACAGTAACATTTTATTGTCTTTCTTAAAAGATACATAAATCACACAAAATGTTACATTAAAAGGTATAAGGTGTTCCCGTATACCCCACTCCTCCCACATCAACAATATCTTTCATTAGTTTGTCAAATGCATTGCATTTGATGAATACATATTGTAGCACTGCTATGTCACATGGATTATAGTTTACATTGTAGTTTACACTCTCCCCCAGTTCATTCATTGGGTTATGGCAGGATTTACAATGTCCTGCATCTGTCCCTGCAATATCATTCAGGACAACTCCAAGTCCTGAAAATACCCCCATATCATACCTCTTCTTCCCTCTCCCTGCCCTCAGCTACTCTCGTGGTCACTGTCTCCACATCAGTGATACAGTTGCTTCCATTGGTAGAGTCACTGGTGTGGGGTGTCATTGATATATGGATTTATGTCTATGAATTTCCCTCTCAGTACAGCTTTTGTGTATCCCATAAGTGTTGATATGTTGTGTTGTCATTTTCTTTAGTTTCAAGCTCGTTACTGATTCCTTTTGAAATTTGCTCCTTGACCCACTGTTATCTAAGAGTGTGTTGCTTAACTTCCATATCTTTGTTCCTAATCTGGTTCTCTGACCCTTGCAGATTTCCAGCTTCATTTGATTATGGTCAGAGAAATTATTTAGTATGATTTCAATCTTTCTGAATTCATTGAGACCTTCTCTGTGGCCTTGCATGTGGTCTACCTTGGATAAAGACCCGTGTGCACTTGAGAATAATGTATATCCTGCTGCGTTTAGGTGAAGTGTTCTGTGTATGACTCTTCAGTCCAGATGCTCTAATATGTTATTCAAAATCTTTGTTTCTTTATTGATTCTCCTTTGAGACGTTCTGTCTAATGGTGATAATGGTGTATTAAGTTCACCCACTATAAATGCAGAGGCATCTATTTCTCCACTTAATATTTTTCAGTGTATGCCTCATGAGTTTTGAGACACCCTGGTTAGGTGCATAAATGTTTATGATTGTTCTTTCTTCTTGAAAGATTACCCCTTTAACTAATATATAGTGTCCATCTTTGTCTCTCAGAATAGTCTTGCATTTAAAGTATACTTTGTCTGATATTATTACAGATTTCCCTGCCCTTTTTCAGGTACTGTTTGCTTGTAAGAATGTTTTCCAGCCATTCACTTTCAACCTCCTTGAATCCCTGGGTCTAAGGTGGGTTTCCTGTAGACAGCATATAGATGGATCATATTTCCTTATCCAGCCTGCCAGTCTGAGTCTCTTGACGGGTGAGTTTCATCTACTAACATTCATTGTTATTATTCTGAAGGAATTACTTACATTAGCGATATTTTCCTGGGATTTATGTATGTCATATGTTGTTTTTATTTCTTTGTGTCATTTCAGTTGTTCTTACACTCTCCTCCAGCTCTGTTTCTCCTGTTTTTTTCCTTTCAACATGCAGAACTCCCTTTAGGATTTCTTGAAGTGTGGGTTTCTTATTTGCATACTCTCTTAGTTCCTATTTATCTGTGAATACTTTGAACTCTCCATCATTTTTGAATGCCAGGTTTGCTGGATAGAGGATTTGGGGCTGGAAATTATTTTTTCTTTTAGTACCTTGACTATATCATACCACTGCCTTTTTGCCTCCGTAGTTCCAGATGAGAAATCAGCATTTGATCTTAATGAGCTTCCTGTGTATGTGATGATTCTCTTTTCTCTTGTTGACTTCAGTATTTTCTCTTTGTCTTGCACTTTGGATAATTTTTAAAGTATATTGCCTTGGAGTAGGCCTGTTGGGATTTACACTATTTGGGGTGGACTGCAGTTCCTGGACATATACGTCCATCTCCCTCAATAGGTTTGGGAAGTTTTCAGCCATTATTTCCTCCAACACCCCTTCTGTCATCCCCTTTCCCTACTTTTCTCCTGCTGGGAAGCCTATAGTGCTTACATTTGTGTGTTTTGTGTTGTCAGTCAAATCCCTAAGTCCCTGCTGCATTTTTTCTACCTTTTAATCTATCAATTCTATTATCTGTCTGATTTCAGATGTACTGTCTTCCACATCTCTACTTCTTTCCTCTGCCTGTTCAAATCTTCTGTTGTTTGCTGAGAGTGTATTTTTGATTTCTTGGATTATGCCATTCATCACCATCATATCCATTATCGTTTTGTGTATGTTTACAATTTCTTCAGTGTTCTCTTGAAGTGTTTTCTTAATAGCCTTACTCTCTTCCTTCACTTCATTAAGTTGGTCCATGATATTTGTTTGGACAACTTTGATTAGTTGTTTGAATAACTACTCCACTTCCTGGTTTTTAGTTTATTCGTTGGAAGGGGCCATGTCTTCCTAATTATTGGTATGGTTTGTAAATTTGTGTTGCTGTCTGGTCATCATTTTATCTTGATGGGTTTGTTCAGTTGATAAGCTTCTCTGTATTGCATCAGGACTTATTTACCTGTATTTTTGTGTGTATTAAGTTTTCTCTTTGACACTTTGTTCTTCTTAGTTTATTTCCTTGTTGTTGTCTAAGTTCCCTTGAAGGAAAAAGATTAGGGCCTGGGAAAGCAAAAGAGGTAAGAAAAGAGAAAGTATAATAGTATTACTGCTATTAAATGCTAGCAGATGAACCATGTAAGACCTAGGAAAATGAATGTTAGACTCATGTAAGCAGTGCAGAGTTACAGGAATAAAAAAGTGGAGTACCTACAATCAAATGGGACCTTGAATATCATGAAGAATATCGTATGAATTAAGAGGCCAGCATGATGAGGAGAGAAGAAAGAGAAAAGAAAGGACAAAAAGAGAAAGCATTAATAAAAGACAGAAAACAGAACAGAAGTGTTAGTACTAAAGCCAGAAAACTTGGAGGTTAAACAAAGAGAGGTGGGATGTAAGAGCAACAACAGAATGTGGAAGTTAGAAAGATGTAGGAAGGTAAAGAGGTAGCATTGGTAGCCAAAATCAGTACCCATAGAAAAGAGGAAATTGAAGAAGAGAAAACACCACAGACAAGAAACAAGCGCAGCACCAATTTATGAAAATGGCAGGGGGGGGGGGCGGGGGCTTCAGCAGAAGGAGAGACAATAAAGCAAATCAAAACAAAACAAAACAGACAAACCCACAAGCAAGAAGTCATCCAAACATTAAGAAAAAAACAGACTTCCCTCTTAAGCCCCTGTGGAGCTTGTGAGGCTGCTGGTTTTTATCAATCAATTACCCTGCATTTTGAAATGGGTTTTAGCGCATAAACTAAGTTAAATTATGTAACAAATGTAACCTTTTTTTTTTTTGGTGGGGGGAAATAATAAACCCAAGGGAAGCTAATACAAGTATAATGTCTATGTTTTCCCTGTCCTAAAGTATCAGCTAGATGTTTAATATCCCAGGGGGTCACTAAGTGGAGCCAGGAATTGAACCAGAGACCTTGAACATTCAAAGCTGATTCTACCCAACTGAGCTAAGCTTTCATTCTGGGTTGATTTGCTCTTCAGAAGGAGTCGCTTTCCCTGGGGAAGGATCATTGGATAAACTGATGATTAGGAATCTGACCTCCCCCCATTTTTTCCCCTAACTGCTTTCTCTCCCAGGGCAGCAGGAAGCCTGTGGGAGAGTTCCCTTTTGAAATTCAAATGGGACCCTGGTGACTTAACTCACCACAGAAAAAAATGACTCTCAGTCTCTTTGAGAGAGAGAGCACCCACACCATGCCAGGAACCCTAAATATGCTCTTGGAAGCTTGTTAATCACTTCCCACTGACCCCCTTTCTTAGGTGTGTTGTAGAGGACTAGTTAACTGTCTCCACCTTCTCCCAGACCAATTTTCCCTATCCCAGGGAGCTTAGGTAAATCAGGCTGCCTCAGCAGATTTGCCTCTCCCCTCTTCCTGGTTTCTCCTCAAGCCAGCTGTTCTGCTCCTCAGAGCTCAAAAAGGGGGTCCAGACAATTTAACCCACACTTGTGGCACCCCTCTCCAATCTTCACCAGAACCCTACCACTCTCAGAGTTTGTCTCCACTGGCTGAGTGACTGGCAAGGTTAGGGGAATTCTGTGCTTCCTGTCCTGAGGGAAGGGCTTAGCCATCTCACAGCTCCAGCCTCAAGCACCAGAAACTCACAGCTCTATCTTCAGCAATTACTCTTTTTGTCACACTCTCTCTCCAGATCCATGTCCTGAAGCCTCTTGCTTTGTGGGTTCCCCAAACAGTTCACCCAGGGAGGATTTTGTCCCCTCTCAGCCATTTTTTTTTGTAGGAGATATGATATGGGTGTACTTAACCTGATGCCATCTTGCCCCTCCCTCTCATTGTCACATCTTACTCTTGTCTTCTTTTTACCCTTTAGCTTACCCCTCCTAATATTCTTAATTTACACACTCTTCTCCAGGACTCTCATTCTTGGTTTATCCTTTCAGGCTGCAGAACACCCTTTCTATTATCTCTTGTAATTCTGGTCACTTGGTAACATAATATCTCATATATTTTTGTTTGTGAATACATTAAACTTACCCTCATTTTTAAAGGACAGTTTTGCCAGATGTAGAATGATTGCCTGGCAGTGTTTCTCTTTCAGTACCTTGAATACATCACACCACTGGAGGTCAACACTTATTCTTACTGAGGTCCCCTTGTATGTGATGCTTTCTTTACTCTTGCTGTTTCCAGAATCCTCACTTTTTCTCTGATATTTGTCATTCTGAATAGTAGATGTCTTGCAGTAGGTCTGTTCGGATTTATTCTCTTTGGGATGTGTTGTCCTTCTTTGATATTGCTTTTTCTGTATTTCATATGGATGTTTTCAGTCACTATTCCTCAAATATCTTTTCCAACCTGTTTCTGTTCTCTTCTTCTTCTGGGAGACTGATAACTGAAATCTTTGTATGTTTCGCATTGTCATGCAATTCCCTGAGACCGTGCTCCATTCATTTTCTATTATTATTATTTTTTACCTGACGCTTCACATTCAGATATTCTGTCCTGAGTTTCACTCATTCCCTCTTCAAGCAACTCAAATCTGCTGTTAAGGGCCTCTACTGAATTTTCATTCAATTTTATTAATACATATTGGTAAAGAATAAATCCATCCAAAGTACACCATCAATGGTATTTGGTATATCCGATAATTGTGCTTTCATTGCTTCAGCCATTATTAGGGCATTTTCATTATTCCAATAATGATTTAAAAAATAATAATAATTAAAAAAAACAAGCAACAAACAAAAAGACTTCACCACCTCTGAGCCTCTCTGCTTCCCTTGCTATGCATAGCTGTTATTCTCTTTCTTTCTTTATTGTTTGTTTGTATTTATATTTTGTAAAAACTGTTTCACATTACCCATATTTGTATTTCACGTGAGGTTTCACTATATTTTATAGTCCTGTGTTACACTTTTTAGCTTTCATTCTAGTAGTATTCCAGTAATATGCTAGTAATATTTTGGATTTTTCAGGATTTTGTAGATACAGGATCATATTATCAGCAAATAGTGAACATTTTACTTTGATCTTTCCTATTTGGATGCCTTTTATTTCTTTATACAGCCTAATTGCTCTAGCTAGAACTTCTCATACAATACTGAATAAGAGTGGTGAGAGTGGACATGCTTCTCTTGTTCCCTAATTTCAGCATGAAAGCTTTCAGGTTTTCATCATTTAGTACATTGCTAGGTGCAGGTTTTTCAGATATGCATCTTACCATATGGAGAAAACTTCCCTTCTATTCGTATTTTTGGAGTGATTTTTTTTTTTATCAAGAAAGGATGCTGGTTTTTGTCAAAAGCCAATTCTGCATCAATCAAGAACACTGTCTGATTTTTCTTCTTCAATTAATTAATGTGGTTTATTACATGAATTGACTTTATTGTGCTGAAAATCCCTTGCCTGCCTGAGATAAAACCCACCTGGTCATGGTGTACAATTCTTTCAGTGTGCTTTTGGATTCAGTTTGCAAATATTTTGTGAAGGACTTTTGCATCTATATTCATTAGAGATATTGATCTGTAGATTTCTTTTTCCATAGTACTTTTAAAAAAAAACAAATCAATTTTATTGATGCATATTAATAAAGCATACAATTCACCCAAACTGCACAATCAATGGTATTTGGTATAATCACATAGTTGTGCCTTTATCACTTCAATCATTATTAGAGCATTTTCATTATTTCAACAATAATAAAAAACATACACACAAGTGAACAAGAAAATTACTCACCACTCAATCTCTTTATGCTTCCCCCACTGTACGTAGCTGCTGTTCTGGCCATTCTATTCAAAGTACATAATCAATGGCTCTAGTGTAACCACAATTGTGTACATTCATCATCTCAAAAATTTTAGAATAATTTTGTTATTTTATTATATTCCTTTGAACGGTCCATTTCTCTTGTTTCTGTGTGTTCCCTGAGATGTTTTTGCTAAAACCAAGATAATTTAATATTTTACTGTGTTAATTTTGGTATCAGAGTTCTCTCCCACCCCTCAGGTTTTTCCAGTTTGGGTTGTTATTGAGGACTATAGCAAGTTATTTGGTTAGCAAATTTCTAACCTTTGTGTTTTCACTGAGAATCTCCTGAACATCAGGAGTTATAATTAATAATAATACATTGACCTGCTCCAGTCATTTTGATTGGATCTTTTCAGCACTTCAACAGACCTGCACTAAGCCTAGCATCAATCCAAGGTGAAAGTTTAGGATTATCCGTTTAAAAAAAAAAAGGTTTTAAAAGATTTTATATACTTTAATTTAGTGTGTAATTTAGTGATGCCAACAGTTTCTACTGTTATATACCTTATAAAATTAATCACTTTGATATTTACAATTGAAGCTCCATTGCTCAGTAAATTCAAAATTATAGGCAGCAGACATTAAATAGTTGAACAAATACACAGTATTAATTGTGAACATATGTACATCATTACCATTGTATTTTTTAAAATTTATACTTAGTGTCTTTTTTAAAGATACTTAGATGACACAAAATGTTACATTAAAATATATAAGAGGTTCCCATATGCCCTACTCCCCACCCCCCATTCCTCCCACATCTTTATCTGGTTTTGGTGTTAGGGTGCTGTTGGCTTCATAGAATGAGTTTGAAAGCATTCCCTCCTGTTCTATTTTTTGGAAGGGCTTGAGCAAGCTTGGTATTAGATCGCCTTTGATTTATTAGTAGAATTCACCTGTGAAGCCATCTGCCCCCAGGTTTTTCATCTTTGGGAGATTTTTGGTAAGTGTTTCAATCTCTTTGCTTGTGCTTGGGTTTTTGAGGTCGTCTATGTCTTCTAAGGTCAGTGTAGGTTGTTCATATGTTTCTAGGAATTTGTCCATCTCATTTACATTGTCTAGATTTTTCTTGTACATTTGTTCATAGTCTCCTCTTACTGTTTCCCTTTTTTCTGTGGCGTCAGCGATAATGTCCCCCTCTCATTTCTGACTTTATTTATTTGCATCTTCTTCTTTTTTTCTCTGTTAGTCTAGCTAAGGGTTTGTTGATTTTATTGATCTCAAAGAATCAACTTTTGGTTTTGTTGATTCTCTCTATTGTTTTGTTGTTGTTGTTGTTCTCAATTTCATTCATTTTGCTCTCATCTTTACTATTTCTTTCCTTTGACTTGGTTTGGGATTAGTTTGCTGTTCTTTTTCTAGTTCCTCCGGGTATGCAGTTAGATCTGCGATTTTAGCTCTTTTTGAAAAACATCCTCTCTAACCCTTGAACTTTTCTGTTCTTTAATAATGGCCATTCTTTAAGGTGTGAGGTGATATCTCATTGTGGCTTTCTTAAACCAATCATTTTATCGATACACATTAATAAAGCATACAATTTATCCAAAGTGCGCGATCAAGGGTATATGGTAGAATCACATAATTGTATGTTCATCACTTCAATCATTATTAAAGCATTTTCATTATTTCAATATTAATAACAATAAACAAAAAACAGACACACAAACAAGAAAATTACTCAACTGTCAATCTGTTTCCCCTGCTGTACATAGCTGCTATTTCTGGCTATTCTTGCACAATTATTTATTTATTAATCCGTTTTATTGAGATATATCCACATACCATATGGTCTATCCATAGGGTATACTTAATGGCTTTTAGTAGAATCACAATTTTGTATGCTCATCATCTCATAAATATTAGAACAGTTTCATTACTCCAAAAAGGAAGACTCCACACTCTTGAGCATTCCTTCTTCAGCTCTACATAGCCACTAATCGAATTTCATCTTTATAAATTGATTTATATTTACATTTTATATAAATGGAATCATACGATATGTATAGATGCCTCTACAATTATAGTGTGGGATTTTAATACACCATTAACATCATTAGATAGAACATCTCAACAAAGTGTCAATAAAGCAAGAGAGATTTTGAATAATATGTTAGAAGATCTAGACTCAGTAGTCATATATAGAACATTATACCCAAGTACACTGGGATGTACCAAGGGGTGAGGACTCAACGACCTAATGACATAGCCCAATAAAAGCCCTATTCATAACTTAATCACACCCAGGTACAGACCAGATTACAAACATAATCCAAAATCTATTTTTGGAATTCATAGCCATATCAAACTACTACAACTAGTAATACACAATATGAAGAGGAAGTCCAGAAAAAATTCCGTTTACAATAGTGAATAAACAAATCACATACCAAGAAATAAACTTGCCAAAGGATGTAAGGCATTTGTGTTCAGAAGACTACAGTACATTGCTAAAAGAAAATTTTAAAAGTCCTAAATAAATGGAAGTACATTCTGTCTTCATGGACTGGAAGACTAAATATTGTTAAGATGTCAATTCTACCCAAACTGATTTACAGACTCAATATCATCACAATAAAAATCCCAACTGTCCTTTTATTTTTCTCTGAAATGGAAAAGCCAATTATCGTATTTATTTGGAAGTATAAGGGGCCCCAAATATCCGAAAATATCTTCAAAATGTGTAGCAAAGTTGGAGGACTCCCACAGATGTTAAATCACATTATACAGCTACAGCAGTAAAAAAAAAAAAAAAAAAAAAAGCATGTTACAGGCATAATGATAGACACATAGTCTCATGGTTCAGATACAGACCCGCACATCTATGGTCAAGTGATTTATGACAAAAATCTCAAACACACTCAGCTGGAGCAGAATAATCTCTTCAACAAATGGAGCCGAGAGAACTGGATAGCCATAACCAGAAGAAAGTAAAAGGACCCCATCTCCACATAGAAGAGGTGGCATTGGATTTGGAAAAGTGGACATAATGGACAAAGGGTATGGGGAAAGGCAGGAAGAGATGAGAGGTGGAGGCGTCTTCGGGACATGGAGCTGCCCTGGATGGTGCTTCAGAGGTAATCACCGGACATTGTAATTCCTCACAGGGCCCACTGGATGGAATAGAGGAGAGTATGGGCCATGATGTGAACCAATGTATATGAGGTGCAGAGGTGCCCAAAGATGTACTTACCAAATCCAATGGATGTGTCATGATGATGGGAACGAGTGTTGTTGGGGGGGGGGAGAGGGGGGGTGGGGGGGTGGGGTTGAATGGGACCTCACATATATATTTTTAATGTAATATTATTACAAAGTCAATAAAAAATAAAAAAAATTAATAAAAATAAAAAAAAAAGGACCCCATCTCACTCCTTATATAGAAATTAATTCAATATCGATCAAAGACCTAACTATAAAATGTACAACCATAAAGCTCCTCCAAGAAAGTGTAGGAAACTTCTTCAAGAACTGGTAGAAGGTAGTGCATTCTTAAACCTTACAACAAAAGCAGGAGCAATGAAAGAAAATATGGATAAATGGGACTTCCTCAAACCTAAACACTTCTGTGATTTAAAGGACTTCTCCCAGAAAGTGAAAAGGCAGCCCACTCAAAGGGAGAAAACATTTGGAAACCACATATCTGATAAGGGCTTGATTTCCATTCTATGTAAAGAGATCATACAACCCAACAATGAAAGAACAAGCAATCCAATTTAAAAATGAGCAAAAGCTTAGAAAGTGTTCCAGAGAGGAAATACAAATGGCCAAAAGGACATGAAAAAAATATTCAATATCACTAGCTATTAGGGAAATGCAAATAAAAAAAGACAATGATGCATCCCACACCACACAGAATGGTCATTATTAAAAACAACAGAAAATGATAAGTATTGGAGAGGATGTTCAGAAATTGGGACACCCCTTCACTTTTGGTGGAATGTAAGATGGTGCAGCCTTTGAGGAAGACAGTTTGGTGGTTCCTCGGGAATTTAAATATAGAACTGCCATATTGTCCAGCAATTCCTCTACTAGGAATATATCCTAAGAACAGACATTTGTACACTGATGCTCATAGCAGAGTTATTCACGATTGCCAAAAGATGGAAACAACCCAAATATCCATCAACTGATAAATGGATAAACAAAATATGGTATATACATAGGATGGAAAACGAGGCTGCTGTAAGAAGAAATGAAACTGGAACACATATGATAACATGGATGAACCTTGAAAACAATATGTGAAGGAAATAAGCCAGATACAAAATGACAAATATAGTAAGGCCTCACTAATATGAACTAAATACGAAGAAAAAATCATGGAGTTAAAACCCAGAGTATAGGTTATTAGGAGATATGAGGAGGCCTTAGAAGGTGTGTTGATGGTTAATGTATGCAGAAGTTTCAATTAACTCAACTGTAAATGTGTGGAAATGGATAGAGCTGATGGTAGCACATTATAATGAATAGAACTAATGTATCAGGTTTATAAATGGGATTACGGTTGAACAGGGCAGTCTAGGAATGTAAATGTCATTTGAAAGAACACTAGAGAATAATCTAGGGACCGAATAACATAGTGAATCCTTGTAATTGTGGTTTGTAGTAGAAATACAAGAATCTCCTTCTATGAACTAGGACAAATGTACGTCAGTAACACAAGGTGGCAAGAATGTGGAGAAGCATGGGAAATTACAATTAATGTATCCTATGGACTATAGTTAACAACAATACTGTAATATTCTTGCATCAGTGCAAAAGATGTACTGTGTTAATAATGGGAGGTTTCGGGGGAAAAACACTACCAAATGTTCAGTATAGAACATAATTAGTAGTAATAGTCTGATGATAGTGTCTTATAATCGTTAACACATGTTCCACAACCATGTAGTGGGTTGGAGGAGGGGTGTTGTATGGTAACCCCACCCATATGCATGGTCGTTTGGTAAGTTCACAACCTCTCTAATAAAATTATACTAAACAATAACGTAAATTTAAAAATCAGACATCCATGAAGATATAGCTACACACGATTAGTTTCTGAAAGGTTTAGATAGAAAGCAGTCAAAAGTTCTATGTTGCAGGGATTAGTTTTAAAATATTACGATATTTCCAAACAATAAAATGTTATGCGGCAATTATACATGATATAGAAGGAAATGTTAAAAAAAAAACAAAAACACAACAACTAACCTGCGGGACACCACAAAGGTAGTACCGAGAGGGAAATTTATAGCTTCCAAAGCTCACATTAAAAAAGAAGAAGGGGAGAGAGGAGAGACAATCAGCAAGATGGTGGCAGAGTAAGGAGTTCCTTGAGTCAGCTCATGCTTCAGGGCAGTTAGTAATCACCCAGCACCTGTTTGGGAACTCCAGGAGACCAGAAGAACATCCTGCAATGTCCTTGAAAAAATGGAAGGAGGAGATTGCCCATCTGCAGAGAAAATTCATAAGTTGAGCACTCCACACCCCAGAGGCCGGTGCCCATCCTCCACTGGTGTCGCAAGCCACCTCTGGAACTATTCTGCAGTTGGAATTGGGAGCTCAATCCCCCAAAACAGGGCAGGAAGAGATGACTGGACACCAATTTCAGCTACTGATTGGTAAATTTGGTGGACTAGAGTATAATCCTAAGAACAGCTAAAGTTTGAAACAGTCCAAGTCAAAAAGAGGCTGGTAGCCACCATTTTAATTCTACCCCTGGCATAAGGGGAGATGGGATGATCTAAAAATCACAGTGCTGGTATGGACTGGCTTCTTTCCATCCAGATCAGATTGCAGCTCTAGCATAAGCTCCCTCTGCAGGGAGGGAGCTGGCGGACCCTGTACCAGCCTCTCCAGGTAACTACAGGCATGTTCAGAAGGCACAGACTGAGTAGTCAGAAGTCTACCAGGGCAACTGCACTCATTTTGGGTCCACACAGCATAGATTCCTGCCCACACCTGCAGCTCCATCCCCACCCTAGGCAGGGGAGAAAGGGGCTTGAAGCTTCATCAGTCTCTCTGGGCTACTATAGTCTAGACCTGCACGACTTGGATAATTTCAAACAGCTGTGGCTCTGTCCCTACCCCTGGCAAAAGAGAAAGTTGGGAGAGACTTCATCTGTCCCTGGGGCAATGAGGGCAGCTTGAGCCTCTACAGCGTACAGCACCAACTACATCCTTGGTTCCTACGACAAAACCAGCAAGGGAGAATGGGCAAGAAAGTCTTAAACTAAAGAGAGAAACTGCTCCCAGAATAAATACAGCTACTAAGCCAGATGCCAAGACACCAACAAAAAACTACAATCCACACCAAGAAACAGGAATATGTTTCTGTTTATGGCTCAGCTAAAGGAACAAGATAAGCCTCCAGATGTAATAAAAGAGTTGAGACAAGTAAACATCGATGTTCAAACAAATCTCCTTAATAAATTCAATGAGAGGGCTAAAGAGAATAAAGATATTAAGAAGACATTGGATGAGCACAAAGAAGAGTTTGAGAGCATACATGGAAATATAGCAGATCTTATGGGAATGAAAGGCACAATAAATGAAATTAAAAATACACTGGACTCATATAATAGCAGATTTGAGGAGACAGAAGAAAGGATTGGTGAGCTTGAAAAAATGGTCTCTGAAAGTGAGCATACAAAAGAACAGAAGGGGGAAAGAATGGAAAAAAATTGAAGAAGGTCTTTGGTAACTAAATGACAGCAAGATATCTGCAAGCATACATGCCATGGGTGTCCCAGAAGGAGAAGAGAAGGGAAAACGGGCAGAAGGTATATTTGAAGAAATAATGGTAGAACATTTCCTAACCCTTTTCGGGGACATGGATATCCATGTCCAACAAGCACAATGTACTCCCATCTGAATAAATCCGAATAGACAACTCCGAGACACATACTAATCAGAATGTCAAACGCCAAAGACAAAGAGAAAATTCTTAGAGCAGCAAGAGAAAGGCAATTGTATCTGTCAGCCAAAGGGGTGCTGATGCAAAATACCAGAAATTGTTTGGTTCTTATAAAGGGTATTTATTTGAAGTAGGAGCTTACAGATACCAGGCCATAAAGCATAAGTTACTTCCCTCACCAAAGTCTATTTTCACATATTGGAGCAAGATGGCTGCCAATGTCTGTGAGGGTGCAGGCTTCCTGGGTTCCTCTGGGCTCAGCCCTTTCGTTTTCTCCACAAGGTCAGCTGTAGACTATCAGGTGAATGACTTGTCTCTCTCCCTGGGGCTCCAGCATTAGCATCAAAATTCAACCTCAAAAGTCCAACATTAAAAGCTCTCAACTCTGTCCTTTGCCATGCCTTTTTATCTGTGAGTCCCCACCCACCAAAGGGTGGACACTCAATGGCCTACTGGCACAAGACGTTTACATGACTTCTTAATCAAGTACCTATGAATCCAATATAATCTAATACGTCCAAAGGAAAAGATCAGTTTACAAACATAATCCAATATTTCTGTTTGGAATTCATCAATAATATCAAACTGGTACACTCCACCCTCTGAATTCCAAAAAGACATTACAATATTTTAAAAAACCTTAAATCAGTTACAGTGCAAGTACTAAATCATATCACAATCAATTTAAATAAATACAGCTTGTACTGGGGCAAAGTTCTGTCTGCTACAGACCTCTGAAACTTACGAAACAATTAATCTACTTCCAATACACAAATGGACAGACAAAGGATAAACATTTTCATTACAACAAGGAGAAACTGGGAGGGAAACCTGAGTCATGAATCCTCTATATTTCAGTAAACCTAAAGGGCATCCTCCATTTGATTTCAGTTTGAGGGTCATTCTTAAGATAATGGTTTCTTCTCCTTAGGGCGATATGGGGACCTACCCTTTCCACCAGCTTGCTCAACAGCCATTTTCTTGGTTCCACCCTCATCAAGCAGCTGGCTGTGGATCAAGCTCCAGACCTCACCCTCCAAGAATGTTGGGGTGATTGCCACACCTTACTCAATTTTCGGGTTAGAGTCTTAATCGCCCTAGTACAGTGATGTGAAGACAGCATTCCCCTAACCTTTGGCATACAGGCTCAACCCGCTGAGAGCAACGAGTTGGCCACCTGTCCTTCCTGACCTTTGGCATGCAGGCTCAACCCTCTCAGAGCAATGAGCTGACTACCCAGCCTTCCCTGACCTTTGACACGCAGGCTCAACACTCTCAGAGCAATGAGTTGACCACCTGGCCTTCCCTAACTTTTGGAGGACAGGTCCGTCCCTCTCAGACCTGTGGGGTGCTAACCTTAACCACCCTAATCATTGGGGAATGTGCTCCACCCTCTCTGTACCCTGGGGCAGCAAAACTCTCCCAGAACATTGGGCAGGTGCATACACCTTCTTCAACTGCTGGTGCAAACTCACCCTCTCTGTACACATGGGTGGGGTTCCTCTCTTGGCCCAAGGTTATGTCTTAATTCCAGATCTCATCTTCCATGGTTTTCCTCTTAAAGCTGTTTCTCCTTCAATCTCTCCTTGCCATGTCCCTTTTATTCCAGGCTGACATACAGCTCTCTCAAATAGTCTGGTGGTTTATCATGCAGGAAGCAGTGGTCCAAGATACTGGACAGTAAGACTTTCCACAAGTCTTTCCAACATAACTGCATCTTCCACCCTGATTTACAAGATCCAAGTTTAGTTAAGTCCTCCAGTGGGGCACTTTCATCTGGGAGCCTGATCTCCAGAGGCTTGGAATTTCCAGAACCGTTTTCTGTTTTCTTTGTGCCCAACAATTCAGTTGTCAGCTTATCTTGCTCGTCTAGCATTTTGCTATAAGCTGCAAGGAGAAGCCAAGCTGCATTCACTGAGTTTACTTTGGAAAGTTCTTCAGCCAAATGCCCAGGCACACCATTTTCAAATTCTGCCTTCCATAAAAAACCAGGGGTTAATTTTGACAATTTCTCTGCAACTTTAAAACACAGATCACCTTTCCTCCAGTTTCCGATAATAGTTTTATCATTAACTTCTAAGGCATCATAAAAAGTCTCTTTAGCATCCATCTCACAATTATTTCCTTCTAAGCCTTTATCAAAAATAACTTTAGGCTCCATATGAGGCTAAGCCAGGCGAGCAGCCCATGTAACTAGCGCAGCCGCTCAGCACATTGTCGGATGAGAAAACTCTCTGGCAAGCACATGCTTTGGGGAACACCCTAAAGATGGCGCCGAAGCCTGAGGCGAAAGCATGTGGGTCTGCCCCTGTACTTGCCTCACCCCCCAGCAATAAGAGCAAATGAGCCTGCCAACCTCACTGAATTAGCATAGCCAATCAGCTATAGACACGCCTGCTGACAGCATATAAAAGCTATAGCACTTCCTGAATAAACTAGACCTGCGTCAAGAACCAGCGTCTCCAGAGTGGTTACTGAGTGTTCTTTTGCTCCGTTGTCCTTACCTCTGCCTGGTCCCAGTTCCCCGACCCAAGCGGGCAACATCCATATTTCTACCAACAATCTCTGCAAAGGAATTTAGACCTTTTGCATGAAGCATCTCACAATTCCTCCAAAAAATACCCCTTTCCCACGTATAAAACCACTCCAGCATTTCGGTAATTGCAAAAGCACATCCCCGCTCCTCGGTACCAAATTCTGTATTAGTCAGTCAACGGGGGCCTGATGCAAAATACCAGAAATTGGTTGGTTTTCATGAAAGGTATTTATTTTGGGTAGGAGCTTACAGATACCAGGCCATAAAGCATAAGTTACTTCCCTCACCAAAGTCTATTTTCACATGTTGGAGCAAGATGACTGCTGATGTCTGTGCGGGTGCAGGCTTCCTGAGTTCCTATGGGCTCAGCTCTTCTGTTCTCTCCACAAGGTCAGTCTATGTAGACTGCACACTATGAGGCTCTCTAGGCTTTGTCTCTTTCCACAAGATGGAGTCCCAGTGAGTACACCTTCATCATCTCTCCTGCAAAGCACCATCTGAGTAGGGATGGAATCTTGCAGGTGTAGGCTGTTTGGTGAACCTACAAAGCAGGAGGTGTCTGGATGTCAGTATGGAGAGACTGCAACAAAAGTAGTGCTTGCTCAAGGTAAAACTGTAGGATTCTGACATTGAAGGTGGAAGTTGTGGGAAGGCAAAACCCTTGCCTCTAGGACTGATGGTGGCAGTGTTCCTTGAAAACTGCCAGTTGCACGGCAGTGTTCTCAATCTCCATGTTCCACAAACACGTGATCCCCAGGCCCGTGTTACCACCTGAACCACCATAACCCACATTCCAAAGACCAACATATCCCAAGTCTGCATTATCCCGGACCTCTGTTTCCCAAACCCAGCACTCCCTGAATTCTGGCATTCCTCTAGCCCTCTGGTCTTGGACTAACTCTGGGAGTGGGAGGGTTTTGGTGAGAGGTGCAGAGAGCCTGAGGAGTGCAGGTTCAATTTTCCGGTCACCCCCTTTTATTTGAGCTTGGAGGAGCATACCAGTTGGCTTGGGGAGAGCCTAGGAAGAGAGGAGAGGTGAATCTGCTGAGAGAGCCCACTTTACCCAAATGCCCTGGGATAGGAAATTTGGTCTGGGAGAAGGTGGAGTCAGAAAATTAACTAGCCCCCCTGTAGCACACCCCCTGTAGCACACCTAAGGGAGAGGGACAGTAGGACGTGCTTTGCAGGCTTTCAGTAGCAAATTAAGGGTTCCTGGCAAGGTGTGGGTGCACTCTCTCAACAAATTAAGAGTTATTATTTTCTGTGGTGAGTTGGTTCACCAGGGACCCATTTGATTCTCCTATGGGACCCCTCACACAAACTTCCTGCTGCCCTGGGAGAGAGAGAAGTAAGGAAGGGAGAAAGGGGGAAGGCCGGGCTCCTAAGCAGTTTGTTCAATTGCAAAGAGTGTTCCTTGCTTGAGGCCTTGTCTGATCCTTTTTGTTGATTTGTTTTCTTGTTTTTCCTTCCTCTTTATTCCCCCATGGCCCTTTTTCCTTTTTCTTGCTTGCCTTCCGCCCCTTTTTTGGTCTTTTTTCTTTTCTTTTCCTTTTTAATATTAGGTGCTGCAGGCTGCATTTCTTTCTTTCTATTTATTCATTCATTTATTTGTTTGTTTGTTTATTTGTTTATTTATTTATTTCTCTCCCCTTCCCTCCCCCACCCCAGTTGTCTGTTCTCTGTGTCTATTTGCTGCGTCTTCTTTGTCCGCTTCTGTTGTCAGTGGCACAGGAATCTGTGTTTCTTTCTATTGCATCATCTTGTTGAGTCAGCTCTCCGTGTGTGCAGCAACATTCTTGGGCAGGCTGCACTTTCTTTCGTGCTGGGCGGCTCTCCTTACAGGGCACACTCCTTGTGCAAGGGGCTCCCCTACATGGGGGACACCCCTGCATGGCATGGCACTCCTTGCACATATCAGCACTGCACATGGGCCAGCTCCACACGGGTCAAGGAGGCCTGGGGTTTGATCCGTGGACCTCCCATGTGGTAGATGGACACCCTAACCACTGGGCCAAGCCCGCCGCCAGGCAGCATTTCTTATTTGCAGTGTTTCCTCATCCTCAATTTCCTCTTATCTGTGTGTAGTGATTTTGGCTACCAACACTACCCCTTTCCTTGACATCTTTCTATCCTCCATCCTTTATTGTTTCTCTTACATTCCACCTCTCTTTGTTTAGCCCCAATTTTTCTTTTACTCTCTAATACCTCTTTTCTGTCTTCTATCTTTTATTCATTCTTTATAGCATTGTCCTTTCTTTTTTCTTTCCCTCTCTCTGGACCACACTAGCCTTTTAATTCTTACTATATTCCTCCCCATACTCAGTTTACTGTCTCATTGTAGGTATTCCACTTTTACACAGTTAAAACTATACACAGCTTACATGAGTTCAATATCCATTCTCCTAGCTCTCACAAAGACACCACAAGAAAGGAAAATTACAGACCAACCTCTCCCAAGAACCTCGACATGAAAACACTCAACAAAATACTTGCTAATCGTATTCAGGAACACATTAAATGAATTATATCCTATGACCAAATGGGTTTCATTCGTGGTATGCAAGGATGGTTCAACATAACAAAATCAATTAATGTAATACATCACATAAAGAGATTGAAGGAAAAAAATCGCATGATCATATCTACAGATGCAGAAAAGCATTTGACAAAATACAGCACCCTTTTTTGATAAAAATACTGCAAAAGATCGTAATAGAAGGAAAACTTTCTGAACATGATAAAGTGTATATATGAAAAACCCACAGCTAGCATCTTTTAAAATGGTGAAATCGTAAACTTCTTCCCTTTAAGATCAGGAAGAAGACAAGGATGCCCACTGTCACCTCTTCACTTAACACTGTGTTAGAAGTACATCCTTGAGCACTGAGGCAAGAACCAGACATAAAATGCATTCAAATTGGAAAGGAAGAAGTCAAAATTTCAGTTTGCTGAGGACATGATCCTATACATAGAAAACCCTGAGAAGTCTATAGCGAAGCTCCTAGAACTTATAAATGAGTTCAGTAAAGTCACAGATTATAAGATCAATGTGCAAAAATCAGTAGCACTTCTGTACACCAATAATGTGCAATCTGAGGAGGAAATGAAGAAACAAATACCATTTAAAATAGTAAATAAAAAAAGTCAAATACCTAGGAATAAATTCAACTAAAGATGCAAAAAGTTATACAGAGAAAAACACACAACACTGTTCAAGGAAATCAAAGAAGACCTAAAGAAGTGGAAGAATATTCCCCGTTCATGGATAGGAAGACTAAATATTATTGAGATGTCTATCCTATCGAAAGCGATCTACAGATTCAATGCAAATCTATAAAAAGTGACACAGCATTTTTCAATGAACAAGAAACACTATCTATGAAATTTATTTGGAAAGGAAAGAGAAATCACAGTTCCTGACTTCGAAGCATACTACAAAGCTACAGTAGTGAAAACGGCATGGTATTGGCACAAGGAAAGACACACTGAACAATGGAACCAAATTGAGAGTGCTGATATAGATCCACATATATACAGTCATATGGTATTCAACAAGGCCACCAAACCCACTCAACTGGGAGAGAATGGCCTCTTCAACAAATGGTGCCTGGAGAACTGGATATCCATATGCAAAAGAATGAAAGAGGATTACCCCTCACACTTTATACAAAAATCAACTCAAGATGGATCAAAGACCTAAATATAAGAGCCAAGACCAAAAAGACCTTGGAAAACAATGTAGGGAAGCACCTAAAGGACCTTGTAATAGGAAATGACTTCATGAACTTCACACCCAAAGCCCGAGCAGCAAAAGAACAAATAGATAAATGGGGCGTCCTCAAAATTGAAGCCTTTTTCACCTCAAAGGAGCTTGTCAAGAAAGTGAAAAGAGAGCCTACCCAGTGGGAGAAAGTATTTGGTAACCATATATCTGTTAGGAGACTAATATCCTGCATATATAAAGAACTCCTATATCTCGAAAATAAAAAGACAACCCCTTTTAAAAATGGGCAAGAGATTTGAACAGATGCTTCTCCAAAGAAGAAATAGAAATGGCTAAAATACACATGAAAAAATGCTCGAAATCACTAGATATTAGGGAAATGCAAATCAAAACTACAGTGAGATACCATCTTACTCCCATAAGACTGGTGGCTATCAGAAACACAGAAGACTACAAGTGTTGCACAGGATGTAGAGGAATGGGAGCACTAATCCACTGCAGGTGGGAATGCAGAAGAATCCAGCCATTCCGGAGGACAGTTTGGCAGTTTATCAAAAAACTAGCTATAGATTTGCCACATGGCCCACCAATTCCACTGCTAGGTATATACCCAGAAGAATTGAAAACAAGGATATAAACTGACATACACACACATAGTAGCATTATTCACTATTGCCAAAAGCTGGAATCAACCCAAATGCCCATCAACAGATGAATGCATAAAGAGTATATGGAGCCTAAAGAACACACTCCTAAAGAATCAGTGTCTCAAAGAAGAAATTGTAAGTGGAAGTAGGAAATACATTGAGATGAATGAAAAGGAGAACTCGACATATCAAAACTTATCAGATACAGTGAAGGCAGTGCTGAGAGGGAAACTTATAGCTCTAAATGCTTATATTAAAAAAAGAAAGACTGCCCCAGGGGTGCTCTCTCCCAAATGACCCCCATCCAACACCCTAAAGCAGTAACCCTTCCTTGTCATATTGTCCAGAGAGCTTTCTCAACGTTGTAGTTTCAACCACGTACCTGCCAATCCCCAGTGTTCACCTGCTCCCTCCCCCAAACCTGCCTCAGTTCCTTGGACCATCCAACCCATTCTCTCCAACCTACCACCCTGTCAAGCTACACACTAATGAAAGAAGTCGTTAATGTGGAGAAGGGTGGGAGGTATGGGGGGTGGGGAACAGGGGAATCCCTTATATTTTCTTATGGAACATTTTATGTAATCTAGTTAAGTACCTTCTAAAAATAAAATAAAAACATATTTTTAAAAATCAAAAGAGTGAAAATCAAAGAACTAAGTGAACAACTGGAGTAACTAGAAAATAGAAGAGCAAATCAATCCCCCCCCCCAAAAAAAAAAACCGAAAGAAAGAGATAGCAAAGATTAGAGCAGAAATAAATGAATTTGAGAACATAAAAACAACAGAGAAAATCAACAAAACCAAAAGCTGGTTATTTGAGGAGATCAATAAAATCGACAAATCAACGAACCCTTAACAAGACTAAGAAAAGAAGAGAGAAGACCCGAATAAATAAAATCAGGAATGAAAGGGTGGGTGTTATGTTGGACCACAAAGAAATAAAAAGGATCATAAGAGGATATTATGAAAAACTGTATGCCAACAAATTAGACAACCCAGATGAAATGGAGAAATTCCTAGAAATGCACTAACAACCTATATTGACTCTACAGAAAATACAGGAACTCATCAAACCAATCACAAGCAAAGAGATTGAATTGTTCATCAAAAAAAGAAAATTTCAGAACCTACCTGATGGCTTCACAGGTGCATTCTACCAAACATTTTGAGAAGAATTAACTAGAATCCTGTTTAAACTCTTCCAAAAAATTTGGAAGGGTAGGAAAATTACCCAACACATGAAGCCAACATCACCCTAATACATAAGCCAGATAAAATTAGTGCAAGATAAGGAAACTACAGCCCAATCTCTCTAATGAACACAGACCCAAAAATTCTCACCAAAATACTTGAAAAGCAAATCTAACAGCGTATAAAAACAATCATACATCACGATCAAGTGGGCTTTATTCCTGGTAGGCAAGGGTGGTTCACTGTAAGAAAATCAATTAATGTAATACTGCACATTAACAAATCAAAGGGGGGAAAACACATGATCATCTCGACTGAGGCAGAAAAGGCATATGACAAAATCCAACGTCCTTTCTTGACATAAATGCTTCAAAATATAGGTATAGATTGTTTCCCTTTCTACCAATCGGGACAACAGGTAGCGAAAATCTGTCCTTAATATGGTGAAGGGGGAAGAAGGAAGGCCTTAGAAAGCCCTTACCCAGGGCCCCATTTATATGTTTCACCTCATAGCATGTCCTGAACCCATGTCTTGGCTGTGTGTCTTATCTTTTCCTTTTTATCGATAAACTCTTTAGTCCCTTGGAAAACAAATGTAGGTATAAAAGGAAAGTTCTTCAGTTTAATAAAGGGTGTAGATGAAAATCTCACAACCAACATTGTACTCAATGGGGAGTGATTGAAAGCATTCCCTCTAAGATCAGGATGAAGACAAGGATGCCTGCTGTTACCACTGTTAATGAACATTTTGCTAGAGGTTCTAGCTAGAGCAATTAGGCAAGAAAAAGAAATAAAAGACAATCAAAATTGGAAATGAATAATTAAAACTCTATGTACAGATGACATGATCCTATATTTAGAAGATTCTGAAATATCTGTAACAAAACTAGTTGAGCTAATGAATGAGTTGAGCAAACTGGCAGAATACAATATCAACACATACAATCAGTAGCCTTTCCATACCCTAGCGATAAGCAAGCCGAGGAGGAAATCAAGAAAAATTCCATTTAAAATAGAAACAAAAGATTCAAATATATAGGAATTGATTTAACCGGGAATGTAAAGGATCTATGTTCAGAAAACTACAAAACACAGCTAAAGGAAATCAAGGAAGAGCTAAACAAATGGAAGGGCATTCTGAGATCATGGATTGGAATATTAAACATTGTGAAGGTGTCAAAATACCCAAACTGATTTATTGATTCACTGCAATGCCAATGAACATTCCAACAACCTACCTTACAGAAATAGAAATCTCAATTATTAATTTTTTTTGGAAAGGAAAGCTTTCCCAAATAGCCAAAAATATCCTACAAAAGAAGAAGGAAGTCCGAGGCCTCATGCTTCCTGACCTTGAAGTGTAACTGTAAAGGTATAGTGGTCAAAACAGCATTTTATTAGCATAAAGATAGACACGTTGATCAATGGAATCAACTTGAGAGTTCAGAAATAATCCCTCACCTCTGTGGTCAACCGATTTTCCATAAGCCTGTCCAGTCTACTTTTCTGGGACAGAATGGTCTCTTCAATAAATGGTGCCGAGTGAGCTGGAAATCCGTAATGAAAATAAACAAAGAGGACCCGTATCTCATTCCTCTACAAGAATCAACTCAAAAAGGATCAAAGACCTAAATCTAAAAGCCAAAACCATAAAATTCCTAGAAAATATCACAGGGAAACTTCTGCAATACCTTGTAATAGGTGGGGGTCTCTTAAACCTTACACCCACAGCACGAGAGACAAAAGGAAAAAAAAGTAGACAAATGGGATCTTCTCAAATTTAAACATTTCTGCACCTCAAAGGGCTTTGTGAAGAGGGTAAAAAGGCAACCTACTCAGTGTGAGAAAATATTTGTAAATCACACATCTGATGAGGGTCTAATATCCATGATATATATATAAAGAGATCCTACAACTCAACAATACAAAAGCAAATGACCCGATTAAAAAATGGACCAAAAAATCTTGTAAAAAGTATGCGTGTTAATCATTGGAAATGAATAGAAATGGTGAAAGCTCAACATAATGTGTAACTAGCAGTACTACTATGTGGGTATGAAAGTGGTTTAATGGTAAAGTCAAAAGCCATGTATATTTTAAAAAGAAAGATAAAAATTATGACATGGAACTGTATATCATAGCAAAACAGCATATGAAGTATGAATATGAGTAATAATGGGTATATAAGATCATTTTTCCTTTGAAGCTGAACAAATCTTTGGCTATTTTTGTCCTTCTTTTGTTTGTTTTTTGTTTTTTTTTCCGCTCTAATCCATACTCTATTCCTCCATCCTGTGGACCTTAGAATGGTTGTGTCCACTCTACATCTATATCAAGAGGGAGATTAGATTCCACATGGATGCTGGATGCAATTCTCCTGCTTTCAGTTGTGGGCAGTCTTGGCTCCCTGGTGTGGTGGTTGACCTTCTTCACCTCCATGTTCGATGAGTGGGGTAAGTCCAATAAACCAGAGTGTAGGAGCTGAAGTCTGTTGAGGCTCAGGGCTTGGCTATCGCATGGTCAGTCCAGAGATTCAGGTCCCCTGGGTATACATTAAACCTCAGCACCAAGTACACTTCCAATAAAGTAAAAGGAGAGACTTGTGGACAAAGATCACATCTAAGTCCAGCTCTATCACACAGAAACACCAACTCCAAAGTAGGGCCAACTGAGATGGCAATGAACTCCATCTGCCATGACCATAGAACCTGTGGGTCTCTGTAGCCCTCAGGAGAACCAGTACCTGGGATGGTATCTACGTGATCTGTCTCTGGGACTCGGCTCAGGTGCGCGTAAGGGCAATCCCTCTGATAACCTCTCAGCTCCTTTTTGAGACTCATAGACATATAAACTCATTTGTCCTTTCCATTTCCCACTTTTCTTCAGGTAAAAAAGCTTGTTTAACTCCTCGTATTATATGTAGACTCAGATATTCTGCCGGTCCGAGTTGACCCTTTCACTCAAGGTCATTTTCTAGTTACACCATTAGGTGGTACTTGGTAGTAATCCATCAGTGCCAGGGAGGCTCATCCCCAGAAATCATGTCCCACGCTGGGGGGAAGGCAACACATTTATATGCTGAGTTTGGCTTCGAGACTGGCCACATTTGAGCAACATGGAGGCTCTCAGGAGGTAACTCTTAGGCACCCTGCAGCTTTAGGCCTTGTTCTTATTTCAGGTGCACAAGCTCACAAGCATAGTCATTAGAATCGAGGGCTCATTGTTGGACCTTCCTTCTTTTTGGTCTTTGCCGTTGCACTTGGGGGATTGTTGCTGCTCCTTTAGGGACTGTGATAGAGCTCCCCTGGCTAGGAAATCAGCACTCCCTCAGTTGTTGTTTTTAATTGTAACCACTATGAAAATATCCACACAATTTTATGTACCCTGGATATATGCCCTCTAATACTCCCTGCCAACCATGTGTCCCCTGTCAGTAACATCCCACACCAGTATTCCTCCCCTGCCATTGTTGAACCTCTATGTGATCCAAAACTTCCTGAAAAGCGAAGCCCAATATATTGCCAGGTTCCGTTAATAGTAAAATGGAATATAGTCATGAGTTTTAAGGTTAGATATAGAATACATATTAATTTAGAAAAATTAACGTAAAAATAAATTGGGGTATCAAAAAATTCAAAAATGCAAAAGCTTTGTTTTGGATGTTTTGCCTTCCATCACTGCAATAAGTGTTGCCCTGTATGCAAATTTGGAAGGCAACTATTTCCATCTTTTCCTCAGTGTCTACGTCCTATCTTTTCCTTTTTCCCCCAAAGGTTAAGCTTATCTTTATGAAATTTTAGATCGCAGGATTTCATATGTACAATATGCAGTAGTCCCACCTATCCAACATAAAACCCTTTTCCTTTCCACAGCAATAATCTTTTTACATATTCATATTATATATACTGAAACTGATATAAAGATATAGGGACAATAGCTTTCAAATAAGGTAAAATTTGGTTTTACATTGCGGTTTATATTTTAGACTATACAATTTTCTAAAGTTTTAGTTATCTTATGTTTTGCATTATGAGTTACATTTTAGCCTATCAGTCCCTATGTATTTTTGGTGTAATTTAACATATCTTATATCCATCCTTGCGTACTCTTGTGGAACACTTCTATTGCCCACACAGTTACATTGATTCCGTCTATTCAATACCTCTTTCCCCTTGCCCTGAGGATCCACGGTGACAGTCAATCTTCATTGCTTGAAGGGCCATGTTCAGAGATACTTGCAACAGTGTTGAGGGCTTGACATGCTCAACTGCCCTAATGCACTGGGAGCCACCGTTTTTCTCGGGAGATACAATTCCCTCTATTTGAGAACATCTGTCCTCCCCAGGATGTGGGTATATCTTAACTATCATTGCATGGGCCTCTATCCAATCATATAACCCACTATGGCAAAATGAGCATTCACATATTCCCTAGGAGCCTGTCCTGTGTTGGATTATCCCCTTTAAGCATCTCAAATAGGTAATATTCTTTATTATATTTTTGTAAAAATTTTCTCAGCATTATACTCTCAACCAAATACCTGACAATTTCCTATGTTCATATGTTGCCCCACCCTCCCCCCAATTTCTTGGGCAATACTACCCATCCTCCCATCCCTAGCCACCCTCAAGCCCACCAAGCCCCATCCAAAGGTAACCCTCTTCCTCCATTTTATCCCTTCCTTGTACAAATACTTACCTCCAGCTTATCATAGATTCCACCCATATAGGTGTCAGCTTATATTCTTTCTCTACTCCCCATTTTCCTGTAAGCCTATCATCCAGTCTCTAGCTCTCTGAGGCAGCTTGGTTTATTTATTTCATATCATTGAGGTCATGTAGTATTTCTCCTTCAATGCCTGGGTTGCTTCACTCAACATAAGGTTCTCAAGATTCATCAATGTTATCACATGTGTTTGTAGTATTCGTTCTTAAAGATGAGTAGTATTCCATTGTATGTATATACCACATTTTATTTATCCATTCATCTGTTGATGGGCATTTGGGTTGATTCCAATTTTTGGCAATAGTGAACAATGCTGCTATGAACATCGGTGTGCATATATCAGTTTGTGTCCTTGTTTTCAGTTCTACTGCATATATACCCAGCAGTGGAATTGCTGGGTCATATTGCAAATCTATAGCTAGTTTTGTAAGAAACCGCCAAACTGTCCTCCAGAATGGCTGGATCCTTCTGCATTCCCACCAGCAGTGGATGAGTGTTCCCATTCCTCCACATCCTCTCCCGCATTTGTAGTCTTCTGATTTTTTATAGCTGCCAATCTTATGGGAGTAAAATGGAGTCTCATTGTAGTTTTGATTTGCATTTCCTTGATAGTTAGAGAATTGGAACATTTTATCATGTGCTTTTTAGCCATTTGTATTTCTTCTTTGGAGAAGTGTCTGTTCAAATCTTTTTCCCATTTTTTAAATGGGTTGTTTGTCTTTTTATTTTCAAGATATAGGCATTTATTTTATATGCAGGTTATAAGTCTCCTATCAGATATATTGTTACCAGTATTTTCTCCCATTGTGTAGGCTCTCTTTTCACTTTCTTGACAAACTCCTTTGAGATGCAGAAGGCTTTAATTTTGAGGAAGCCCGATTTATCTATTTGTTCTTCTGCTCCTCGTGCTTTGGTGTGAAGTTCATGACTCTATTTCCTATTACAAGTTCTTGTATATGCTTTCCTACACTGCTTTCCAACGTCTTTATGGTCTTGGCTCTTATATTTAGGTCTTTGATCCATCTTGATTTGATTTTTTTATAAGGTGTGAGATGGTAATCCTCTTTCATTCCTTTACATATGGGTATCCATTTCTCCAGCATCATTTGTTGAATAGGCCATTCTCTCCCAGTTGAGAGGGTTTGGTGGCTTTAGAGAATATTATATGACTATATATACATGAGGATCTATATCAGAACTCTCAATTCGTTTCCATTGGTCTGTGTGTCTCTCCTTGTGCCAATACCGTGCTGTTTTCACTACTGCAGCTTTGTAGTTTGTTTTGAAGTCAGGTAGTGTGATTCCTCCATTTTCATTTTTCTTTTTCAATATGTCTTTGGTTATTCGGGTCCTCTTTCCTTTCCAAATAAATTTCATAGCTAGTTTTTCTAGTTCCTTAAAGAATGCTGTGTTGATTTTTATTGGGATTGCATTGAATGTGTAGATCAGTTTTGGTAGGACACAGGTCTTAATATTATTTAGTCTTCGTATCCATGAACAAGGAATATTCTTCCATTTATTTAGGTCTCCTTTGATTTCCTTGAACCATCTTGTGTAGTTCTCTGTGTATAAGTTTTTTACATCTTTAGTTAAATTTATTCCTAGGTAATTGATTTTTTATTGACCAATGTAAATTGTATTTGATTCTTGATTTCTTCCTGAACTTGCTCATTATTGGTGTACAGAAATTCTACTAATTTTTGCACATTGATTTTATAACCTGCGACTTTATTAGTTTCATTTATGTGTTCTAGAAGCTTTGTTGTAGACATCTCAGGGTTTTCTATGTATAAGATCCTGTGATCTGCAAATAATGAAATTTTGACTCCTTCCTTTCCAATGAATGTCTTTTATATCTGGTTCTTGACTCAGTGCTAGAGGAAGTACTTCTAAGGCAATGTTAAATAGAAGAGGTGATAGTAGGCATCCTTGTCTTGTTCCTGTTCTTAGAGGGAAAGATTTTAGGATTTCACCATTGTAAACGATGTTGGCTGTGGGTTTTTCATATATACTCATTATCATATTCAGAAAATTTCTTTGTATTCTGATCTTTTGGAGTGTTTTTATCAAGAACGGGTGCTGTATTTTGTCAAATGCTTTTTCTGCATCTATACATAGAACCATGTATTTTTTCCTTTCAATCTGTTTTTATGGTGTATCACATTGATAGATTTTCTTATGTTTAACCATCCTTGCATACCCGGAATCAATCCCACTTGGTCATGGTTTATAATTTGTTTAATGTGTTGTTGGATATGGTTAGCAAGTATTTTGTTGAAGATTTTTGCATCTAGTTTCATTGGAGGAATGGGTCAAAATTTTCCTTTCCTGCGGTGTCTTTGTTTGGCTTTGGCACTAGGGTAATGTTAGCATCACAGAATGAGTTAGGTAATGTTCCTTTTGTTTCAATTTTTTGGAAGAGTTTCAGCAAGATTAGCCTTAGTTCTTTCCAGAATGTTTTGTAGAATTCACCTGAGAAGCCGACTGGCCCTGGGCTCTTCTTAGTTATTTTTTAAATGACTGATTCTATCTCTTTCCTTGTAATTGGTTCTTTGAGATCATCAATTTCTTCTTTCATCAATATAGGCTGCTTATGTGTTTCTAGGAGTTTGTCCATTTCCTGTGAATTATCATTTTTGTTGGAATATAGTTTTTCAAAGTATCCTCTTATGGTAGTCTTTATTTCTGTGGGGTTGGTGGAGATATCTCTTTTCTCATTTCTTATTTTGTGTATTTGCATATTCTCTCTTTATTTTTTCTTTGTTGGTCTAGCTAAGGGTTTGTCAATTTCATTGATTTTCTCAAAGAACCAGCTCTTGGTCTTGTTTATCTTTTCAAGTGTTTTCTTATTTTCTATTTCATTTAGTTCTGCTCTTATCTTTTTTTTTTTTGCTTTCTTTCTTTTTTCTGTGGGGTTACTTTGTTGTTTTTTTTTAAATAATTCTCCCAAACGTGCACTTAGTTGTCCAATTTTTGCTCTTTTATCTTTTTTGATGTATGAAATTATGGCCATAAATTTCCCTCTCATTATTGCTTTTGCTGCATCCCATAAGTTTTGGTATTTTGTGTTATCATTCTCATTAGTTTCAAGTTAGTTATTAATTTCTTTTGAGATTTCCTCTTGGACCCACTGTTTTTCTAAGAGCGTGCTGTTTAATTTCCATATCTTGGCATGAAATCTGGGTCTCTGGCCCTTGCAGATTTCCAGCTTCACTCTACCGAGGTATTATTTTGTCAGAGGTATTATTTTGTATGATTTCCATCTTTCTCAATTCATTGACACTTTCTCTATGGCCTAGCATATGATCTATCTTAGAGAATGATCTATGTGCCCTTGAGAAAAATGTATATCCTGCTTATTCAAGTGTAATGATCTGTATATTTCTATTATATTCAGCACCTCTAATACACTGTTCAAAGTTTTTGTTTTTTATTGATTCTCTTTTCAGATGTTCTGTCCAAAGTTGATAGTGGTGTATTAAAATCTCCCACTATAATTGTAGAGGCATCTGTTCTTTCACTTAATTTTTCCAGTGTTTGCCTCATATTTTTGGAGGCACCCTTGTTAGGAAAAAAATATTTATGATTGTTCATTCTTCTTGAAAGATTATTCCTTTCACTAATATGTAGAATCGATCTTTGTCTCTCACAATTGTTTCACATTTAAAGTCTATTTTGTCTTATAATAATATAGCTACACCTCCCTTTTTTTGCTTATTGTTTGCTTGTAAGATTGTTTTTCAGCCATTCACTTTCTTTTTTTTTTTTGATTTGCATTTTCCTAATTTTTTTAGTTCCTTTTTTTTAATTCATTTTTTAAAAAATATTACATTCAAAAAATATGAAGTCCCATTCAACCCCACCGCCCCCACCCCCCACTCCCCCCACAGCAACACTCTCTCCCATCATCATGACACATCCATTGCATTTGGTAAGTACATCTCTGGGCATCGCTGCACCTCATAGTTAATGGTCCACATCATAGCCCACACTCTCCCACGTTACATCATAGCCCACACTCTCCCACGTTCCATCCAGTGGGCCCTGGGGGGATCTACAATGTCCCGTAATTGTCCGTGAAGCACCACCCAGGACAACTCTAAGTCCCGAAAACGACTCCACATCTCATCTCTTCCTCCCATTCCCCGCACACAGCAGCAACCATGGCCACCCTTCCCACACCAATGCCACATTTTCTCTGTGGACATTGGATTGGTTGTGTCCACTGCACTTCTATGTCAAGAGGGGGATTAGATTCCACATGGATACTGGGTGCAATCCTCCTGCTTTCAGTTGTAGGCACTCTAGGCTCCATGGTGTGGTGGTTGACATTCTTCAACTCCATGTTAGCTGAGTGGGGTAAGTCCAATAAATCAGAGTGTAGGAGTTGAAGTCTGTTGAGGTTCAGGGTGTGGCTATCATATTGTCAGTCCAGACATTCAAATCCCCTAGATATATCTTAAACCCCAGCACCAACTATAATTCCAGTAAAGTAGCATGAAAGTCTTGTGAAAAGAGATCCCGTCTGAGTCCAGTTCCATCACGCAGAAACACCAGCTCCAAAGAAAGGCCAACTGACATGGCAGTGAACCCCATCTGCCATGACCATAGAACCCGTGGGTCTCTTTAGCCCTCCAAAGAACCAATACCTGGGGTTGTATCTCCTTTATCTGTCTCTGAGACTCTGCTCAGTTGTGCATAAGGGCAATCCTTCTGACAAACTCCAGACTCTTTTAGAGACTCATAGCCATATAAACTCATTTGTCCTTTCCATTTCCCCCTTACATTAGGTCAAACAGCATTTTAAAGTCATGTTATTATATGTAGACAGGGATATTCTGCTGATCCACGTTGAACCTTTAAATCAAGGTCATTTTCTAGTTCCATCTTCAGCTGGTATTTGGTAGTGATCCCTCGGTGCCAGGGAGGCTCATCCCCGGGTGTCATGTCCCACGCTGGGGGGAATGCACTGCATCTACATGCTGAGTTTGGCTTCGAGACTGGCCACATTTGAGTAACATGAAGTCTGTCAGGAGGAAACTTCCAGGCACAATGCTGCTCTAGGCCTTGTCCTTATTTCAGGCGTATAGGCTCACAAGCATAGTCACTAGCATCAGGAGCCCACTGTTGGACCCTCATTCCTTCCTGGTTCTTACTGTTGCACCTGGGAGACTGCCGCTGCTCCCCTAGGGACCACGACAGAGCACCCCTGGCCAGGAACCCAGTAGCCCCCCAGCTGTTGTTTTTGTTTGTTTCCACTATAAGTATATCCAAACATTACCATGTATCCTGGACATATGCCCTGTATAACTCCCTGTCAACCATAGTTTGTCAATAACATCCCATACCAGTATTCCTCCGCTGCCATTGTTGAACCATTCTGTGATCCAAAACTTCCTGTAAAGTGAAGCCCAATATAATGTCAGGTTCCCTTACTAGTAAAATGGAATATAGCAATGAGTTTAAAGGTTAGATCTAGAGTACATATTGATTTGGAAAAATGCTACATCCTATCTTTTCTTTTCTTTTTTCCTAATTATTCTCTTCACAAGAGCCTTAGATCACAGTAATTCATATATACAATATACAGTACTCCCACACATCCACCATAAAACCTTTTCCCTTCCACAGCGATAGTCTTTTAACTTATTCATATCATATTTACTGAACCTGATGTACAGACTCCGAAACAATAGCTTTCAAACAAGGTGTCATCTGTGCTTACAATGTGGTCCATACTTTAGGATATACAGTTTTCAAAATTTTTTAGTTATCCTATGTTTTACATTATGGTTTACATTATTAGTCTGTCGTCCCCTATATGTTTTTGGTGTAATATTACATTTTTTATATTCTTCCTCGTGTACTCTCGCAAAACTCCTCTCTTGCCCCCACATTTACCTTGGTTCCATCCATTCAACATCCATTTTCCCCTCCCCTTGGGGCCCACAGCGACAGCCAATCTCCATTTCCTGAGGAGCCACATCCAGAGATACTTGCAACAGTGTTCAGTGCCTGACTTGCTCAACTACCCTAATGCCCTGGGAGCCACCTTTTCTCTCGAGAGATACAGTTCCCTCTATTTGATGACATTTGTCCTCCCCAGAATGTGGGTCCACCCCAACTCTCACTTCTTGGGTTTCTACCCAATGGTGCAACCCACCCTGGCAAAATGAGCATTCAGACATTTCCCAAGAGTCTGTCCCCCATCAGACCATCCCCTCCGAGCATCCTAAACAGGTAACCCTCCTAATTATATTTTCATACGATTTTCTCAGCATTATACTCTCAACCAACACCTGACACTCTCCTATGTTCCTATGTTGCCCCTCCCTCCCCCCAATTTTGTGGGCAATATTACCCATCCACCCATCCCCAGCCCCCCTCAAACCCGCAAAGCCCCACCCAAAGGCAACCCCTTGCCCCCATTTTATCTCTTCTTTGTGCTCATACTTACCACAAGCTCATCATAGATTCCACCCCTGTAGACGTCAGCTCACCTCCTTCCTCCACCCCCCGATTTCCAGTAAGCCTATTTTCCAGTCTCTAGCTCTCTGAGGCAGCTTGCTTATTTCATGTCATTGAGGTCATGTAGTATTTGTCCTTCAATGCCTGGGTTGCTTCACTCAACATAAGGTTCTCAAGATTCATCCATGCTATCACGTGTGTTTGTAGTGTATTTGTTCTTACAGCTGAGTAGTATTCCATTGTGTGTATATACCACATTTTATCAATCCACTCATCTGTTGATGGGCATTTGGGTTGATTCCAACTTTTGGCAATAGTGAACAATGCTGCTATGAACATTGGTGTACATATATTGGTTTGTGTCCTTGTTTTCAGTTCTGCTGGGTATATACCCAGCAGTGGAATTGCTGAGTCATATGGCAAATCTATGGTTAGTTTTTTGAGAAACCACCATTCTGTCCTCCAGAATGGTTGTATCCTTCTGCATTCCCACCAGCAGTGGATGACTGTTCCCCTTTCCTCACATCCTCTCCAGCATTTGGATTCTTCTGTTTATTTCATAGCTGCCAATCTTATGGGAGTAAGATGGTATCTCATTGTAGTTCTGATTTGCATTTCCCCGATAGCTAGAGATTGGGAGCATTTTTTCATGTGCTTTTTAGCCATTTGTATTTCTTCTATGGAGAAATGTCTGTTTAAATCTTTTCCCCATTTTTTAAATGGGTTGTTTATCTTTATTTTCAAGATATAGGAGTTCTTTACATATGCAAGTTATAAGTCTCTTATCAGATATATGGTTGCCAAATATTTTCTCCCATTGTGTGGGGTCCCTTTTTACTTTCTTGACAAACTCCTTTGAGATGCAGAAGGCTTTAATTTTGAGGAAGTCCCATTTATCTATTTGTTCTTTTGCTGCTCGTGCTTTTGGTGTGATGTTCATGAAACCATTTCCTATTACAAGGTCCTGTAGATGTTTCCCTACACTGCTTTCCAAGGTCTTTATCGTCTTGGCTCTTATATTTAGGTCTTTGATCCATCTTGAGTTGATCTTTGTATAAGGTGTGAGATGGTAATCCTCTTTCATTCTTCTACATATGGCTATCCAGTTCTCCAGGCACCATTTGTTGAATAGGCCATTCTCTCCCAGTTGAGAGGGTTTGGTGGCTTGTCAAATATTATATGGCTATATATTTGAGGTTCTATATCAGAACTTTCAATTCGATTCCATTGGTCTTTGTGTCTCTCCTTATGCCAATACCATGCTGTTGTCACTACTGTAGCTTTGTAGTATGTTTTGAAGTCAGGAAGTGTGATTCCTCAAATTTCGTTTTTCTGTTTCAATATGTCTTTGGCTATTCGGGGCCTCTTTCCTTTCCAAATAAATTTCATAGTTAGTTTTTCTAGTTCCTTAATGAAGGCTGTGTTGATTTTTATTGGGATTGCATTGAATGTGTAGATAAGTTTTGGTAGGATAGACATCTTAATAATATTCAGTCTTCCTATCCATGAACAAGGAATGTTCTTCCATTTATTTAGGTCTTCTTTGATTTCCTTGAACAGTCTTGTATAGTTCTCAGTGTATAAGTTTTTTACATCTTTAGTTAAATTTATTCCTAAGTATTTGATTTTTTCATTTGCTATTGTGAATGGTATTTGTTTCTTGATTTCCTCCTGATCTTGCTCATTATTGGTGTACAGAAATGCTACTGACTTTTGCACACTGATCTTATAACCTGCGACTTTACTAAACTCATTGATGAGTTCTAGAAGCTTTGTTGTAGACCTCTCAGGGTTTTCTATGTATAGGATCATGTCATCTGCAAATAATGAAATCTTGACTTCTTCCTTTCCAATTTGAATGCCTTTTATATCTGCTTCTTGCCTCAGTGCTCGAGCTAGTACTTCTAAAACAATGTAAATAGAAGGGGAGACAGTGGGCATCCTTGTCTTGTTCCTGACTTTAGAGGGAAGGATTTTAGGATTTCTCCATTGTAAACAATGTTGGCTGTAGGTTTTTCATATATACTCTTTATCATGTTCAAAAAATTTCCTTGTATTCCGATCTTTTGGAGTGTTTTTTATTAAGAAACGGTGTTGTATTTTGTCAAATGCTTTTTTTGCATCTATAGATATAATCATGTGATTTTTTTCCTTCAATCTGTTTATATGGTGTATTCCATTGATTGATTTTCTTATGTTGAACCATCCTTGCATACCTGGAATAAATTTCACTTGGTCGTGGTGTATAATTCATTTAATGTGTTGTTAAATAAGATTAGCAAGTATTTTGTTAAGTAATTTTGCATCTAGGTTCATTAGAGAAATTGGTCTGTAATTTTCCTTTCTTGAGGTGTCTTTGTTTGGCTTTGGTATTAGGGTAATGTTGGCATCATAGAAGGAGTGAGGCAATGTTCCTTCTGTTTTGATTTTTTGGAATAGTTTCAGCAGGATTGGTGTTAGTTCTTTCCAGAATGTTTTGTAGAATTCACCTGTGAAGCCGTCTGGCCCTGGGTTCATCTTAGTTGGGAGGTTTTTAATGACTGATTCTATCTCTTTGCTTGTGATTGGTTGGTTAAGATCATCAATTTTTTCTTTCGTCAATATGGGCTGCTTTTGTGTTTCTAGGAATTTGTCCATTTCCTCTGAATTGTCATTTTTGTTGGAATATAGGTTTTCAAAGTACCTTCTTATGATAGTATTTATTCCTGTGGTGTCAGTGGTGATATCACCTTTCTCATTTCTCATTTTGTGTATTTGCATCTTCTCTCTTTTTTTCTTTGTTAGTCTCGCTAAAGGTTTGTCAATTTTGTTGATCTTCTCAAAAAACCAGCTCTTGGTCTTGTTTATGTTTTCAAGTGCTTTCTTATTTTCTATTTCATTTAGTTCTGCTCTTATCTTTGTTATTTCCTTCCTTCTTATTCATGTAGGATTATTTTGTTTTTTTCTTTCTAATTCCTCCAAATTTGCAGTTAGTTCTTCAATTTTTGCTCTTTCTTCTTTTTTGATATATGAATTTATGACTATAAATTTCCCTCTCAGTACTGCTTTTGCTGCATCCCATAAATTTTGGTATGTTGTGTTATCATTATCATTTGTTTCAAGGTAGTCATTGATTTCTTTTGAGATTTCCTCTTTGACCCACTGTTTTTCTAAGTGTGTGCTGTTTAATTTCCAAATCTTGTTGTGAATTCTGTGCCTCTGTCCCTTGCAAATTTCCAGCTTCACTCCACTGTGGTCAGAGATATTATTTTGTATGATTTCATCCTTTCTGAATTCATTAAGACTTTCTTTGTGGCCTAGCATATGGTCTATCTTGGAAAATGATCCATGTGTGCCTGAGAAAATGTATATCCTGCTGTGTTTGGGTGTAATGATCTATATATGTCTATTAGATCCAGCTCCTCTAATATACTGTTCAAATGTTTTGTTTCTTTAGTGATTCTCTTTTGGGATGTTCTGTCCAGAGTTGATAGTGGTGTATTAAAATCCCCCACTGAAATTGTAGGTGCATCTATTCTTTCACTTAATTTTTCCAGCATTTTCCTCACATATATAGAGGCGCCCTTGTTAGGAACATAAATATTTATGATTGTTCGAACTTCTTGACAGATTGTCCCTTTTACTAAAATTTAGTATCCTTCTTTGTCTCTCAGAATTGTTTTGCATTTAAAGTTTATTTTGTCTGATATTAATATAGCTACTACTGCCTTTTTTTGGTTATTGTTTGCTTGTGTGATTGTTTTCCAGCCATTCACTTTCTTTTTTTTTTTTTTTTATTAATTTTTTATTTTTTATTGACTTTGTAATAATATTACATTAAAAATATATATGTGAGGTCCCATTCAACCCCACCCCCCCCACCCCCCCTCTCCCCCCCCCCAACAACACTCGTTCCCATCATCATGACATATCCATTGGATTTGGTAAGTACATCTTTGGGCACCTCTGCACCTCATATACATTGGTTCACATCATGGCCCATACTCTCCTCTATTCCATCATGTAGGCCCTGTGAGGATTTACAATGTCCGGTGATTACCTCTGAAGCACCATCCAGGGCAGCTCCATGTCCCGAAGACGCCTCCACCTCTCATCTCTTCCTGCCTTTCCCCATACCCTTTGTCCATTATGTCCACTTTTCCCAATCCAATGCCACCTCTTCTATGTGGACACTGGATTGGTTGTGTCCATTGCACCTTTATGTCAAGAGGAGGCTCAGATTCCACCTGGATGCTGGATGCAATCCTCCCATTTTCAGTTGTAATCACTCTAGGCTCCATGGTGTGGTGGTTGTCCTTCTTCACCTCCATCTTAGCTGAGTGTGGTAAGTCCAATAAATCAGATTGTAGGTGCTGGAGTCTGTTGAGGCTCAGGATCTGGCTATCACATTGTCAGTCCAGAGATTCAAATCCCCTAAATATATCTTAAACCCCAACATTAACTGCACCTCCAGCACATTAGCATGAAAGTCTTATGAAGGGAGATCCCATCTGAGTCCAGATTCATCACACATAAACACCATTTCCAAAGAGGGGCCATCTGCCCTGGTAGTTAACCCATCGGCCATGACCATAACTCCCATGGGTCTCTTTAGCCCTCAAAGGAACCAATATCTGGGGGTTGTATCTGCTTTATCTGTCTCTCTGACTCTGCTCAGTTGTGCATGAGGGCAAACCTTCTGCCAGCCTCCAGACTCTTTTTAGAAACTCGTAGCCATATAAACTCATTTCTCCTTTCCATTTCCCCCTTACTTTAGGTCAAACAGCATTTTAAAGTCATGGTATTTTATGTAGACATGGATATTCTGCTGATCCGCATTGAACCTTCCGTATAAGGTCATTTTCCAGTTGCATCATCAGTTGGTAGTTGATAGTGGTCCCTCGTTGCCAGGGAGGCTCATCCCCGGGTGTCATGTCCCACGCTGGGGGGAAGGCATTGCATTTACATGCTGAGTTTGGCTTCGAGACTGGCCACATTTGAGTAACATGAAGGCTGACAGAAGGAAATTCCCAGGCACAAAGTTGCTCTAGGCCTTGTTATTATTTTGGGTTTATCAGCTCACAAGCATAGTCATTAGTATCAGGGGCTCACTGTTGAACCCTCACCCCCTCCCGGTCCCCACCACTGTACCTGGGAGACTGTCGCTGCTCCCCTAGGGACCACGACAGAGCACCACTGGCCAGGAACCCAGTACCCCCCCTACTGTGGTTTTTAATTGTTGCCACTATGAGTATATCCAAACATTACCATGCACCCTGGACATATGTTCTGTACAGCTCCCTGTCAGTCATATATCATCTGTCATTGGTATCCCATACCAGTATCCCTCCATTGCCATTGTTGAAACACTCTGTGATCCAGAACTCCCCGAAATTTGAAGCCCAATATAATGTCATGGTCCCTTACTAGGGAATGGCATATAGCGATGAGTTTAAAGGATAGATAAAGAACTTGGATAAAGTTAGATAAAGAACTTAGATAAAGAATGTTGACTTGAAAAAATTCCACATCCTATTTTTTTCTTCTTTTTCCCCCCCCCCCCCTAATTATTCAGCTTTTCTTCACAGGAGTCCTAGACCACAGCAATGTATATATATAATATACAGCACTCCCACACATCCACCAGAAAACCTTTTCCCTTCCACAGTGATACTCTTACGCCCTATTCATATCATATTTACTTAAAGTGATGTACAGAGTCTGAGACATTAGCTTTCTAACAAGGTGACATCTGTGCTTACATTATGGTGCATACTTTAGGATACACAGTTCTTTACATTTTTAGTTATCCTATGTTTTACATTATGGTTTACATTATCAGTCTGTCATCTCCTATATGTTATGGTGTAATATTACATGTTTTATATCCATCCTTGTGTACTCTCAAGAAACTCCTCTCTTACCCCCCATTTACTTTGGTTCCACACATTTAACGTCCATTTTCCCTTCCACCTTGGTGCCCTCAGTGATAGCCAACCTCCGTTTCCTGAGGAGCCACTTCCAGAGATAGATGGAATAGTGTTCAGGGCCTAACTTGCTCAACTGCCCCAATGCCCTGGGAGCCACCCTTTCTCTCGAGGGATACAGTTCCCTCTATTGGATGGCATTAGTCCTCCCCAGGATGTGGGTCCACCCCCATTCTCACTACTTGGGTTTCTACCCCATGGTGTCACCCACTCTGGCAGAATGAGCATTTAGACATTCCCCAGGAGCCCGTCCTGCATCAGACCCTCCCCTCCGAGCATTCTAAACAGGTAACCCTCTTTATTATATTTTGATATGATTTTCTCGGCATTTTACTCTCCACCAACACCTGACCCTCTCCTGGTTCGTATGCTACCCCTCCCTCCCCCCACTTTTGGGCAACGTTACCCACCCGTCCCTCCCCAGCCACCCTCAAACCCGCAAAGCCCCAAGCAAAGGCAACCCCTTGCCCCCCTTTTATCTCTTCTTTGTGTTCATACTTACCACCATCTCGTCTTAAATTCCACCCCTGCAGACATCGGCTCATATCCTTCCTCCACCCTCCGATTTCCTGCAAGCCTATCGTTCAGTCTCTTGCTATCTAGGGCAGCTTGTTTATTTCATATCATTGAGGTCATGTAGTATTTGTCCTTCAATGTCTGGGTTGCTTCACTCAACATAAGGTTCTCAAGATTCATCCATGTTATCACATGTGTTTGTAGTGTGTTTGTTCTTACAGCCGAGTAGTATTCCATTGTGTGTATATACCACATTTTATTGATCCACTCGTCTGTTGATGGGCATTTGGGTTGATTCCAACTTTTGGCAATAGTGAACAATGCTGCTATGAACATTGGTGTACATATATTGGTTTGTGTTCTTGTTTTCAGTTCTGCTGGGTATATTCCCAGCAGTGGTATTGCTGGGTCATATGGCAAATCTATGGCTAGTTTTTTGAGAAACCGCCATACTGTTCTCCAGAATGGTTGGATCCTTCTGCATTCCCACCAGCAGTGAATGAGTGTTCCCCTTCCTTCACATCCTCTCCAGCACTTGTATTCTTCTGTTTTTTTCATAGCTGCCAATCTTATGGGTGTAAGATGGTATCTCATTGTGGTTTTGATTTGCATTTCCCTGATAGCTAGAGATTTGGAACATTTTTTCATGTGCTTTCTTGCCATTTGTATTTCTTCTTCGGAAAAGTGTCTGTTTAAGTCTTTTTCCCATTTTTTAAATGGATTGTTTATCTTTTTATTTTCAAGATGTAGGAGTTCTTTATATATGCAAGTTATAAGTTTCTTATCAGATATATGATTGCCAAATATTTTCTCCCACTGTGTGGGCTCCCTTTTTACTTTCTTGACAAACTCCTTTGAGGTGCAGAAGGCTTTAATTTTGAGGAAGTCCCATTTATCTATTAGTTCTTTTGCTGCTCGTGCTTTTGGTGAGATATTCATAAATCCATTACCTATTACAAGGTCCTGTAGATGTTTCCCTACACTGCTTTCTAAGGTTTTTATGGTCTTGGCTTTTATATTTAGGTCTTTGATCCATCTTGAGTTGATCTTTGTATAAGGTGTGAGATGGTAATCCTCTTTCATTCTTCTACATATGGCTATCCAGTTCTCCAGACACCATTTGTTGAATAGGCCACTCTCTCCCAGTTGAGAGGGTTTGGTGGCTTTATCAAATATTATGTGGTTGTATATGTGAGGTTCTATATCAGAGCTTTCAATTCGATTCCATTGGTCTATATGTCTCTCCTTATGCCAATACCATGCTGTTTTCACCACCGTAGCTTTATAGTATGTTTTGAAGTCAGGTAGTGTGATTCCTCCAATTTTGTTTTTCTTTTTCAGTATGTCTTTGGCTATTCGGGGTCTCTTTCCTTTCCAAATAAATTTCATAGTTAGTTTTTCTAGTTCCTTAAAGAAGGCTGCATTGATTTTTATTGGGATTGCATTGAATGTGTAGATCAATTTTGGTAGGATAGACATCTTAATAATGTTCAGTCTTCCTATCCATGAACAAGGAATAGTCTTCCATTTATTTAGGTCTTCTTTGATTTCCTTGAACAATCTTGTATAGTTCTCAGTGTATAAGTTCTTTACCTCTTTAGTTAAATTTATTCCTAAGTATTTGATTTTTTTATTTACTATTGTGAATGGTATTTGTTTCTTGATTTCCTCCTGATCTTGCTCATTATTGGTGTATAGAAATGCTACTGATTTTTGCGCATTGATCTTATAACCTGCGACTTTACTAAACTCATTTATGAGTTCTAGAATCTTCGTTGTAGATCTCTCAGGGTTTTCTATGTATAGGATCATGTCATCTGCAAATAATGAAATTTTGACTTCTTCCTTTCCAATTTGAATGCCTTTTATTTCTGGTTCTTGCCTCAGTGCTCGAGCAAGTACTTCTAAGACAATGTTAAATAGGAGCGGCGACAGTGGGCATCCTTATCTTGTTCCTGAGTTTAGAGGGAAGGAGTCTAGGATTTCTCCATTGTAAACAATATTGGCTTCAGGTTTTTCATATATACTCTTTATCATGTTCAAAAAATTTCCTTGTATTCCAATCATTTGGAGTGTTTTTATCAAGAAAGGGTGCTGTATTTTGTCAAATGCTTTTTCTGCATCAATAGATATAATCATGTGATTTTTTCCCTTCAATCTGTTTATATGGTGTATTACGTTGATTGATTTTCTTATGTTGAACCATCCTTGCATACCTGGGATGAATCCCACTTGGTCGTGGTGTATAATTCGTTTAATGTGTTGTTGAATACGATTAGCAAGTATTTTGTTAAGTATTTTTGCGTCTAGGTTCATTAGAGAAATTGGTCTGTAATTTTCCTTTCTTGTGATGTCTTTGTTTGGCTTTGGTACTAGGGTAATGTTGGCATCATAGAAGGAGTTGGGTAATGTTCTTTCTGTTTCGATGGTTTGGAATAGTTTCAGCAGGATTGGTGTCAGTTCTTTCCGGAATGTTTTATAGAATTCACCTGTGAAGCCATCTGGCCCTGGGCTCTTCTTAGTTGGGAGATTTTTAATAACTGATTCTATCTCTCTGCTTGTGATTGGTTTGTTAAGATCATCAATTTCTTCTTTCGTCAATATGGGCTGTTTATGTGTTTCTAGGAATTTGTCCATTTCCTCTAGATTGTCATTTTTGTTGGAATATAGTTTTTCAAAATATCCTCTTATGATAGTCTTTATTTCTGTGGGGTCAGTGGTGATATCGCCTTTCTCATTTCTTATTTTGTGTATTTGCATCTTCTCTCTTTTTTTCTTTGTTAGTGTTGCTAAAGGTTTGTCAATTTTGTTAATCTTCTCAAAAAACCAGCTCTTGGTCTTGTTTATCTGTTCAAGTGCTTTCTTATTTTCTATTTCATTTAGTTCTGCTCTTATCTTTGTTATTTCCTTCCTTCTTCTTCCTGTTGGGTTACTTTGTTGTTGTTTTTCTAATTCCTTCAAATGTGCAGTTAGTTCTTCAATTTTTGCTCTTTCTTCTTTTTTGATATATGAATTTATGGATATAAACTTCCCTCTCAGTACTGCTTTTGCTGCATCCCATAAATTTTGGTATGTTGTGTTATCATTATCATTTGTTTCAAGGTAGTCATTGATTTCTTTTGAGATTTCCTCTTTGACCCACTGTTTTTCTAAGAGTGTGTTGTTTAATTTCCAAATCGTGGTGTGAAATCTGGGCTTCTTTCCCTTGCAAATCTCCAGCTTGACTCCACTGTGGTCAGAGATAATGTTTTGTATGATTTCAATCTTTCTGAATTCGTTCAGCCTTTCTTTGTGGCCTAGCATATGATATCTTGGAGAATGATCCATGTGCGCTTGAGAAAAATGTATATCCTGCTGTGTTTGGGTGTAGCGATCTATATATGTCTATTAGATCGAGCTCCTCTAATATACTATTCAGATGTTTTGTTTCTTTGGTGATTCTCTTTTGAGATGTTCTGTCCAGAATTGATAGTGGTGTATTAAAATCCCGCACTATAATTGTAGATGTATCTATTCTTTCACTTAGTTTTTCCAGCGTTTGCCTGACGTATTTAGAGGCACCCTTGTTAGGGGCATAGATATTTATGATTGTTCGATCTTCTTGACAGATTTTCCCTTTGACTAAAATGTAGTATCCTTCTTTGTCTCTCACAATTGTTTCACATTTAAAGTCTATTTTGTCTGATATTAATATAGCTACTCCTGCCTTTTTTTGGTTATTGTTAGCTTGTATGATTGTTTTCCAGCCTTTCACTTTCAATCTCCATGCGTCTCTGGGTCTAAGATGTGTCTCTTGTAGACAGCATACGGATGGGTCATATTTCCTTATCCAGTGTCCCAGTCTGAATCTTTTGATAGGTGAGTTTAATCCATTGACATTCAGTGTTATTACTATCAAGGAATTATTTGTGTTAGCCATATTTTGATTGGATTTGTGTTTGTCATATTTTGTTTGTATATTTTTTTTTGTCTTTTTTGTTGTTGTTGTTGGTCTTATACTCTCCTCCAACTTTGCCTTTCCTGTTTTTTCCTTTCTTCCTGCAGAACTCCCTTTAGAATTTCTTGAAGGGGAGGTTTCTTGTTGGTATACTCTTTCAGTTTCTGTTTGTCTGCGAATACTTTGAACTCTCCATCATGTTTGAATGCTAGTTTAGCTGGATAGAGTATTCTTGGTTGGAAATTTTTTTCCTTTAGTACCTTGACTATATCATACCACTGTCTTCTTGCCTCCATGGTTTCAGAAGAGAAATCAGCACTTAATCTAATTGAGCTTCCCTTGTATGTGATGGTTTTCTTTTCTCTTGCTGCTTTTAGGATTTTCTCTTTGTCTTGAGCATTGGATAATTTGACAAGTATATGTCTTGGGGTGGGCCTGTTGGGGTTTATGACTTGTGGAGTGCGCTGTGCTTCTTGGATATGTACATCTGTCTCTTTCAGTAGATTTGGGAAGTTTTCAGCCATTATTTCCTGCAACACTCTTTCTGACCCCTTTCCCTTCTCTTCACCTTCTGGAATGCCTATAATACGTATGTTTGAGCGTTTTGCATTGTCATTCAGGTCCCTAAATCCTAATTGGATTTTTTCTATCTTCTTATTGACCCCTTCTACTATCTGTTTGATTTCTGATGTACTGTCTTCCACATCACTAATTCTCTGCTCTGTCTCTTCTAGTCTGCTGATATTTGCTGCAAGTGTATTTTTGATTTCTTGAACTGTGGTGTTCATTCCCATCATATCTGTTATGTTTTTGCGTATGTCTGCAATTTCCCCTCCAAGTGATGTCTTCATGTTGTTAACCTCTTTCATTACTGCATCAAATTTGTCGGTGATAAATGTTCTGAGATCTTTCATTGCTTGTCCCAAGTTTTGCTCCCCTTCGTGATTATTGGTTTGTTGATTGGATTCAGCCATGTTTTCCTGATTATTGGTTTGGTTCGTAGATTTTTGTTGCGTTCTGGTCATCTCTTTATTTTGACGAATTTAATCAGTTCCTTAGCTTCTTTGTCTGCTCTTGGAGGTTAATTAGTTGTTATTTTTGCACAGGTGTTATATCTTCTCTTTGTCACTTTTTTCTTCTTATTCTAGTTACTTGTTGTTGGTTAAGTTCACTTTAGAGGAAAGTATTAGTGTTGGGGAAAGGCAATTGTGTAAGCAAGGGAAAAGTGTAAAGTTGTATTGGTGATGTATGTTAATAAAGCAGGAATATGAGATCTGGAAGGATGGAGGTTAGATTCATGTAGATTGTATAGGGTTATAGCTGTAGGTAGAGTACCTTTTATGAAGTTGATGACTGAATTTGGGAGGAATATGGTATGAACTCCACAGCTATTGTTTTCATGAGAGAGGGAAAAAGAAAAGAAAGGTAATAGTTTCAAGAGTGGATAATAGACAGAAAACAGAACAAAGGTATTAGAAATTAAGAGTTAGACACTTTGTGGATCAAAGAACGGGAGGTGGGGGGTGGAATATAGGAGAGACAGTAGATGATAGTGGATATCAAGATGCAGGGGAAGGGGGATAGTGTAGGTAGCCTAAATCAGTTCACACAGAAATGAGGCAGTGGAGGATGGGAAAACCCAGCAAATGTGAGGTGTTCCCTGTAGCACCTATTGTATACTTGAATTAAAGTAAAAATAAGTGGAAGATGAGGGACAAGAGGGAAAGAGAAAACCGAAAAAAAAAAACAAAACAAACTAATTATAATAAAGAAAAAAGAAAGGCAAGAAGAAAGGAAGAAAGAAAAAGAAGATGGGCAAACGGTGGGGAACGGATAGGGAGAAGAGAGATACAGGTACACACGTGTCACAATTGCAACACTATCTAAAACAACAACTTCCCCCCGCTTTGCCCTAAAACCCCCCCGTCTGTCTGCCCAAATGGGTCTGCAAGCACCTCCCTTCCCACAAACCCCCAATAGGCCGCCCAGGGCCCACGAACTCCCCAGTACTGCAGATGCTCAAAAAAAAAAACAAAAACAAAAACAAAAAAAAACAGAAACCCCTCCGCAGGCCCGGCTCCGCCCGCCGCGGAGGCTTGGACCGGCTCTGCCCAGCTCCTCACGCCGCCTTGGCCTGGCCTGGCTCCGCCCAGCTCCGCTCGCTACAGCGGCCCAGCCGGCTCCGGCATCCACCTCCCGCCACCGCGGCCTGGACCGGCCCTGCCCGGCTCCGTACCCGCCGCGGCCTGACCCGGGCCCGCCCGGCTCCAAACGCTACCGCGGCCCGCAGCCGGGGCCTGAACCGGCCCCGCCCGGCTCCAAACGCTACCGCGGCCCGCAGCCGGGGCCTGCACCGGCCCCGCCCGGCTCCAAGCGCTACCGCGGCCCGCAGCCGGGGCCTGCACCGGCCCCGCCCGGCTCCAAGCGCTACCGCGGCCCGCAGCCGGGGCCTGCACCGGCCCCGCCCGGCTCCAAGCGCTACCGCGGCCCGCAGCCGGGGTCTGCAGCGGCCCCGCCCGGCTCCAAGCGCTACCGGGGCCCGCAGCCGGGGCCTGCACCGGCCCCGCCCGGCTCCAAACGCTACCGCCAGCCATTCACTTTCAACCTCCATGAGTCTCTGGGTCTAAGATGTGTCTCTTGTAGACAGCACATAGATGGGTCATATTTTCTTATCCAATGTCCCAGTATGAATCTTTTGATAGGTGAGTTTAATTCATTGACATTCAGTGTTATTACTTTCAAGGAATTATATGTGTTAGCCATATTTTGATTGGAGTTGTGTGCGGTAGCTTGCTCGGTCGGTGGCGGTGGGGTCTGGCTGCGGATGAGGGGTCGGTCCAGCTTGGGACGAGGGGTCGGTCCAGCTTGGGACGAGGGGTCAGTCCTGCAGCAGACGAGGGGTCGGTCTCACAGGGGTTGCGCGGTTCGGCTGACTGTGTTGCCCGGTGAAGCCAGCGACGAAGGGGTCACCCGGAGAAGCAAGCAATGAACTGGGGACAAGGGAGCCCAGGCCCTTGTCGGGGGCTCTCAGGACTGGAGGGTGCATGGCAGAAGAACTACCACAGAGACGAGGTAAACACGGAGGTCCAACTTTATTGAGGAAGTGGCTACAGTTTTATAGGGGCTGGGGAAGGCTGATTGGTCGAAGTTATTCCGTGTTCTGATTGGCTGCCACAAGCAGTTACTGGGGAGAAAGGTCGGTGGGAGGTACTGGAAAGGGGAGGGGTGGTGGTTAGGGATTGGCTGTTGCTATTGCTGGGGGAAGTGGCAGGGTTTAGGGATTGGTGGCTGCTGTTGCTGGGGTAGAGGGCAGACTTGAGTTTCCCGCCTCATGCCTGGCTGTTGCTGCTGTCGGGGGGAGGGGAAAAGGCAGACTGGAATCTTCCGCCCTGTGCCTGCGCAGGGAGAAAGAAGAAGAAGGGTGTTGCCTCATAAGGCATCATGTGGCGCTATCCGGGAGGAGGGGTGGCCGCGGAAGCATGGCTGCCGAGAAGGGGAGACCCGAGGGCACTCTGCGCCCATGCCGAGCTCCCTTCAGAGGTGGCGGTGAGTCCGACCAGCCACCCTATGATGGGGGCAGTGGCTTGGAATTAGGCCTACCATGGCCGCTCCCCCGCCGGGCCAGCAAACCACACTTCGGCCCGAGGGGTGACCGCATTTCCCCCTTCTTTTCAAATAAGGGCCAGGATGGCAGCAGCAACAAGTAGCTGAGGCCCAAGAGGCAGTAAGCAATGAGGGAAGCAGGGCTGAAGAGGGAGGTGAGTATGACTGGGATATAAATGTACAATTTGGGGGGCGGTATCTTGCCATTGCAAGCAAGGGTGGCAAATGTCCAATTCTTGTTGATCCCAGTGGCTATAAGGTCCATCTGCTGTTAAAAGTCCAGGATGACAGTGCGTTACAGGTAGTTGATCCCTTCTTGGCGGCGAAGAGCAGCCGAGGCAGACTGTGTGATGGTCTGGAGGATTGCAGCTGTGAGGACAAGTCGCGTCAGGGCACCAGCGATGGTGGTGGCGGCAGTGTCGGGAGTGGTGGAGACGTAGGCGAGGACAACAAGAAGGCCAAAGTATCCACGGGCGCGAGAGAGGCCGATGTTGACAGGGCGGGCTGACATGGGGCGGCCCAATCTGCAACGCAATGGGGATTCAAGCAAAAAAAAGAGGGGGGCGGGGGACGAGAAAGGATGCTTTGGATGGCTGAGAAGAGGAGTGAGGTCGGGACAGGAGGAAGCTCCGCAGAAGTATGGGGAGGCAAAAGCAGAAACATTATTAGATTGCTAGAAAGCAGGCCGCAGGCCAGGGAAAGCAGGTTCGGGCCACTTAGCGGGGCTGGAGCTGCTTGAGAGTGATGGTGGCATGGGGGGCCGCAGTTACAGAAGACTTGGGGCACCTGTGGAAAGAGTGAGCAGGAAGAGGTTGGGTAGGAGGAGGCCGAGAAGATGAAGTGGGGGGGTGTCCTCGGCAGTGGCAAGTCGCTGATAGCTGACCTGTACGTATGTGCTAAAAATTGCATTGGCCTGATCCTTGGCGAGTTGGATGATCCTTCTAATAGCCCATGGTCCGACTGCCAGTGCGAAGAGGACAATAATTAGGGGGCCTACAAAAGGGAGGATGTAGGGGAGGATGCCATTGAATCCCCAGGAGAAGCCTCCTTGGGATTCTCTCTCCCTTTTTCATCTTTCCAGGCCGGCCCTGACTTGGGCCAGATTGTCCTGAATGAGACCAGAGTAGTTAGCATATAAACAGCACTCCTCGCCAAGAGCGGCACAGAGGCCTCCCTCTTTGAGGAGGAGGAGGTCTAACCCCCTACGATTTTGAAGAACCACTTCGGATAGGGAGTTAAGCGATTTTTCTAGGTGGCAGATGGATGTTTCGAGATGGGCGACATCCTCGTCAACGGCTGCCCTGAGAGATGAGAAAGCGGTGCTGTGAGTGGTTAAGGCTGCAATTCTGGTGCCAGCTCCTGCAAGACCTAGAAGAGAGGCGATAGTAATGGCGGTAATGATTTCTCTTTTCTGCACATGGACTGGAAGAAGATAGTGCTGCCAGGAATCAAAGAATTGGTTATTTGTATGATAGAAAACCCGGGGGAGTATGATTGCGAGCACGCAGGTTTCATTGGTGGAGTTGAGGGTACCGACATTAAGACACGGGGTGTGACCTGTGGAAGAACACAGCCATCTTGTATTATTGGGGGGTAAAAGAAATTTTGAGGTTACATTAGGGGTGACTGTAAGGTTGCAAAGAGTCTTCATGGAGGGGTGAACAGCGCCTCCGATTCTGGTGTCGCAAAGCCCGCTTTGAGAGACAGATTGGATTGTCAGTCCTACCTTCGTTTGGTTCCAATTACAAGAGGCGGGATTGCTGCTATCAGAAGATTGGTAAGAGGCATTGGTGGCTATGGCCTCATAGAGAGGAAGTGAAGGGGAGAGGCATAGCCAGCAGCTAATGGTAAGGTTAGAATTGGAGGAGTTAAGAGTACAAAAGGTAGCTTGGACTAGAGACAGAAGTGTGTTATGGATCTGTAGTGGGGGTAGAGGGGTAGGAGGGGTACAGACGGGATTAGAGGATTGACTGCTGGAGGCTATGTAGGAGGGAATGGTAGATGGTGGAGGAGGAGAAGGAGGATTGATGATTGGCCTCGGCACAGCACAAGGAGGAGAGGGAGGGTTGATGATTGCGTTGGGGCCAACTGCAACTGAAGGGGTGGGAGTTACGTTAAGGGGAATGCAGGTGGTAGGAGGCGGCAGGGAGGTAGGCGGAGGTGCCCCGGCAGGGGAGGAATAGGAATACGGGTCCAAAAATAGGCTAGAGGGGGCTGCGCGTGCGGCAGCTTGCCACGGATTGGATGGAGGGGGCTGCCCGGGGGAGGCGGAGCCGTGGGGGGCCGCTGGCATGGAGGGCGCGAGAGGAGCCATTGCCCATGTGGTGTTACAAAATGGCTGCAGGTCATCCCCAGCGGTACTACAAAATGGCAGCAGGCTACAAAATGGCCGTGGGCTACAAGATGGCTGCGGACCGCTTTGAGAAGGTGGCAGGGCGGACGCTCCCAGTGCCCAAACAGTGCCACAAGATGGCTGCAGGCCGCCCTGCACAGAGGGGTAAAGTGGCGGGGAGGGAGCTTCCGGCCCACCCAGGCAGGAAGTCATCAGGGGGAGGAAGGGGTAAAGGGACCTCCCCTTTTCGAGCGAGGAAGAAGGCGGAAGTCTGCCATCTAGAGAGTGCCTCCCCTTTTCGGATGGCGAAGAAGGCGGAAGTTCGCCATCTTCACCGACGCTCGGCACTGCAAGATTACACTGTTTAGGGGGACAATTTTCGAGCATGTTATTGAGGCGCTCGACAAGCAACTCAGAGTCGGAGTCGGAGCCGGCATCAGGATCCCGATCAGGATCCCGGTTAAAGTCGCCGTCCTGACAATCACGGCGGCGGCGGTGGCGCGGCCGGGGGGAGTCGATGGTAGGGGCGCCTTGAAGGCAGGAGCAGATGGTAAAAAGTGCCGGTAATAAGCCAGGAGGGAATCTTTTACCTTCCTGCTCCACAGCAGAAGTGACCCTATCTATAAGGCGAGTATAGGTATCCGCGTCCCAGAGCTGACACGTGGTAAGCCATGGATCAAAGGGGAGAAGAAGGTCCCAATAAACTTGGAGCTGTTTCAAAGAGATCTTACACGGGTGAGTGTTTGGGAGACGGGTGAGAGCCCGAACCTGCGGGGCTTGCTTAGCAGAAAGGATGTTACCCATTGCTAATGGCCTTTTGGAGCCAATAAGAGAAGGGGCCCTTACCTTGAGAGCACAGCGATGGGAGCCGAGGGGCGCGGTGAGACGAGGGGTCAGAGCCGGTGGGGCTCCGACAGTGGTCGCGGGCCAAGAGAAGGCCCGATGAGGGGAAAGCAGAACTAAGAGCTCCTTAGGGGAAGAGGAGAATGACGAGCAGTGGAGCAAGGTGAAGGGGGTCCTTACCCTGCCCCACGTTGGGTGCCAGCAGCGGCGGCTTGCTCGGTTGGTGGCGGTGGGGTCTGGCTGCGAACAAGGGGTCAGTCCAGCTTGGGACGAGGGGTCGGTCCGGCTTGGGACGAGGGGTTGGTCCGGCTTGGGATGAGGGGTCGGTCCTGCAGCAGACGAGGGGTCGGTCTCATAGGGGTTGCGTGGTTCGGCTGACTGTGTTGCCCGGCGAAGCCAGCGACGAAGGGGTCGCCTGGAGAAGCAAGCGACGAACTGGGGACAAGGGAGGCCAGGCCCTTGTTGGGGGCTCTCAGGACTGGAGGGCGCACGGCAGAAGAACTACCGTGGAGACAAGGTAAACACGCAGGTCCAACTTTATTGAGGAAGTGGCTACAGTTTTATAGGGGCTGGAGAAGGCTGATTGGTCAAAGTTATGCCGTGTTCTGGGGAGAAAGGTCGGTGGGAGGTACTGGAAGGGGGAGGGGTGGTGGTTAGGGATTGGCTGTTGCTGTTGCTGGGGGAAGTGGCAGGGTTTAGGGATTGGAGGCTGCTGTTGCTGGGGTAGAGGGCAGACTTGAGTTTCCCGCCTCATGCCTGGCTGTTGCTGCTGTCGGGGGGAGGGGAAAAGGCAGACTGGAATCTTCCGCCCTGTGCCTGCGCAGGGAGAAAGAAAAAGGGTGTTGCCTCATAAGGCATCGTGTGGCACTATCTGGGAAGAGGGGCCGCAGAAGCATGCCTGCCGAGAAGGGGAGACCCGAGGGCACTCTGCGCCCATGCCGAGCTCCCTTCAGAGGTGGCGGTGAGTCCGACCAGCCACCCTATGATGGGGGCAGTGGCTTGGAATTAGGCCTACCGCGGCCGCTCCCCCGCCGGGCCAGCAAACCACACTTCGGCCCGAGGGATGACCGCAGTTGTGTTTGTCTTATTTTGTTTGCTTTTTTTTCCCTTCTCTTTTGTCTTTTCTGTTGCTCTTACACTCCTCCAACTCTGCCTGTCCTGTTTTTTCCTTTCTTCCTGCAGAACTCCCTTTAGAATTTCTTGAAGGAGAGATTTCTTGTTGGCATACTCTTTCAATTTCTTTTTATCTGTGAATATTTTGAACTCTCCATCATTTTTGAATGCTAGTTTAGCTGGATAGAGTGTTCATGGTTGGAAATTTTTTCCTTTAGTACCTTGACTATATCATACCACTGCCTTCTTACCTCCATGGTTTCAGATGAGAAATCAGCAGTTAATCTTATGGAGCTTCCCTTGTATGTGATGGCTTTCTTTTTTCTTGCTGCTTTTAGAATTTTCTCTTTGTCTTGAGTGTTGGATAATTTGACAAGTATATGTCTTGGGGTGGGCCTGTTTGAGTTTATGATGTTTGGGGTGTGCTGTGCTACTTGGATATGTACATTTATCTCTTTCAGTAGATTTGGGAAATTTTCAGCCATTATTTCCTGCAACACTCCTTCTTACCCCTTTCCCTTCTCTTCTCCTTCTGGAATGCCTATAATACATATGTTTGAGCGTTTTGCATTATCATTCAGGTCCCTAAATCCTAGCTGGGTTTTTTTCTATCTTTTTATCGTCCAATTCTACTATATGTTTGATTTCTGATGTACTGTCTTCCACATCACTAATTCTCTGCTCTGCCTCTTCTAGTCTGCTGATATTTGCTGCCTGTGTATTTTTGATGTCTTGAACTGTGTTGTTCATTCCCGTCATATCTGTTATCTTTTTGCGTATGTCTGCAATTTCCCCTCCAAGTGTTGTCTTCATGTTGTTAACCTCTTCCTTTACTTCATTAAATTTGTCGTTGATAAATGTTCTGAGATCTTTCATTTCTTGTGTGAAGTTCTGCTCCCCTTCCTGATTTTTATTTATTTTTTTAATTGACTTTGTAATAATATTACATTAAAAATATATATATATTAGTTCCCATTCATCCCCACCACCCCCACCCCACCTCTCCACCCCCAGCAACACTCATTCCCATCACCATGACACATCCATTGCATTTGGTAAGTACATCTTTGGGCACCTCTGCACCTCATAGTCAATGGTCCACATCATGGCCCATACTCTGTTGGCCTCCGCTGCGGCACTGCAGGCGGGTCACTGCAGGCAAGTCGCTGCCGGGGATCGGGCCTACGCCACGGCCTGACCGGGGTGGCAGTGGGTGGCTCAAGGCTTGGGGGACGCGCGGTTCGATGGAGGAAAAACCACGGAGACGAGGTCTATGCGCAGGTCTGATTTTATTCGGGAAGTACATGGGGTTTTATAGTGTCATGGAGGCGGGGAGGTTGTGGGAGGGGCATGTCCGCGGGGCAGCTGAGGATTGGCTGCAGAGGCAAGGGCGGACCTGCGGTTTATGACGTAAGCCATTGATGGCAGAGGGGGTTGTTTCCGAGGTTGTGCCGGGGCGGATACGGGATGAGGGCGGTTGAAATGAGGCGGGGAGAACAGCGATCGGCTGGGAGGGGGAAGATAACAGTGGCTGGGAGGAGGGGCAGAGGGAGGCAGCAGCACAAACTGCTGCTGAGAAGGGCCATAATACAGGGAGGTTACGAGGAACAGGCGGGCAAAGTGTAAGGAAGCAAAAGGCAGGGTGGGAGCAGGGGACAATACTCTCCCCCATTCGATCCAGTGGGCCCGTGAGGATTTACAATGTCCGGTGATTGGCCCTGAAGCACCATCCAGGGCAGCTCCATGTCCCGAAGACGCCTCCACCTCTCATCTCTTCCTGCCTTTCCCCATACCCATCAGCCACCATGTCCACTTTTCCCAATCCAATGCCACCTTTTCTATGTGGACATTGGATTGGTTGTGTCCATTGCACCTCTATGTCAAGAGGAGGCTCAGATTCCACATGGATGCTGGATGCAATCCTCCCACTTTCAGTTGTAATCACTCTAGGCTCCATGGTGTGGTGGTTGTGCTTCTTCAACTCCATCTTAGCTGAGTGTGGTGAGTCCAATAAATCAGACTAGGTGCTGGAGTCTGTTGAGGCTCAGGACCTGGCTATCACATTGTCAGTCCAGAGATTCAAATCCCCTAGATATATCTTAAACCCCAACACTAACTGCACCTCCAGCACATTAGCATGAAAGTCTTATGAAGAGAGATCTCATCTGAGTCCAGATTCATCACACATAAACACCAGTTCCAAAGAGGGGCCATCTGACCTGGTAGTTAACCCCATCGGCCATGACCATAACTCCCATGGGTCTCTTTAGCCCTCAAAGGAACCAATACCTGGGGGTTGTATCTGCTTTATCTGTCTCTCAGACTCTGCTCAGTTGTGCATAAGGGCAATCCTTCTGACCGCCTCCAGACTCTTTTTTAGAGACTCGTAGCCATATAAACTCATTTCTCCTTTCCATTTCCCCCTTACTTTAGGTCAAACAGCATTTTAAAGTCATGTTATTTTATGTAGACAGGGATATTCTGCTGATCCGCATTGAACCTTCCGTATAAGGTCATTTTCCAGTTGGATCAGCAGTTGGTAGTTGATAGTGGTCCCTCGGTGCCAGGGAGGCTCATCCCCGGGTGCCATGTCCCACGCTGGGGGGAAGGCATTGCATTTACATGCTGAGTTTGGCTTCGAGACTGGCCACATTTGAGTAACATGAAGGCTGACAGGAGGAAATTCCCAGGCACAATGCTGCTCTAGGCCTTGTTCTTATTTTAGGCTTATCAGCTCACAAGCATAGTCATTAGCGTCAGGGGCTCACTGTTGAATGCTCACTCCCTCCCAGTCCCCACCGCTGCACCTGGGAGACTGTCCCTGCTCCCCTAGGGACCACGACAGAGCATCACTGACCAGGAACCCAGTACCCCCCCTGCTGTGGTTTTTAATTGTTGCCACTATGAGTATATCCAAACATTACCATGCACCCTGGACATATGTTCTGTACAGCTCCCTTTCAGCCATATATCACCTGTCAATGGTATCCTATACCAGTATTCCTCCATTGCCATTGTTGAACCACTCTGTGATCCAGAACTCCCTGAAATTTGAAGCCCCATATAATGTCAGGGTCCCTTACTAGGAAATGGCATATAGTGATGGGTTTAAAGGTTAGATAAAGAATACGTGTTGACTTGGAAAAAATTCTACATCCTATCTTTTTCTTTCTTTTTTTTCCCCCCTAATTATTGAACTTCTCTTCACAGGAGCCCTAGAGCACAGCAATGAATATATATAATATACAGTACTCCCATACATCCACCACAAAACCTTTTCCCTTCCACAGCGATACTCTTACACCCTATTCACATCATATTCACTTAACGTGATGTACAGAGTCTGAGACAATAGCTTTCTAACAAGGTGACATCTGTGCTTACATTATGGTGCATACTTTAGGATACACAGTTTTTTAAATTCTTAGTTATCCTATGTTTTACATTATGGTTTGCATTATCAGTCTGTCATCTCCTATATGTTATGGTGTAATATTGCATGTTTTATATCCATCCTTGTGTACTCTCACCAAACTCCTCTCTTACCCCCCATTTACCTTGGTTCCACACATTTAACATCCATTTTCCCTTCCACCTTGGTGCCCACAGTGACAGCCAACCTCCATTTCCCAAGGAGCCACTTCCAGAGATAGATGGAATAGTGTTCAGGGCCTAACTTGCTCAACTGCCCCAATGCCCTGGGAGCCACCCTTTCTCTCGAGGGATACAGTTCCCTCTATTTGATGGCATTAGTCCTCCCCAGGATGTGGGTCCACCCCCACTCTCACTCTTGGGTTTCTACCCCATGGTGTCACCCACTCTGGCAGAATGAGCATTTAGACATTCCCCAGGAGCCCATTCTGCATCAGACCCTCCCCTCCGAGCATTCTAAACAGGTAACCCTCTTTATTATATTTTAATATGATTTTCTCGGCATTTTACTCTCCACCAACACCTGACACTCTCCTGTGTTCGTATGCTACCCCTCCCTCCCCCCACTTTTGGGCAGTGTTACCCATCCACCCATCCCCAGCCACCCTCAAACCCACAAAGCCCCAACCAAAGGCAACCCCTTATCCCCAATTTATCTCTTCTTTGTGTTCATACTTACCACCATATCGTCTTAAATTCCACCCCTGCAGACATTGGCTCACATCCTTCCTCCACCCTCCGATTTCCTGTAAGCTTATCATTCAGTCTCTTGCTATCTAGGGCAGCTTGGTTATTTCATATCATTGAGGTCATGCAGTATTTGTCCTTCAATGTCTGGGTTGCTTCACTGAACATAAGGTTCTCAAGATTCATCCATGTTATCACATGTCTTTGTAGTGTGTTTGTTCTTACAGCCGAGTAGTATTCCATTGTGTGTATATACCACATTTTATTGATCCACTCATCTGTTGTTGGGCATTTGGGTTGATTCCAACTTTTGGCGATAACGAACAATACTGCTATGAACATTGGTGTACATATATCAGTTTGTGTCCTTGTTTTCAGTTCTACTGGGTATATACCCAGCAGTGGTATTGCTGGGTCATATGGCAAATCTATGGCTAGTTTTTTGAGAAACCGCCATACTGTCCTCCAGAATGGTTGGATCCTTCTGCATTCCCACCAGCAGTGGATGAGTGTTCCCCTTTCTTCACATCCTCTCCAGCACTTGTATTCTTCTGTTTTTTCCATAGCTGCCAATCTTATGGGTGTAAGATGGTATCTCATTGTGGTTTTGATTTGCATTTCCCTGATAGCTAGAGATTTGGAACATTTTTTCATGTGCTTTTTTGCCATTTATATTTCTTCTTTGGAGAAGTGTCTGTTTAAGTCTTTTTCCCATTTTTTAAATGGGTTGTTTATCTTTTTTTTTTTAAGATATAGGAGTTCTTTATATATGCAAGTTATAAGTTTCTTATCAGATATATGGTTGCCAAATATTTTCTCCCACTGTGTGGGCTCCCTTTTTACTTTCTTGACAAACTCCTTTGAGGTGCAGAAGGCTTTAATTTTGAGGAAGTCCCAGTTATCTATTTGTTCTTTTGCTGCTCATGCTTTTGGTGAGATATTCATAAATCCAATTCCTATTACAAGGTCCTGTAGATGTTTCTCTACACTGCTTTCTAAGGTTTTTATGGTCTTGGCACTTATATTTAGGTCTTTGATCCATCTTGAGTTGATCTTTGTATAAGGTGTGAGATGGTAATCCTCTTTCATTCTTCTACATATGGCTATCCAGTTCTCCAGACACCATTTGTTGAATAGGCCATGCTCTCCCAGTTGAGAGGGTTTGGTGGCTTTATCGAATATTATGTGGCTATATATGTGAGGTTCTATATCAGAGCTTTCCATTCGATTCCATTGGTCTGTGTGTCTTTCCTTATGCCAATACCATGCTGTTTTCACCACCATAGCTTTGTAGTATGTTTTGAAGTCAGGTAGTGTGATTCCTCCAATTTTGTTTTTCTTTTTCAGTATGTCTTTGGCTATTCGGGGTCTCTTTCCTTTCCAAAAAATTTCATAGTTAGTTTTCCTAGTTCCTTAAAGAAGGCTGTGTTGATTTTTATTGGGATTGCATTGAATGTGTAGATCAGTTTTGGTAGGATAGACATCTTAATAATGTTCAGTCTTCCTATCCATGAACAAGGAATGTTCTTCCATTTATTTAGGTCTTCTTTGATTTCCTTGAACAATCTTGTATAGTTCTCGGTGTATAAGTTCTTTACCTCTTTAGTTAAATTTATTCCTAAGTATTTGATTTTTTTATTTACTATTGTGAATGGTATTTGTTTCTTGATTTCCTCCTGATCTTGCTCATTATTGGTGTACAGAAATGCTACTGATTTTTGCACATTGATCTTATAACCTGCGACTTTACTAAATTCATTTATGAGTTCTAGAAGCTTTGTTGTAGATCTCTCAGGGTTTTCTATGTTTAGGATCATGTCATCTGCAAATAATGAAATCTTGACTTCTTCCTTTCCAATTTGAATGCCTTTTATTTCAGGTTCTTGCCTCAGTGCTCGAGCAAGTACTTCTAAGACAATGTTAAATAGGAGCGGAGACAGTGGGCATCCTTGTCTTGTTCCTGAGTTTAGAGGGAAGGAGTCTAGGATTTCTCCATTTTAAACAATATTGGTTTAGGTTTTTCATATATAGTCTTTATCATGTTCTAAAAAATTCCTTGTATTCCAATCTTTTGGAGTGTTTTTATCAAGAAAGTGTGCTGTATTTTGTCAAATGCTTTTTCTGCATCTATAGATATAATCATGTGATTTTTTTCCTTCAATCTGTTTATATGGTGTCTTACATTGATTGATTTTCTTATGTTGAACCATCCTTGCATACCTGGGATGAATCCCACTTGGTCGTGGTGTATAATTCGTTTAATGTGTTGTTGAATACGATTAGCAAGTATTTTGTTAAGTATTTTTGCGTCTAAGTTCATTAGAGAAATTGGTCTGTAATTTTCCTTTCTTGTGATGTCTTTGTTTGGCTTTGGTACTAGGGTAATGTTGGCATCATAGAAGGAGTTGGGTAATATTCTTTCTGTTTCGATTTTTTGGAATAGTTTCAGCAGGATAGGTGTCAGTTGTTTCTGGAATGTTTTGTAGAATTCACCTGTGAAGCCATCTGGCCCTGGGCTCTTCTTAGTTGGGAGATTTTTCATAACTGATTCTATCTCTCTGCTTGTGATTGGTTTGTTAAGATCATCAATTTCTTCTTTTGTCAATATCGATTGCTTATGTGTTTCTAGGAATTTGTCCATTTCCTCTAGATTGTCATTTCTGTTGGAATATAGTTTTTCGAAGTATCCTCTTATGATAGTCTTTATTTCTGTGCGGTCAGTGGTGATATTGCCTTTCTCATTTCTTATTTTGTGTATTTGCATCTTCTCTCTTTTTTTCTTTGTTAGTCTCACTAAAGGTTTGTCAATTTTGTTGATCTTCTCTAAAAACCAGCTCTTGGTCTTGTTTATCTTTTCAAGTGCTTTCTTATTTTCTATTTCATTTAGTTCTGCTCTTATCTTTGTTATTTCCTTCCTTCTTCTTCCTGTTGGGTTACTTTGTTGTTGTTTTTCTAATTCCTTCAAATGTACAGTTACTTCTTCAATTTTTGCTCTTTCTTCTTTTTTGATATATGAATTGATGGCTATAAATTTTCCTCTCAGTACTGCTTTTGCTGCATCCCATAAATTTTGGTATGTTGTGTTATCATTATCATTTGATTCAAGGTAGTCCTTGATTTCTTTTGAGATTTCCTCTTTGACCCACTGTTTTTCTAAGAGTGTGCTGTTTAATTTCCAAATCGTGGTGTGAAATCTGGGCTTCTGTCCCTAGAAAATTTCCAGTTTGACTCCACTGTGGTTAGAGATATTGTTTTGTATAATTTCAATCTTTCTGAATTCATTCAGCCTTTCTTTGTGGCCTAGCATATGATCTATCTTGGAGAATGATCCATGTGCGCTTGAGAAAAATGTATATCGTGCTGTTTTTGGGTGTAGTGATCTATATATGTCTATTAGATCCAGCTCCTCTAATATACTGTTCAGATGTTTTGTTTCTTTGGTGATTCTCTTTTGAGATGTTCTGTCCAGAGTTGATAGTGGTGTATTAAAATCCCCCACTATAATTGTAGATGCATCTATTGTTTCACTTAGCTTTTCCAGCGTTTGCCTCACGTATTTAGAGGACCCCTTTTTAGGGGCATAAATATTTATGATTGTTCGATCTTCTTGACAGATTGTCCCTTTCACTAAAATGTAGTATCCTTCTTTGTCTCTCACAATTGTTTCACATTTAAAGTCTATTTTTTCTGATATTAATATAGCTACTCCTGCCTTTTTTTGGTTATTGTTAGCTTGTATGATTGTTTTCCAGCCATTCACTTTCAATCTCCATGTGTCTCTGGGTCTAAGATGTGTCTCTTGTAGACAGCATACGGATGGGTCATATTTCCTTATCCAATGTTCCAGTCTGAATCTTTTGATAGGCGAGTTTAATCTGTTGACATTCAGTGTTATTACTTTCAAGGAATTATTTGTGTTAGCCATATTTTGATTGGATTTGTGTTTGTCATATTTTTTTGTATTTTTTTGTCTTTTTTGTTGTTGTTGTTGCTCTTATACTCTCCTCTAACTATGCCTTTCCTGTTTTTTCCTTTCTTCCTGCAGAACTCCCTTTAGAATTTCTTGAATGGGAAATTTCTTGTTGGTATACTCTTTCAGTTTCTGTTTGTCTGCGAATATTTACAACTGTCCATCATGTTTGAATGCTAGTTTAGCTGGATAGAGTATTCTTGGTTGGAAATTTTTTTCCTTTAGTACCTTGACTATATCATCCCACTGCCTTCTTGCCTCCATGGTTTCAGATGAGAAATCAGCACTTCATCTAATTGAGCTTCCCTTGTATGTGATGGTTTTCTTTTCTCTTGCTGCTTTTAAGATTTTCTCTTTGTCTTGAGCATTAGATAATTTGACAAGTATATGTCTTGGGGTGGACCTGTTGGGGTTTATGACTAGTGGAGTGCGCTGTGCTTCTTGGATATGTACATATGTCTCTTTCAGTAGATTTGGGAAGTTTTCAGCCATTATTTCCTGCAACACTCCTTCTGACCCCTTTCCCTTCTCTTCACCTTCTGGAATCCCTATAATATGTATGTTTGAGCATTTTACATTGTCATTCAGGTCCCTAAGTCCTAACTGGATTTTTTCTTTCTATCTTCTTATTGACCCCTCCTACTATCTGTATGATTTCTGATGTACTGTCTTCCACATCACTAATTCTCTGCTCTGTCCCTTCTAGTCTGCTGATATTTGCTGCAAGTGTATTTTTGATTTCTTGAACTGTGGTGTTCATTCCCATCATATCTGTTATGTTTTTGCATATGTCTGCAATTTCCCCTCCAAGTGATGTCTTCATGTTGTTAACCTCTTTCATTACTTCGTCAAATTTGTCGGTGATAAATGTTCTGAGATCTTTCATTGCTTGTGCAAAGTTTTGCTCCCCTTCGTGATTTTTGGTTTGTTGATTGGATTCAGCCATGTTTTCCTGATTACTGGTTTGGTTTGTGGACTTTTGTTGCTTTCTGGTCATCTCTTTATCTTGACGGATTTAATCAGTTCCTTAGCTTCTTTGTCTACTCTTGGAGGTTAATTAGCTGTTATTTTTGCATAGGTGTTATATCTTCCCTTTGTCACTTTTTTCTTCTTATTCTAATTTCTTGTTGTTGGTTAAATTTACTTTAAAGGAAAGTATTAGTGTTGGGGAAAGGCAATTGTGTAAGCAAGGGAAAAGTGTAAAGTATTATTGGTGATATATGTTAACAAAGCAAGAATATGAGATCTGGGAGGATGGAGGTTAGATTCATGTAAATTGTGTAGAGTTATAGCAGTAGGTAGAGTACCTATTATGAGGTAGATGATTGAATATGGGAGGAATGTGGTATGAGCTAAAAAGCTATTGTTTTCGTGAGAGAGGGAAAGAGAAAAGAAAGGTAATAATTTCAAGAGTGGATAACAGACAGAAAACAAAACAAAGGTATTAGAAATTAAGACTTAGACCCTTTGTGGATCGAAGAAAGGGAGGTGGGAGGTGGAATATAGGAGAGACAGTAGATGGTGGCAGATATAAAGATGTAGGGGAAAGAGGATAGTGCAGGTTGCCTAAATCAGTTCACACAGAAATGAGGCAGTGGAGGATGAGAAAACCCAGCGAATGTGAGGTGTTTCCTGCCGCTCCTAGTGTATAATTGAGTTAAAATAAACTAAGTAGAATATGAGGGACAAGAGGAAGAGAGACAACAGAAAAAAAGCAAAAAAACAGGGGGGGAAGGGACGAGAGGAAGAAAGGAAAAGGGGGTGGGCAAAGGGTGTGGAACAGGTAGGGGAAAGAAAAAAAAACAGATATACACGAACCAGAATTAAAACACCCACTACACAACACCTACCACAAAAAAAAAAAAACCTTAAATAACTGAGTAAAAAAAGACTTTGGGGGATATGCTGTGAGAGAAGACTAGGGGATAATGCGGTGTTAGCAATCAGGAAATTGAAAAAAGTAAAGAATAAGTCAAAATGAAAATAAAAACAAAACAAAATGAAACGATAAAGAAAAAACGCCAACGTTGAAGGCTAGGGCATTTAAGGACCTCAGATGGACCTCAGTGAGTGATGGATTCAGGGATGGAAAGTCTGAGATATTGAGGACTCAAGACGTGTGAGTCTCTGTGGTGTGGGCCACCAGAGTTTAGGGAATTCAGACCTGGCAACCTCCAATCTGGTCAACAGGAAGCCTGGGGCTCCCACAGTGTAACACAGCCCTCAGGGATCCCCACAGCTGGGTGCCAGCCCTATGGGGGAAGTCAGATCCGTAAACTCTATATTATGACTGAACCCTGCAATTCACTTACTTAGCAGGGCTCATTAGTGTGGGTATCTCTCACTTCAGCTTTTGGACAGCTCCCGCCCTGTGATTCCAAAACACTGCCTCTAGAGGGCGCCTCTACACCGCAGCCACTATACTGGTACAGATCCGAAGCCTGGCCTGTGATGCCAAAAACAGATTCCAAAACTGGAATTCCCAAGCTTTGCAAAATATTCCCTAATCGGCTTCCAGACATGTCCGCCTCCCTTGCCACAGCCTAAAACAACTTTCCGATTATGTCCCTTTATTGCCTACAGCCTATTTGGGTTGGAGATCGGCTGCCGGGCTTTTGGGGGCTGGGCTTCAGGTGGAAGCACTATTGTTTGTGTTCGCAATCAAAAGTTTCTCCCGCTTCACAACAAAACACTGTGTATCTTCCCAAATCGATCCACAAAGGCGACCCGTCGCATCAACCCACCAACAGTCCGCCCAGAACTCGTGAACACCTTAGCACCTCAGGGCCATCTAAAAGCAGAGCCACCGGGCAGGACTGTGGCTCCCCCCACCCCCAATAGGGAGGAACCCATGTGCAGGTCTCACCTGCGGGCAATAGAACCCAGATTATATCTTCTAGACCAATCCTCTCTGTTACCTTTCCACCCAATCGATGTCCAGGCACTTCTACCCTGCAAAAATCCCAAAAAAGCCCCGCCTTGGAGAACCTGCAGCCGCGCCCAGCCATCTCTTCCCGGGACAGACCGCAAAGGCAAGTCCACTCAGCGACCATCTTGCCTCCTCCCCCCCTTCCTGATTTTTAGTTTGTCATTGCATTCAGCCATGTTTTCCTGATTACTGGTTTGGTTTGTAGATTTTTGTTGCTGTCTGATCATCCTTTTGTCTTGACGGGTTTATTCAGTTCCTTAGCTTCTTTGTCTAGTCTTGGAGATTAATTAGCTGTTGTTTTTGTGCAAGTGTTATATCTTCTCTTTGTCACTTTGTTCTTCTTATTCTAATTTCTTATTGCTGGTTGAGTTAACTTTAAAGGAAAGTATTAGGGCTGGGGAGAGGCAATTGTGTAAGTAAGGAAAAAGTGTAAAGTAGTATTGGTGATAAATGTTAACAGAGCAACAATATGAGATCTGGGAGTATGGATATTAGATTCATGTAAGTTGCGTAGAGTTATTGCAGTAGGTATAGTATCTATAATGAGGTAGTTGACTGAATATGGGAGGAATATGGTATGAATTAAAAAGCTAGTATTTTCATGAGAGAGGGAAAGAGAAAAGAAAGGTAGTAGTTTCAAGAGTGGATAACAGACAGAAATCAAAACAAAGGTATTAGAAATTAAGAGTTAGACACTTTGTGGATCAAAGAAAGGGAGGTGGAATATAGGATAGACAGCAGATGATGGAGGTTATTAAGATGTAGGGGAAAGGGGATAGTGTAGGTAGCCAAAATCAATTCACACAGAAATGAGGCAGTGGAGGATGAGAAAACCCAGAAAATGTGAGGTGTTCCTTGCAGCAGCTATTGTATAATTAAGATAAAATAAAATAAGAAGAAAATGTGGGACGAGAGAGAGAAAAAACAAAAAAAAAAAAGAGGAGAAAGGAAGAAAGAAAAAGGGGGGTCGGTAAAGGGCGGGGAACAGGTAGGGAAAAGAAAAAAAAAGATTTACATCAACCACAGCAGCAACTCCACCACCACCACCAACAAAAAACCCTAAATAACTGAAAAAAAAAGACTTTGTGGGATACGCTGGGAGAAAAGACTAGGGGATAATGCAATGTTAGCAATCAGGACATTAAAAAAAGTAAAAAATAAGATAAAATGAAAATAAAAACAAAACAAAATGAAACAAAAAGAGAAAAAAACGCAAATGTTGAGGGTTAGGGCATTGAAGGACCTCAGAGTGTGATGGATTCAGGGATGGAAAGTCTGAGATATTGAAGACTCAAGAGGTGTGAGTCTCTGGGGTGTGGGCCACCAGGGTTTAGGAGACTCAGACCTGGCAACCTAAAATCTGGTCAAAAGGGAGCCTGGGAGCACCGCAGTATAACACAGCCTTCAGGGATCCCAGCAGCTGGGTGCCAGCCCTATGGGGGAAGTCAGATCCGCGAACTCTATCTTATGTCTGAACCCCACAATTCACTCACTCACTGGGGTCTATTCTGTGGATGTGTCATCAATTAGGCTTCAGGACAGCTCCCACCCTGTAAGCCCCAAGAACGGCCACCTGTGGGCGCCTCTACACTGTGGCCAATTTAATCAGAAGCCAGGCCCGGGGCTGGGGCTTCAGCCTAAAACGCTGACAAGAGAGTCCAAAACCGGAATTCCCAAGCTTTGCAAAATATTCCCCAATCGGCTTCCAGACGTGTCCCCCCCTCGCCGCATGCTGTAACAGCCTACCGATTACATCCCTTTATTGCCAGCAATCTAATTCCGCTGTAGATCTGCAGCCGGACTTGTGGGGGCAGGGCTCCAGGCGGAAGCGCTATTACTTGTATCCGCAATCAAAATTTCCCTGCTTTGCAACAAAACCCCATTTGTCTCCCCAAATCGGTCTGCAAAGGCGTCCCGTCCTTTCAACCCCCTAACAGCCTGCCCAGGGCTCGTGAATTCCCCAGTACCACAGAGCCTCTAAAAAGCATGACTGCAGTGCCGGTTCCGCGGCTCCACCCCCCAAGGAGGGAGCGTCCCGCGTGAAGCTCACACCTCTGTGCAATAGAGTTTCAATTATATCTTATAGACTAATCCTCTCCATTACGTTCCCACCAAATCGATGTCCAGACACTTCCTGCCCTGCAAAAATCCCCAAACAGCCTGGTCCCAGAGAACCTCCAATGCTGCCTAGCTGCTTCTTTGCAGGACAGACTGCCAGGTAAGTTCACTCAGCCACCATCTTGCTCCACCCTCCTCATATTTTTAATTTCTTGAACTGTGTTGTTCATTACCATTATGTCTGTTATCTTTTTGCATATGTCTGCAATTTCCTCTCCAAGTGTTTTCTTTATATTGTTAATCTCTTCCTTTACTTCATTAAGTTGGTCTCTAATATATGTTCTGAGGTCTTAAATTACTTGTCTGATGTTCTGGTCCTCTTCCTGGTTTTCAGTTTCTTCATTGCATTTGGCCATGTTTTCCTGATTATTGGTTTGGTTTGTAATTTTTGTTGCTGTCTGGTCATCATTTTATCTTGATGGGTTTAATCAGTTCCTTAGCTTCTTTGTCTAGTCTTGGGGATAGTCTTTGTGTGTGTTTTGTCTTCTCTTTGTCACTTTGTTCTTCTTACTCTATTTTCTTGTTGCTGGCTAAGTTCACTTTGAAGAAAAATATTAGGGCCAGGGAAAGCAAAATGAGTAAGAAAAGGAAATATATAAAGTTGTATTGGTAGTAAATGTTAACAGAGCACCAATGTGAGATCTAGGAGAGTGGATATTAGACTCATGTAAGTTGTGTAGTGTTATAGCAGTAAGTAGAGTACCTATAATGAGACAGTCAACTGAATATGGGGAGGATTATAGTATGAATTAAGAGGCCTGTGTTTTTATGAGAGAGGGAAAGAGAAAAGAAAGATAATATCAAGAGTGCATACAGTATCCATGTAGAATCTAAGCCCCCACTTGACATAGATGTGCAATGGACACAACCAATCCAATGTCCACAGAGAAAATGTGGCATTGGTGTGGGAAGGGTGGCCATGGTGGCTGCTGGGTGTGGGGAATGGGAGGAAGAGATGAGATGGGGAGGCATTTTCGGGACTTGGAGTTGTCCTGGGTGGTGCTTCACGGACAACTATGGGACATTGTAGATCCCCCCAGGGCCCACTGGATGGAACGTGGGAGAGTGTGGGCTATGATGTGGACCATTGACTATGGGGTGCAGCGATGCTGAGAGATGTACTTACCAGGTGCAATGGATGTGTCATGATGATGGGAGAGAGTGTTGCTGTGGGGGGAGTGGGGGGTGGGGGCGTTGGGGTTGAATGGGACTTCATATTTTTTGAATGTAATATTTTTTTAAAAATGAATAAAAAATTTTTAAAAAGAGTGTATAAAAGACAGAAAAGAGAACAAAGGTATTAGAAATAAAATGTTAGACAATTTGGGGGCCAAAGCAAGTGAGGTGGAATGTAAGAGAAACAGTAGATGGTGGAGGATAGAAAGATGTATGCGAAAGGGGATATTGTAGGTGGATAAAATCAATAAACAGGGAAAAGAGGAAATGGAGGATGAGGAAACACAGAAAATGTGAAGTGCTCCCTGCAGTGCCTATTATATAAACAAAATAAAATATAAAGAAGAAAAAGAAAGGAAAGGAAAAAATAGAAGAGAAAAAAGGTGGCAAAGAAAACGGGGTGAGACATGTGAGAAAAAGAAAAAGAGAGAAAAAAAACCAAAATAAATGAGAAAGAACCTTGAAGGATAAAACAGGAGAAAAGACCAGGAGACAATGTAGTATTAGGAACCATGACACAACAAAAAAAGAAAAACAAAACAAAACAAAAAGAACCTATGTTTCAAGCTAGGAATCCTCTTTGCAGTTAAATAATATGCTTAGGAATCTGACCTTCCCCCTTTCTCCTTTCCTCACTTCTCTCTCTCCCAGGCAGCAAGAAAGCTGCTTGAGAGGTCTGGTAGGAGAATCAACTAGGTCCTTGTTGAACCAAGTCAATACAGAAGACTATGACTCTTTATTTCCAACGTGAGAGCACCTACACCTTACCAGAAACCCCTGATATGCTACTGGAAGCTTGCTTAGCACCTCCTACATTCCCTCCCCCTTTGGTGTGCTAGGGAGGCCTAATTGACTTTCTGATTCCACCTTCTCCAAGACCAAGTTTCCCATCCCAGGGCATTTAGGTAAATTGGGCTTTCTCAGCAGATACACCTCTCCTTTCTTCCCAGACTCCCCACAAATCAGCTGGTACACTCCTCCAAGCTCATGGAGGAAAAAAAACCCACAGACTGCCAGGGTAATCAAGGACCTCAGACGGACCTCAGGGCACAGTGGATTCAGGGATGGAAAATCTGTGATATTGCAGACTCAAGGTGTGTGAGTCTCTGGAGCATGGGCCACCAGGGTTTATGGGACACAGACCTGGGAACCACGTATCCGGTTAGCACGGGGCCTGGGAACACCACAGCACTACACAGCCTTCAAGGATTGCAGCGGCCGGCCACCAGCCCTAGTGGGAGGGGTCCCACCCACCCACAACATCTGACCTCCATGTCAGAAACCCAAAATTCCACCTCTAACAATAATCTCTTTCATCACTGTCTCACCAAATCAACATCCAGACACCTCCTATCATGCAAGCCCCTGAAACAGCTTGCTCAGGGTTTGGGAACACCACAGCACAACACAGATGCCAAGGATCACAAGGGCCAGGCCAGCAGCTGTAGGGGGAGGGGCTCCACCCACAACCTCTGACCTCCTTGTCAGAAACCCAAAATTCCACCTCTCACAAGAATCTCCTCCATCTCCATCTCACCAAATTGATATCCAGACACCTCCTGCCCTGCAAGCCCTGAAGCAGCTTGCTCAGTGTTTGGAAACACCACAGCAAAACAAATATCCCAGGGATCGCCACAGCCGGGTCACCAGCTCCATGGGAAATGGTCCCGCCCACAACCTCCAACCTCCATGCAAGAGACCCAAAATTCTACCTCTTGCAAGAATCTCCTCTGTCACCGTCCCACCAAATCAATGTCCAGACACCTCCTGCCCTGCAAACACCTGAAACAGTCAGGTCCAGCAGGACTCTGATCCTACTCAGCCACTTCTTTGCAGGAAAGATTATGAGGTGCATGCACTCAGATGCCATCTTGCACCGCCTCCCTATCCAATTCTGAACCTCTAATAATCTGACTCCTCACCCGTACATTCCACTGAAACACCACTTTAAAAACTCTGATAGATGAGAGGCTCACCACCATCAAATGTCCATGTGAATCTTTAGTTTGCAGTGTAATTAAAGGCTTCCACTCTTAAAATTTTGTCATAGCAGAAATTTCATATCTGTTATATCTCTTGATCTTTATGAACATTCATATTTTATCCCTACTTTAAGTAGTCATTCCTCCTCTAATTTAGGTTATTATGGATTTTTTTTTCAAAGCTTGAAGCTGCTGTCAGTCCCAACAGCAAACAATAACCCACCAGAGTTTCACAAAACTCCTAAGAATTTTTAGCCTAATAAGGGACTAGTCCAAGCTACCAGATCCCTTATACATCTAGTCTCTCAGGCTCCCTCCAGACCAGAGTCTTAGAGAGCACCACTACCTGAATCCAACCTTCCCATCAACAAACTTTAGCTCTCATCCAATTACACCACCAAACTAATCTTCCAAGGGAATTTGAGACTTGTCGGTGTTTCTCATTCCTATAATGATCAACAACTAAGTGAAAGGCAAATCCCATGAAATTAAAGATATAAATTCCAACAAACAATTAATAGGCAGAATGCCCAAGAGAAGACAATGCTCAACCTGTGCACCCTCTTTAACAGGATTTGGAGAGGTGGAATGTTATTTCCTTTCATCAGGTACTGGATTCCACCTAGTTAAGTTAATCTTATAACAAGAACAACAGAATATTTGTTATATTTCATTTGCTGTTAGCATTATTTAAAAAACACATTTTGCAGGGTGATGGAAATATGGAGAAGCATGGGAAAATTACAATTGGTGTGACCTATATACTGTGGTTAACAGCAATACTATAATATTCTTGCATCAATACCAAAGCTATACTGTGCTGATAATGGAGGAGTATGGAAATAGTGTGCCAAATATATGCTATGGACCATGATTGGTGATAATAGTCTGATGATACTGTCTCATAATTTGTAACAAATGTTTTACCAGGGAGTTGTATGGGAAATCTATACATCTGTATGATTGTTTTGCAAGTTCACAATTTCTGTAACAAAAATATATTTTAAAAAAATAGTATGGGTTTGGGGAAAAATACACCAAATGTAAGGACTATAGTTGATAGTAATATTTTGATGGTGCTCTTGCATAGTTTGCAACAAATGTTTCACAAAAATGCAAAGAGTTGGTGGAGAGGTGATGTATGAGACCCCTGTGTGATGTTACATATGTTTATTTTGTAAGTTCACAATCTTTACTATACACTTATTGTTTATGCATGTTCATGTATGAAGGATATACTTCAATAAAAATTAAAAATTAAAAAGAATAAACACATTTATGTCAATCGTGTGAAGTTATATAAATAAAGAAGTTGAGATCCAAAGATGTGTAGCTGAAGAACAATATAAACCTTGCTAAGGGTAAGGACATCTTATTAAGTTTCTGGAGCATCAGATTTCACTATTAGACTTAGTATATAAAATCATGGAACTTTTAAAATATGGTGAAGGTAGGCATCCTTTCTGGAACTGTCCTTACTCCCTCATAGGACAACATCTACCCAAACTAATTTATATAGGCCCAGGATATCTGACACAAGCAAAGGTCATCTCTGCTTTGAAACTTATTACTCCTTCATCCTCATTTAAATAGAGCTAATTTGAGGCTCATATCATTTGTTGATTCTTCTGTTTTTCCATCATTTTTATTTCATTAAAGACTTTGGCACCCAAATATCCTATTTCCCTCTACAGCCATGATATTTGAAAACTGCATGGTCTAAAATGATAACACACCCAAAATCTTGCCCTTTCATCATTCTCCTCTTCACTTTGAGTCATATTCACTTCTATTACATTTTACTAGTCCACAGTTATGGTCATGCTGTTTCATGTCATGATGCAGAACACTTATAAATCTTAAACACAGAAGTTTAATTTTCTGGCCAAAACCTCCTCTCCATCCAGTACACACTCCATTACTCCCAGAACCTCAACTCATACGCTACATTGAAAGTGTCCACTCTTTGGACTCTTCTTCTACTAATGCAGTTCCTTTTATGCTTTGCTTTGCTAGCCACTATTGATTCTAGTACTGGTCATGTCAGTCATTTTAAAGTTATGGCCCTCAAGTTGGCAGAGGAGTCAAGGGCCTAGGAAATCCTCAGGAATGCCAATCTTTATGGGAGAAAAAAGGAGCATGTGAAAACATTGTAAATGAATTGTCAGTGGAGTATCAGGAAAAGAAAATTAGTGTCAGCAAATGCAGCAGATTTACCCGTGTTACATTAGAAACAAACTACATCTTCAAGTTTTATACAAGGAGCTATTTCCACCACCTTGACTTAACAAAAGTCTAACTCTTCCCTAAAGATTAATCACCTGAGCTACAGTTCTTTCAGTCATCAAACAAAGGTCTTCATGTCTGTGAGTAAAGTCACCTGAGGAAAAAAATGTGTTGATAATTTCATTAGCTACCTGAAGATGGCAGACGTGCTCTATGAAACAGAGATTTCTCCTATTTTTCACCCTCCCCTCCCTAGTTCCTCTCAACTTGGAGTAATACAGATTTCCAGGCAGAAAACATATAAAATGCTTTTCTGCATCCTTGGCTCCATTTGCTATGATATTCTTAGTAATTGTTTGTCAGGGTAGTAGGTCAAAATATTCATCTCAGCATTGTTTTAACTTAATGTCTTTGATAATTAGGGAAGCTAATTGTCATATTTCTATATTTTTCACAACACTTCTTTTTCTATGAATGATTTTCATATCTTTACCATTTTTTATAAAGTCATTTTATTTTATAGCCTTTATTTTATCAAATTACGAAATTATTTTCAGTACATTGTAAAGGATCAACTGAACATAAAAGAAGTTTAGAAACACCCATATTCACACCACCAGGGACAATAATTTTAATATTTATATGCACTTATAACATATTTCACCCATATGTTTATTTGCATTTTTCATACTTAACATAATTTTTTCTATGTCCCATTTTTTCACCTAACTTTATAGTATTTTCTCATATCACTAATAATTCATGCATATATTTTCTAAAATAGCTTTTACTTCCATTTATAAAAGTAATGAGCACGGTTGAAAATTTAATAAATGTAGAAAAATTTAAAAAGAAAAATAGACAATCCATCCCAGAGATAACTATTATTAATATTTTGGTGTATTTTCCCAATAATTTTTCTATGCAAGTATTATGTATTTTTAGTTCATTTGGATCACAAATTTTATATATGTATTATATTTCATTTTGTACTGCACATTCCACTAAAAAGACAATAGCAACCCTACAGCAGGTACAGATTTTGTTCACAGAACCCCATTTGTTGTATTATAGAGGTTGCACATTTCAAGGCCTGGTGGTGTCATGACATTGTTTGCTCTGACAGCTGGCAGAGAGCTAAGATAATTTGCCTTCTCAAACATCCTCCCTACTGACCATGGCTGAAGCGGCAGAAGGAGGGAGGGTGTGGCTAGTCAAGGGTACAGAATAGCCTCTGAGAATGTTTTTAAGGATTGGACAGCCCTGAGGACATTGCTTCTGTACTGCCCACCCACCTGAGGAATTATTATGAAAGCATAAGATTGCCATCAGCTGGCCAGATCACAAAAGTGCACAAAACAGAAAAATAATAAATAAGAGGCAAGCAGGTGCTTTTACTGCCACGCTCTCCAAGTCCCTTGGAAACTGGCCATTATCCCTGATTTGAGCAGTTAAACAGGTGAAATCCTAAATATCAAGAATAAGAGTCAAAGAATATTGGCAGCACACAGCTACTTAACAGTAAATCCCTAGGTAAGAGAGAGAAACTGAACATCAGAGCAAACTCGGCACCAGAATCAGATGCCTGGGCATCAGCAAAAAATTACAAGCCATACAAAGAAAAAAGAAGATATGACTCAAGCAAATGAACAAATAAAAACTTCAGATGATATGAAGGAGTTTTAACAACTAATCAATGAGGTTCATACAAATCTCCTAAATCAAATCATGGAGTTGAAGGACAACATAGATAAAGAAATAAAAGATACTAAGAAAACACTGAATGAGTACAAAGAAAATTTTGAAATATTATATAGAAAAATAACAGAACTTATGGGAATGCGAGGTACAATAAGTGAGATTAAAAATACAATTGAGCTACATAACAGCACATTTGAAGTCATGGAAGAAAGAATCAGTGACAGAAAATAATAAACAATTGGAATTGAAGGGAAAGAAGAACAGACAGATTAAAGAATGGGAGAAAATTGAGTAGGGGCTTAGGGAGTTAATGATAAAATGAAACACACCAACGTATATGTTACGGGAGTTCCAGAAGCAGATGAGAAGGGAAAAGGGGCAGAAAGAGTATTTGAGGAAATAATGGCCCAAAATTTCCCAACTCTCATGAATATAGTTGTCCACAAAGCAGTGTACTCCAATTAGGATAAATCCAAATAAGCCTACCCAAAAGCACATAATATGCTGAATACCAAATGCCAAAGATAAATAGAAAATTCTAAAAGTAGCAATGAAAAGGTGAAACAGCATATACAAGGAATTTCCAATAAGACTTACTGCAGATTTCACTTCAGAATCCATGGAGGTGAGAGGGAAGTGGTATGATATAATTACAGTGCTGGGGAAGTGCACTTGGCCCAATGGATAGGGCATCTGCCTACCACATGGGAGGTCCATGGTTCAACCCCCAGGCCTCCTTGACTGGTGTGGAACTGGCCCATGTGCAGCACTGATGCATGCAAGGAGTGCCGTGCCATGCAGGGGTGTCCCCCAAGTAGGGGAGCCCCATGTGCAAGGAGTGCACTCCATAAGGAAAGCCATCTAGCACGAAAGAAAATTCAGCCTGCCAAAGAATGGCACCACACACATGGAGAGCTGACACAACAAGATGACACAACAAAAAGAAACACAGATTCCCGGTACCGTTGATAAGGATAGAAGTGGTCACAGAAGAACACACAGAGAATGGACACAGAGAGCAGACAACTGGGGTTGGGGGAAGGGGAGAAAAATAAATAAATAAATCTTTAAAAAAAAAAAAGAAAGCTTTAAATAATTACAGTACTGAAGGAGAAAAACGTCCAGGCCAGAATTCTGCATACAGCAAAACTGTCTTTCAAATATGACAGTGGGCATAATCTATTCACAGATAAAGATAAACTACGTGAGTTCATAAACAAGAATCCAGTTCTCCAGGAAACACTAAAGGGAGTTCTGCAGTCAGAAAAAAATAACAAGAAAGACAGGCTTGGAGAAGAGTGTAAAAGTGAAGACTATCCAAAAGGGTAACCAAACTGATGAAAAAATGGACAAAAATAAAATATGGCATATGAAAACTATAGGATAAAATAGCTGACATAATGCCTTTTCAGTAATAACATTGAATGGTCATGGATTAATCTCCCCAATTAAAAGATATAAGCTGATAGAATGGATAAGAAAACATGAGCCGAACCATTGACTATGGGGTGCAGCAATGCTCAGAGATGTACTTACCAGGTGCAATGGATGTGTCATGATGATGGGAGAGAGTGTTGCTGTGGGGGGAGTGGTGGGTGGGGGCGGTGGTGGTGGGGTTGAGTGGGACCTCATATTTTTTTAATGTAATATTTTTTTTAAAAATAAAAAAAAGATCTTTTATAAAAAAAAAAGAAAACATGAGCCAACCATATGCTGTCTGCAAAAACACTGCAAGTGAAAGGTTGAAACAGAAATTTCACATTAACAGTAACCAAAAGAGAACAGGAGTAGCTCTATTGGTGACAGGAAAAAAAAAAAACAGACTTTAAATGCAAATAAAATGATGAGATGCAGAAGACCATTATATACTAATGAAAGGGACAATCCACCAGGAAGAAATAGCAGTCATAAATATGTACCTAACAAAGGTACTACAATATACATGAGGCAAACTCTGGAAAAAATTAAGGGAGAAATAGACATCTCTACAATAATAGTGAGAGACTTCAACACACCACTCATAGCAATAGACAGAAGAACTAGATAGAACAGAAAATCAAAAAGGAAACAGAGAAGTTGAACAATATAATAAATGAGCTGGACCTTGCAAACATATACAGAACTTTATATTCCACCCCAAATACGCAGGTTTTACATTCTTCTCAAGTACTCATGGACCTTTCCATGGGCCACAATGCAGCTATCAATAAGTTCAACAAGACAGAAAATTGTACAAAGCACCTTCTCTGATCATAATGGAATGAAGCTTGCAATCAATAATAAATGGGACGGGGGTAGAATTTGCAAATATATGGAGGATAAGCAACAAACTCTTTACTTTTTTCACTTTTAAAGAAGTTTTAGATTACATAAATGTAACATAGAAAATATAGGGAATTCCCATATGTGCCACACCCTCCCAACCCCGCACTTTCTCACATTAATAACAATCATTTTTAGTGTGGTACATTTGTTGCAACTGATGAACACATATTGAAGCAATGCACCTAACCATGGTCTATAGTTTACATTGTATTTTACATTATAATTTACACTCTGACCCACACAATTTTGTAGATTATGACAAAACATATAATGTCCTGTATCCACAATTGGAATGTCATGAAGGACAATTCCAATGTCCCAAAGATGCCCCCATATCACACCTCTTCTTCCTTCTCCTTCCCCTCTGAACCTCTGGTGGTCATTGCCTTTATATGAATGATAAAATTTCTTCCATTTCTAGAATAAGTCCACAACAGTATAATAGGAAGTCTACTTTCATTCAGTGTTCATTCTCTAATCTTGAGAATTTGGGGATGTTGATGTCCACTCTGTTTTTCATTGAGGGGGGGCTTAAATATCATGGGGCAGATGGATGGAATTATCTTGCTTGCAGTTGCAGACACTTTGTTCCTTGGGAGGGTGTTGTCCATCATCATCTCCTTGTTAGTTGGCCTGGATGAGTCCAATGAACTGGAAAGTAGGTAGCAACATACTCTTAAATAATCAGTGGGTCAAAGAAGAAATTTCAAGAAAAATTAGTATATGTTTCGATATGAATGAAAACAAGAACACAATATTTGCAAACTTATGGGATACAGGAAGGTCATACTGAGAGGAAAACATATAGCTTTAAGTGATTTTATTAAAAAAGAAGAAAGAAATAACCAAGATTGGAGCACAAATACATGAAGTTGGAAGAAAAATAAACAAGAGAAAATCAACAATACTAAAAGCTGTTTTTTTGAGAAAATCAATAAAATTGACAACCCCTAGCAAGGCTAAGAAGGAAAAAGCAATGTAGAAGATACAAATAAACAAAATTATGAATGAAAGGGGGAAGTTAAGACAGACTCCTCATAAATAAAAGGATCATAAGAGGATATTATGAATAATTGTATGCCAACAACTTAAACAACCCAGATGAAATGGTCAAATTCCTAGAAATGTAGAAACAACCTACCTTGATCCTATTAAAAAAATATAGGAACTCAAAAAAACAATCACAAGCAATGAGATTGAATTAGTCATCAAAAATCTTCCAAAAAAGAAATTTTCAGGACTAAATTGCTTCACAGGTGAATTTTACCAAACATTTTGAAAGAATTTATATAGTAATCCTGTTTAAACTCTTTGAAAAAATAGAAAAGGAGGCAACATTACCTAACACATTTTATGAAGCCAACATTACCCTAATACCAAAGCCAGATGAAGATGAAAGAAAAGAAAATTACAGACCAATCTCTCTAATAAACATAGATGCAAAAATTCCCCCCAAAATACTTGCAAATCGGATCCAACAGCACATAAAAACAATTATACTTCATGATTAAGTGTTTCCTTTACTGGCATGCAAGGAAAGCAAAAGGAAATCAATTAATGTAATATGCCACATTAACAAACTGAAGGGGAAAATCACATGATTATCTCGATTGATACAGAAAATACATTTAGTAAAACCCAGCATCTTTTCTTGATAAGAAACCTAAAAGTCAGGTATAGAAGCACTGACTGGTGATACCACTAGAATAAGACCTTGAATAAAAGGGGGAAATGGTAAAGACAAATGAGTTTATATGGCTAAGAGACTTCCAAATGACTCAGGAGGTCATGAGAGGGGTTGTGCTTATGCACGTCTCAGCAGGATCTCAGAGAGAGCCAAAGTAGATACAACTCCAGGTGGTGGTGCTCCTGAGGACTATGGAGACACACAGATCCTACAGTCATGGCAGATGGTTCTGCAGTTCAGCACATTGCCAGTGGGCCCAACTTTAGAATTTGTGTTCCTGAGTGTGGTGGAGTTAGACACAGGTGTGACTTCTCTATGCATACCTCTTCTGTCTCTTTTACTGAATCTGTTGTTGGTGCTGAGGTTGGAGTATGCCAAGGAGACTTGAATCTTTGGACTGCCTATGTGCCAGCTGGGCCCTGAGACTGAGCAGAGCTGCAATACCTACTCTCCAGGTTGCTGGACTTACCCATGTCAGGTAACAAGGAGGTGAGAATGGTCAACCACCACACCAAGAAATCAAGAGAGTCTACAACTGCAAGAAGAAGAATCCCATCCATCAGCCATGTGGGATCTAATGCCCCTCTCAATTTAGAGGTAGAGTGGGCATCACCATCCCAGGGTCCTCAGGATGGAGGAAAAAATATGGATTAGAGTTGACTTACTGGTATTCTACTATAGAACTATTGTGACTGTAAAAATGGAAGAAATTATATCATTGAGGTGGAGATAGTGGCCATGGGAGTTGCTGAAGGCAGGGAAAGGGAAAAAGAGGTGTAATGTGGGGCATTTTTAGAAGTTGGAGGTGTCCTGAATACTATTGCAGGGACAGATACAAGACATTATATATCCTGCCATAACCTACTGAACAAACTAGGAGAGAGTGTAAACTACAATGTAAACTATAACCCATGCTATGTAGCAGTGCTCCAAAATGTATTCATCAAATGCAGTGAATGTACCACACTGATGAAAGAAGTTGTTGATGTTGGTGGAGAGGGGAGTGTGGGCAGTAGGATATATGGGAACCTCTTAAAATTTTTATTTTAACGTTTTGTGTGATCTATGTATCTTTAAAAAAAGAAAAAAATATTTTTAAAATTAAAGAAAAAAGTCAGATATAGAAAGAATGTTTCTCAACATAATAAAGGACATATATGAAAATCCCAAGCCAACACAATACTCTCTGGGGAGATGTTAAAAGCTTTTCCTCAAAGATGAGGAACAAGACAAGGATATCTACTGTCAACACAGTTATTCAACATTGTGCTAGAAGTTCCAGCTAGAGCAATAAAGGCATGAAAAAGTAATAAAAACATCCCAAATGGAAAAGAGGAAGTAAAACTCTCACTATTTACAGATGACATGATCCTATATTTAGAAAATCCTGAAATATCTAAAACAAAGCTGTTTGAGCTAATAAATGCATTCAACCAAGTGGCAGGATACAAGATCAACATATAAGAATCAGTAGCGGTTATATACACTAGTAATCAGCAAGCTGAGGAGGAAATCAAGGTAAATATTCCAATTGCAATAAATAAAAAAACTCTCAAATGTCTAAATTAATTTAACCAAGAATGTAAACGATCTGTGTTCAGAAAACTACACAACATTGTTAAAAGTAGTCAAAGAAGACCTAAACAAGTGGAAGGATATTCTGTGTTCATGGATTGGAAGATTGTGAAGATGTCAATTCTACCCAAATTGTTTGATAGATTCAATTCCAATCAAAATCCCAACAGCCTAGTTAACAGAAATAAGAAAGTCAATTACTAAATTATTTGGAAAGGAAAGGTGCCCCATATAGCCAAAAACATCCCCAAGAAGAAGAGTGAATTTAGAGGACTCACACTCCCTTGAAATGTATTGTAATATTACAATGGTCAAAACAGCATGATATTGGCATAAGGATAGACACATTGATCAATGGAATCGAATTTACAATTCAGAAATAGACCCTCACCTCTATGGTCAGCTAATTTTTGATAATCCTAGCAATACTACTTTTTTTTTGCATTAGTCTTTCTTTCTTTTTTAAATTTATACTATTTTTTCTCTTTTTTATTTTTTTTAATGTTACATTAAAAAATATGAGGTCCCCATATACCCTCCACCCCTGTCAACCCACTCCTTTGCTCATAACAGCAACCTCCTCCATCATCATGAGACATTCATTGCATTTGGTGAATACATATCTGAGCACCACTGCACGTCATGGTCAGTGGTCCACACCATAGCCCACACTCTTTTTTGAGACAAAACAGCCTCTTCAAAAATGTTGCTGGGAGAACTGGATATCCATAATAAAAAGAATGCAAAAGTATCCCTAGCTTATTCCCTATAGAAGAATTGGCTCAAAATGGATCGAAGACCTAAGCATAACAACCTGGACCACAAAATTCCTACATGATAATGTAGAGAAACATCTACAAGACGTTGTAGTGGAGGGGGGGGATTCTCTTAAAGCACCCAAAGCACTAGCAACAAAAGACAAAATAAATTAATGGGACCTCTTCATAATTAAACACTGTTTGCCTCAAAGGACTTGTGAAGAAGATAGAAAACAGCCTGCTCAATGGGAGAAAATATCTGAAAATCACACATTCAACAAGAGTCTAATATCTACGATACAAAAAGAGACCCTACAACTCAACAATAAAAAGACAGATAGCCTGATTTTAAAATGGGCAAAATCCATAAATGGATTTTTGCCTAAGAAGAATTACAAATTGAGAAAAAACTCACAGCATCACTGGCTATTGGGGAAATGCATATCAAAGATACAGTGAGTTATTTCACACCTACTGGAATGAGCACTATTCACAAAACAAAAATACTACATGTGTTGGTGAGGATGTGGAGAGATAGTACCGCTTATTCTCTCCTGGTGGGAATATGGAATGGTACAGCCACTGTGAAAGTCTGTTTAATGGTTTATAGGGAAGTTAGATATAGATCTACCATGTGACCTGGCAATACCGCTGCTAGGTATATATATCCAGAAGAACTGATAGCAGTTACAGGAACAGACATCTGCATAGCAATGTTCATAGCAACATTATTCACAATTGCCAAAAGATGGAAACAATTCGGGTGTCGCTCAACTGATAAATGGATAAACTGTGGTATATGCACACAATGGAACATTATTCAGTTGTAAAAAGAAATGATGTTGTGAAGCATTTGACAACCTGGGTGAATCGGGAGGACATTATGTTGAGTGAAGCAAGCCAGGCACAAAAGGACAAATATTGTTTGACTTTGCTGTTATGAACTAAATATAAGGAGCAAATTCATGAAATTAATATCTAAAATATAAGACACCAGAGAAAGGAATGTGGTTACAGAATGGAAAACAGGTTTATTCTGTGCATAACTGGCAAAAGGTTGTTTGTAAAAGTTTGGAAATGAATAGAAATTGTGAAAGCACATCATAGAATTTATATTTAGTAGTGCTAACATATGGGTATAATAGTGGGGTATTTTGTAGTGAAAATGCTCGAATATTGACTGAAGTGATGAGTGCACAACTCGTTGATTATGCCAAATGCCATTGATTGTACCATTTAGATAAATTGTTTGTTTTATGAACAAAATAAATAATATGGTGATTTTGGGGGAAATGCACGAAATGTAAGATACAAGGAATAGTTACTAATAATGCTTTGGCAATTCAAGGTGTTTGTGGTGGGGTGATGTATGGGAACCCTCTATGATGTTATGCATGTTTGTTTTGCAAGTTCACAACTTTTTACTATACACTTATTGTTTATGCATGTTCATGTATGAATTATATAGTTCAATAGATGGTTTTTAAAATGAAAGAGATAATACACATAATATAAACTTTTAAAAATTTAAAGAAAAAATTTCCCCAAAATGAATAGCCCAGGACCAGATGGATTCACAGGTGAATGCTACTGATTATTTAAAGAGATTTCATAAATCTTTCTGAAACTCTTCCAAAAAATTGAAGAGGATGGAATACTACCAGACTTTTTCTATAAAGTCAACATCATCATAATACCAAAGCCAAATAAAGATATTATGAAAAATAAAATTCAAGACCAATTTCTCTAAGGAATATAGATGCAAAAATCCTCAGCAATATACTTGCTAACTGAATCCACAAGCATATTAAAAGAGTTTATACATCATGATAAAGTGTGTTTTATAAGAGGTGTGCAAGGGTGATTCAGCACTAGAAAATCAATCAGTTTAATACACCATATTAAAAACCTGAAGGAGAAAATCACATAATCACATCCATTGATTCAGAAAAGTCACTTGACAAAAATACAACATCCTTTCTTGAGAAAAACATTCAGGAAGATAGGAGCAGAAGGACAATTTCCCAATATGATGAAGTATATATGTGAAAAACACACAGCTAACATTGTAATCAATGGTAAAATACTGAAAACCATCCTGTTGATATCAGGAACAATATAAGAATGCCCACTGTCACCACTGTTGCTCAACATAGTGCTAGAGGTTCTAGCTAGAGCAAACAGGCAAGGAAAAGAAAAGCACCAAAAGAGGAAAGGAAGAAGTCACACTTTCATTATCCACTGGTATGATACTATATCCAGAAAATTCTGAAAAGTCTAAAACAAATTTCCTAAAACTAATAGATGAAGTCAGCAAAATGGCAGGAAAAAACATTAATATGAAAAAAAGCAATAGCATTTCTATACACTACTACTGAGAAAACCATGGAGGAAATCAGAAAAAAAAATCCAATTACAATAGCAACTAAAAGAATGAAATATTTAGGAGTAAACTTAAGCAAATATGTAAAGGATCAGTATTCAGAAAACTACAAAATATTGCTAAAAGACACCAAAGAAGTCCTAAATAAATGGTAGGCTATGCTGGGTTCATGGTTTGGAAGACTAAATATCATTATTATGTCAATTTTACCTAAATTGATTCACACGTTCAATGCAATCCCAATAAAAATTCCAAAAGCTTTTTATTTTTGCAGTATCAGAAAAACCAATTATTAAATTTATCTGGAAGTGTATGGGTCCCTGAATAGCCAAAAATATCTTTACAAAGAAAACAAAATTGTAGGCCTCTCACTTCCCTACTATAAAATATATTACTTTGCTACCATGGTAAAAACAGCATGGCCCTGGCATAAAAATAGAGAAATTGACAAATGGAATCAAACTGAGAGTTTACACATGCACTTCTACGGACAAGTGATTGTGTTTTACTCCTTTGTTTTATTAAAGTTAATAGATCACAAAGAACATTACATTAAAAAACATAAGAGGTTTCCATATAACTGACTCCCCACCCCACCACACCCATCAATATTGTAAATTGTACTTTTTTGAAGATATATACATCTCAAAAAATGTTACATTAAAAAACGTGAGTTCCTGTATACCCCCCGCCTCCCCATCCCACTCCTCCCATACCAACAAACACCCACATCATTGTGGCACACTCATTGAACCCGTTGAAAACATTTTGGAGCACTGCTGCACCACATGGATAACAGTTTACCCTGAAGATCACACTTTCCCCCAGTACCTTCAGTGGGTTATGGCAGGATATATAAAGTTCAGCATCTGACTCTACAATACCATTTAGGACAACTCAAAGTCCCAAAAATGCCCCTGCATCACATCTCTTCTTTGCTCTCTCTGCTCTCAGCAACTACTGTGGTCATTTCTCCACCTCAATGCTACAATTTCTTCTATTACTAATCACAATAGTTCTAGAATAGAATATGAGTAAGTCCACTCTAATCAGAATTTTGTTCCTCAGTCCTGTGGATTCTGGAATGGTGAAGACCACTCCACCTTTAGGTCAAGAAGGGGCTTGAATTCCACATGGATGATGGATGCAATTCTTCTGCTTGCAGTGGTAGGCTCTCTTGATTTCCTGTTGTGATAGTTGACCATCTTAACCTCCCTGTTAGCTGACTTGGGTAAGTCAAATGATCCAGAGGATAGGATTTGCAACTTTGTTGAGGCACAGTGTCCAGATAGCAAATGGGCAGTCCAGAGAGTCAAGTCCCCTGAGTATACACCATCCCTAGTGCCAACCACAGGTTCAGTAAAAGGTACAGAAGAGGCATGTGTAGAAAGGTCACATCTGAGTCCAGCTTCATCATATTCAGAAGGACAAATTTCAAAGTAGGGTCCTCTGACATGGCACAGAACTCCAAATCTATCTGCCATGACCATATACTCTGTGGTTCTCCATAGCTTTCAGGAGAACCAGTACCTAGGTTTTTATTTACTTTTGCTTTTTCTGGGGTTCTGCTGAGGTGTGCATAAGCACGACCCCACTGATGACCTCCTAACTCTTTTTTGAAAACTCTTAGCCATATAAACTCATTTGTCTTTGCCATTTCCCCCTTTTATTCAAGGTCAAAAAGCAATTTTTATCACATGATCCTACATGTAGATTGAAATGTTCTGCTGGTCTGAGTTGATCTTTTTATTCAAGGTTTCTTTCTAGTTCAATCACCAGCTAGTAATTAGTTGTAATCCCTCAGCACCAGGGAGGCTCATCCCTGGGAGTCATGCCCTATGCTGGGGAGAAGATAATGCATTTACATGCTGAGTTTGGCTTAGAAAGTGGCCACATTTGAACAACATGGAAGCTCTCAAGAGGAAACTCTTAGGTACCCTGCAGCTCTAGGTCTAGTTTATATATTTCAGGAACATAGGCTCATAAGCATAGTCATCAGTGTCAAGGGCTCATTATTGGACCATTCTTCCTTGTTGGTATTTGCCATTGCACTTGGGGGATTATTGCTTTTCCATTGGGGAATGTGACAGAGCTCCCCTGGGTAGGAACTCAGCCCTCCCTCTGTTGACACTTGCCACTGTACATACTATGAAAATACCCAACATATATCACAACATTTTTATGTCCCCTATATACATGCCATGGAGAACTCCCTCCCACCTATGCCCCCGATCAATAAGACCCTACACCATTATTCCTACCCTGCCATAGTTGAACCTCACTGTGGTCCAAAACTTCTTCAACAATGAAGCCTAATATATTGACAAATTCAATTAATAGGAAACTGAAATATAGTGATGGGTTTAAAGATTAGAAATAGAATACATACTAATTTAGAAATACTAAAATAAAGTAAAAATAAATTGGTGTAGTAAAAAAATGTAAAATATTATAAAGCTTTTTTTTTTTAACATTTTGCCTGTCATCACTGTAATAGATGTTACTGCAGCAAGGCACTTTCTTTCATTTCTTCCTCAGTGTCTACATCCTTTCTTTTTCTCCCTAATTTTTAGTTTTGTCTTTAAAAAGTTTTAGATCATGGTAATTAACATATACAATATAGGGGACTCTCATATATCTAACATTAAGCCTTTTTCACCTTTCCCCAGCAATATTTTTACATGTTCATGTTATATTTGCTGCAGTTGATGTACAGATTTTGTGGAGCACCTCCATTGCCCCAAGTTTCCCTGCTTCCACCTTTTTGTGGAGCACTTCCATTGCCCCAAGTTTCCCTGCTTCCGCCTATTCTTTTTTTTTTTTAAAGATTTATTTTTATTTATTTAATTCCCCTCCTCTCCCCTCCCCTCCCCCCGTTGTCTGTTTTCTGCATCTTGTTTCTTTGTCCACTTCTGTTGTCGTCAGCGGCACGGGAAGTGTGGGCGGCGCCATTTCTCGGCAGGCTGCTCCCTCCTTCGCGCTGGGCGGCTCTCCTTATGGGTGCACTCCTTGCACGTGGGGCTCGCCTACGCGGGGGGACACCCCTGTGTGGCAGGGCACTCCTTGCGCGCATCAGCACTGCGCATGGGCCAGCTCCACACGGGTCAAGGAGGCCCGGGGCTTGAACCGGGGACCTCCCATGTGGTAGACGGACGCCCTAACTACTGGGCCAAAGTCCGTTTCCCTGCTTCCACCTATTCTATACCTCTCTCACCCTCACCTCAGAGGCCACAGTAACAATCAGACTTCACTACTTGAGGGACCAGATTTACAGATACTTGCAAAAATGCTGAGGCTTGACATACTAGACTGCCCAAATCAATTGGGAGCCCCCAATTCTCTCGAGAGACACAATTCCTTCTGCTTCAGAATATCAGGTCTCCCCAGGATGTGGGTACACCTTCATACTCATTGGATGGGTCTCTCCCCAATGATACAACACACTATGACAAAATGAGCACTCACACACTCCCTAGAAGCCTGCCCCTGTACCAGATGCCCCCTTTAAGCACCTTAAACATGTAATCCTCCCTTAATATATTTTCTAAAGGGTTTTCTCAACATTATAGTTTCAACTATTTACATGACAGCCTCCCATATTCAACTGTTCCCCCAGGTCTCCTCCCAATTACTTGGCCCATCTGCCCCATCCTCCCAACCCTAGCCCTCCTCAAGTCCTCAAAGCCCCACCCAAAGGTGTATAGAAATACTGCTGATTTTCGTGCATTGATCTTACAACTTGCGACTTTACTGGATTCATTTATAAGTTCTAGAAGCTTTGTTGAGGACTTCTCAGGACTTTCTATGTGTAGGATCATGTCTTCTACAAACAGTGAAATTTTGACTACTTCCCTTCCTATTTGGATTCCTTTTACATCTGGTTCTTGCCTCAGTCCTTGAGCAAGTACTTCTAACACAATATTAAATAGAAAGGGTGATAGTAGGCATCCTTGTCTTGTTTCTGATCTTAGAGGGAACGATTTTAGGATTTCACCATTGTAAATGATGTTAGCTGTGGGTTTTTCATATATAATCTTTATTATGTTCAGAAAGTTTCCTTCTATTCCTATCTTTTGCAATGTTTTTATCAAGAAAAGGAGCTATATTTTGTCAAATCCTTTTTCTGCATCTATAGATAAGATCATGTAATTTTTTTTCCTTCAATCTGTTTATGTGGTGTGTTACATTATTGATTTTTTAAATGAACCATCCTTGCCTTTCATCACTGTAATAGGTGTTGTCCTGTATGTACAGTGGCAAGGCAATTTCTTTCATTCCTGCCTCAGTGTCTCCATCCTTTTTTTAATTTTTAATTTTGTCTTCAAAAAAGTTTTAGATCACAGTAAAGTCACATATACAATATAGGGGACTCCCATATATCCAACATAAAACCCTTTTCTCCCTTCCCCAACAGGGATCTTTTTACATGTTCATGTTTTATTTGCTGCAGCTGATGTACAGATATTGAAGAGTACAAACACATTGGATAACATGAATGAATCTTGAGGACCTTATGTTGAGTGAAGCAAGCCAGGCACTGAAGGACAAATACTACATGACCTCTCTGATATGAAATAAGCATATCAAACTGTTTCAGAGACATAGAGACTGGATGATAGGCTTACAGGAAATTGGGAGGGGAGAGGAAGATTGTTAGCTGACGGCTACATGGGTGAACTATATGATAAAGTGGAGGTAGGTAGTTGTAAAGGGAAGGGATAAGATGGGGTCATAGGGAAACTATTGGATGGGGTTTCATAGGTCTGAGGGGGCTAGAGTTGGGAGGATAGTTCAGAATGCCCAAAGAATTGGGAGGAGAGTTGGGGGGAGCAGATGAACGTGGAGATTGTTGGGTATGTGGTTGAAACTATAATGTTGGGAAAACTCTTTAGAAAATATAATAAGAAAGGGTTACTTGTTTAAGATGATTAATGGGGGAGACCTGTAACTGGGGCAGGCTTCTAGGGAGTTTGTGAGTGCTCATCTTGTCATAGTGTGTTATGTAATTAGGTGGAAACCCGTACATTGAGTGGGAAGGTGTACCCCCATCCTAGAGAGGCCTACTCTTCTCATAGAGAGGGAAGGGTATCTCCCGAGAAAATTCGTGGCTCCCAATAAGGAGGACAGTCTAATGTATCAAGCCCTCAGCCTTGTTGCAAGTATCTGTGAATATGTTCCTTCAAGCAGTGAAGCTTGGCTGTCACTGTGGGCCCTGAGGGGTGGGGGAAAGGGGATTGAATAGATGGAAGCTGGGGTAACTGGGGGGCAATGGAAGTGTTGCACAAGATTGTGCAATTATAAGTATAGAGCATATTAAACTTCACCAAAAATTTATAAAAGTTTATAGTCTGAAATGTAAACTATTTTTATAAAATGGAAAAAATTTAAAGCAATGCATCCAGACATGGTTAGTACAATATGGCTTATCTACTTGATGAATTATTATGCAGCTATTAGTAATTACAAACAGTAATGTTGTTTGGAACTTTGTAAGTAAACAGATGGTGTATGTGAACTCAAGAAAAGAAATAAATAATAAATGTTTTCTTTTTCCAAAAAATATATAAATAAATAAAATGTAAACCATAATGTAACTAAAAATTTAGAAAAGTGTACAATCCAAAATATAAACCATAATGTAAACCATAATGGAACTATGTTTCATAGCTCTTTTTAGTATTAAACACAATACTCATTCACCACCAGGTTCACTGTCATTCATTCTCTATATTATTGTCTATCAATTGACATTTATGTCCATAAACTACCCTTGTCAGCCATAATCCCCTTTATAAATCAACCATTTTAGTTATACTGAATATAATGTTTTACAGTCAACTCTATTCTTTCCATACTTTTACATTCATGGTAATTAATTGCCCAGAGAAGCTGGGGGAGCACTGTCCCTCCTTCTGCCCTATTGGGAAGGGAATGGAGCCACTGCTATGCCAAAAAATCTAGTCTGTGTGAGCAAAAATCACATTCAGTTGCCCAGAGAGGTTGAGGAAACAACTCCCCCCTGTTGTCCTATTGGGAGCAAGGATGTAGACACAGGATTTCCTATCAGTCTAGACCATGTGGGCTGGAAGTGATTGCAATCGCCCAGAGAGGCTCAGGGAGTACTGTTACTCTTCTGACCCTGTCAGGCATGGTGGTGGAGCCATAGGTGAGTACAAAAGTCTAATTCATGTGGGTCAAAAGTGACTAGAGTTTCCTGGCTATACTGGTGTAGGTCCCCCTAGCTTCCTTCTTTCCTAGCTGGAACCCAGGTTAGGGTAGCAATCTGACCTGGGTGGAAGGAAGCCAGTCCCTAATGTCACTGTGATTTTCAATTAGCCACACCTCCCCTCTTTCTGGGGACAGTGTTAAAATAGAAGCCACCAACCTCTTTCTGAGTTGATGGCTTCAAACTTTAGCTCTATTTAAGATTGGATTTTAGCCAACCTAATTTATTAATGAGTAGCAGAAGTTGGTGCCCTACCATCTATTCCTCCCCTGTTTTTGTGAAATGGAGCCTCCAACTCCAGGCAGGAAAAAGCACCCAAGTTTTCTTGCCCCATGAGTGGGGGATGGACACTGACATCAAAGGCACATAGTTCTCTGTTCAAGATCTTCTTCACCAGTGGGTAGTCTAATCCTTTCATTCTTCCAAGGATGTTGTGCAATGCTCTTCTGGTCTCCTGGGTCACCCAAACAAGTGATTTAGATAGCTATGATTTATTACCAGTTGCCCTGTAGGACAAGCTGACTCTCGAAGCTCCTTACTCTGCCCCCATCTTGCCTGTCCTTTCTCCAGCCCTCTTTTAATTTTATTTAGTGAGGAAAGCTCTTGATAGGATAGCCACAGAAACCAGATATCAGGCATATTAGGATATTGAATATTTGGACACTGACACTCAAAGCTGATTATGAGTTGCAAACTTGGATGGCAGAGCATTACTGCTAAGATGAAGACAGTGGCTCTCAGATAGAGAGAATGGGCAAGTGAACTCCTCAGGGCTCCAACTGAATTTCAATCCTTTCCAAACACTGACTTCATCTTTTCAGCCTGCAACCTTCGTGGGAGGGCAGAAGATGAGGGGTCAGGGAGCACCCCCAATTTAGGTTGAAGGCCTGGGTTTATATCCATAAGTTAACCCCAACTATGTCCCCAAACCTACATCTATGAACATGTCTCCCCATTGGATAGCCACAGATCCTGAATTGTTATCCAGCACATAGTAGGTTCCAGTGCTTGCTGCTCTGCAATCTTATCACAGAGAGCACTACTAAAGAGAACAAACTCACTGAGATCACCCAGTAATGTGAGCAAGGGAAACCTTCCTAATCCTGAAGATTCTTCTGGGAAATTAGTTTAATTAAAAGCTGCTGCCATATGGTTTAAGGCTCCCCCATTCATTGTCTGGTTCCTCCTCTTTCTGTGGATGCTGGTGGTACTGGTTAGTGGGTGGGAATGGGAGTGGGGGTGTTAAGCTCACAATCATCAAAGACCTTAAGTGTATGTATTAGGTTTATCTCACCTGTTCCTTCTCCCTTTTAATGTCCCTCTCTGCATTAACAGGATCCCAATCATTTTCACTCAGAGAGCAGAGCCCCTGGCCACATCACCATAGCAGGCAGTAGCCAAACAGAGTAGGAGGGTGAGGTAGTCATTTAACACCAAAGGTTTCTTTGGAGTCTAGTGGAGAAGGTCTGGCAGTGGGGAAATGGGGAGCTAGAATCTTCAGTGTTCTAACACAGCTCCTACCCCATCTTCCATCCTTATGCCTCCATGTGAGGAGGGGTAGAAAGAGTAGAATTTTGCTCTCTGTGGGGGTCAAGACCTGTGCTTGATAACCAGAACACTGTCTGTAACCCTACCGCAGGCCACAGCCAGGGCTCTGGCACTGAGCAGGGACACCAGGCATTGATACCTCCCCCAACACCTTGTTTCCAAACATATATGAGTGGGCATACCCTTCACATATATGTTCCCATGATTACATCTCCATTGTCCAAAACAGTGTTGGAAATATGGCAGGTGTCCTTGGTACAACTTCATACATTTCCCCAGTCCATTAACTCCATCTTATGTATTGAAGTTCACTCCTAATTATTTCTCCTCAAAACCCCATCTACTCCTTGACCAGCCACACTCTGAGCTCATTAGAATGATTCCCCTATCAATAAGAACACAGAAGAAAATGATGAGCTTTCAAAAATTCCTACCTACCTGCATCTGTACCTAGATACTCTGCTTTTCCTCTTGTCACTATGGAAGAATGTCCATCCCAGCAATGTCCTGTGTTCTCTCCCTCATCATCTACATACCATAATTTCCTGGATGATTCTCATTAGCACACATTCTGCAAAGGCTCCTCCACCTTAAAAATAAAAGAAAAAAAAACCAGCAACAATCTCTTACTTTGACTGCACAATTCCCTCCATCTATTGCATCATTATCTGTTTGTCCATTACAGAAAAACTCCTCAAAAATTATTGTCCTTTATTGATTACTCTGCTTCCTTTTTTAACATTCTCTCTTTAATCCATTCTAATCAGGCTTTCATACCACCACTTCACTGAAATAACCCTTCTGAAGGTCTACAAATGACCACCACATTTCTAAATCTAGTAGTCAGTTCTCAGTAGTGGTCTTACTTGTTTGTTATGTTATCCTCCTTGCAATGCCTTTTCCAATTGGTTTTTCAGATATTTTTCACTTTTCATTCTCCTTCTGCCTCAGTGGCTGCTACTATTTGTTGCTCTCGATGCTTACTCATCTCATTGGCCTCTTTGCAATGGAGTGCCATAGGGGTTGACTCCCAGACTTCTTTTCTTTCCAAAATATGCTTTCTCTTGTAGAATTGTGTACAGATTCATGACTTTGATCCCACTGATTCATTGAAGAATAACACATTACAATTTCAATTCCAGTTCTCTATGAACTCTAAGCTCATATATTAGGTTGCTTACTCAACATCACTACTTGGATATCTAATATTCACTTCAAATTCAAATACATTAGAGCCCAAAATGAATCCCTGTCTCTTCTCCCATCAAACCCAGTCCTCCCATCATTTTTGCAATCTTAGGAAGTGGTAACTTCATCTTTATACTTGTTCAGGCCAAAAACATTTGAGGTACATTTGATTCCTCTCGATCCCTTCTCAAATTTATGAATATTGTAATTTCTATGTTCAAAATAGAATCCAAATCCATAAACTTCTCATCCCCTTCCACATGTATCCCTCTGGTGCAATCCTATGATTATCTGTCACCTCTGCTATTGCAAAAGCCTCAATATTGGACTCCCTATTCCTCCATTGCCCCCTTACAGAATGTCATCAACACACCAGTCTGGGCCTATTACTACACGAGTTTATGTCACTTCTCTCCTCAGAGCCTTCCAATGGTTTCATATTGCACACACTTAAAATCTAACAAATCACTGTAAGATCCCATCAAATCCTTAATCTCATCTCTTGTTATGGTACCTCTCTAGCCAAATTAGCATCCTTGTTATACCTGGTATACAATAGTCAAGCTTCAAAAGGGGCTTCCATGGTCCCAGGGCTGAGAGCTGTGTTCCTGTGGCATCTACACCTGATAGGTAAGGCAGAGAACCTCAGGAATTCAGCACTCACTCAGTCAACCTTACTTTGGAATATATGCTACCTAATATAACACAGTTAGATGCACTTATAGCATCCCTACACATGGCTCTTCTTCTCCTTTTAATTGAACCCTTAATTAGCAATATGCACATTTAAATATATGTCTCAGAGGCTTAAATCTTTGGTCTGTTCATAAGCCAGTTGAACCTTGAATCTCAGCAGAGTTGCAACAGCTACTCTCCATTTCATGGGACTCACCCAGGACAACTAACAAAAGGATAATGATGTACAACACCCATCCCAAAAAACAGAGAGTATATACAACTGCAAGCAAGATAGTTCCATGTATGTCCCCCATGGAATCTATGCCCCCTTTCAATCAAAAGGAGAGTGGGCATCACCATCCCCAAATCCTCAAGATTAAGGAATGAACAAACATAAGGGGGAGAATACAACCTTGGACTAAAGTAGACTTATTCTAACAATGGAAGAACTTGTATCATTGATGTAAAGGCAGTGGCCACCAGAAGTTTTGAGGAGAGGGGGAAGGAAGAATAGGCATAACACGGGGTGTTTTGGAGACATTGGAATTGTCCTACATGACATTGTAGTGACAGATACAGCCCATTATACATTTTGTGAAAACCTATAAAATTGTGCAGAGCAAAATGTAAACTATATACCATGGTTAGTAGACATGCTTCAACTTTTGGTCATCAATTGTAACAAATGGGGAAAATTGTGGGAGGGGGAGGGGTGGAGTATATGGGAATTTCACATATATTTTTAATATATATTTTGAATGTATTTTTATTACAGAAGTTTTCAACTTACAAAACCATCCTGCACATGTGTAGAATTCCCATACAGTACCCATTCACCAACACACCATCCTGTTACAGAACACTTGTCACAGATCATGAGATATCATCAGACTATTACCACCAACCATGGTGTATAGCATACATTTGGCAGATCTTTTCCATATACTAATAACACAGTACATCCTTGGCATTGGTGCAATAATATTACATTATTTCTGTTAACTACTCTCTATAGGTTACTTAATTGTATTTTTCCCATGCTTCTCCACATTCCCACCATCCTACAACAATGACATCTAGTTCAAAGGAGGGCATTCCTGCAGCTGGTTTGTAAACGGGATTGTGGCTGGAAAGGGTAGTCTAAGGATGTACATGTTAATGGAAAGAAAACTAGAGAATAATCTAGAGACTGAATAACACAGTGAACCCAGAAGTGGATGAGAATTGTGGTTGATAGTACAAATGCAAGAATCCCCTATATTTTTGATGTAACAGTTATGTAACCTAAAGCTTCTTTAAAAATAAAAAAAAAATATTATCCCACTGCTTCTTATCTACTAAGAATTTTTAATACTTAAGCATTCCACTGGTTGATTTAAATTTTCCTCAATAGTGATTCCTTTCATCTCAGTTTTCAAATGCTTTTGCATGGTACTTCCTTTTTATTTTGTTAATTACTTTCCTTTTCTGAAATAAAATCAAACAAAATATAATTGAATATCTCCATTTAAAAAATTAATATGGGTGAGGACAAATCAGTTTTATGAAATAGAAATTTAAAAATTCTGAATTTAGAACCAAGTGATAGGAAACCATTTGCTTCTACTTTCTAACTGTAATAAATTTGGATCCCCAATTCCAGGTTCCAAACCAATACTATTCAGGATGGGTAAAATATCACAGATCTCTGATCCTGCTTAACTGCAAGGCCTGATTGCTGAAATACTTTGAGTTGCCAAAAACAGGGGCAGAGGAGGCTCCCCTCTATAATGCCAGGGTCTATTCCAGCCACAAAATATTAACAATATGACAGTGACACCCAGAGAGTCATAGCCATCTTCTGTCTTTGAAATAATTTATTCAAAATGCTATCATTGAATTAAAGATGAACTAAACAGAGTTTACTTAGTTGTTCATCTAATGTTGGAATATTATTTCTTGGGACATTCTATGTCTGAGCATTGAGACTAAAATCCTGTGCATACCACTCAGGATGAGAGTTGAGGTGTTTTGGGTGAGATTAGGTTTGTAATGGAGGGGAATCAGGAATATCTCAATTTAAATGGGAACAGCCACATAGAAGAGGTGGCATTGGATTGGGAAAAGTGGACATAATGGACAAAGGGTATGGGGAAAGGCAGGAAGAGATGAGAGGTGGAGGCGTCTTCGGGACATGGAGCTGCCCTGGATGGTGCTTCAGAGGTAATCACCGGACATTGTAAATCCTCACAGGGCCTACTTGATGGAATAGAGGAGAGTATGGGCCATGATGTGAACCAATGTATATGAGGTGCAGAGGTGCCCAAAGATGTACTTACCAAATCCAATGGATGTGTCATGATGATGGGAACGAGTGTTGTTGGGGGGGGGAGAGGGGGGGGTGGGGGGGGTGGGGTTGAATGGGACCTCACATATATATTTTTAATGTAATATTATTACAAAGTCAATAAAAAATAAAAAAATTAAAAAAAAAAATGGGAACAGACAATCAAATGTCAATACTGAGTTTACTGGACTGACAATGTGATAGCCAGATCCTGAGCCTCAACAGACTCCAGCACCTACAATCTGATTTATTGGACTTACCACACTCAGCTAAGATGGAGGTGAAGAAGGACAACCACCACACCATGGAGCCTAGAGTGATTACAACTGAAAATGGGAGGATTGCATCCAGCATCCAGGTGGAATCTGAGCCTCCTCTTGACATAAAGGTGCAATGGACACAACCAATCCAGTGTCCACATAGAAGAGGTGGCATTGGATTGGGAAAAGTGGACATAATGGACAAAGGGTATGGGGAAAGGCAGGAAGAGATGAGAGGTGGAGGCGTCTTCGGGACATGGAGCTGCCCTGGATGGTGCTTCAGAGGTAATCACCGGACATTGTAAATCCTCACAGGGCCTACATGATGGAATAGAGGAGAGTATGGGCCATGATGTGAACCAATGTATATGAGGTGCAGAGGTGCCCAAAGATGTACTTACCAAATCCAATGGATGTGTCAGGATGATGGGAACGAGTGTTGTTGGGGGGGGGGGGGGGAGAGGGGGGGTGGGGGGGGTGGGGTTGAATGGGACCTCACATATATATTTTTAATGTAATATTATTACAAAGTCAATAAAAAATAAAAAAATTAAAAAAAAAATACTGAGTTTACACAGATGTTAGGATTATTTGATATGGGTTTTAAAGTAACATGATAAAAATATTTCAATGAGTAATGACAACATGATTGAAAACAAATGAAAAAAATAGATTGTTTCAGCAAAAGGATAGAAAATATAAAGAAATGAAAAATTTAAGATTAACATAATAACTGAGAAAAAAATCTCAATGGATGGTCTCCACAGAAGAACGGAGAGGACAAAGAATAGAATCACGGAACTTGAATACTGAATAATAGAATTCACCCACTTTGTATAAAAGAGAGAATATAGACTGGAAAAAATGATCAAAGCCTCTGAAACATGTGGGATTATAAAAGAAGATTTATACTGTGTTATTGGAGTCTCAAATAGAGACAAAAAGAGGGTCAGGCTGAAAAAATATTCCAAGAATTATTGGCAAAAAATTTCCAACATTTGCCTAAAACATACAGATTCAAGAAGCTGAGGAGATTGAGACAAGATGGGGTAGGTTTAAATGGGCACTCACCACCTCTCAAAAAAATGTCAGAGAAAGGGCAAGATACTACCTGAGTGAGTTTTTGGGGGAGCACACAGAGCAGGAGGCTTTAGGGCATCTATCTGGAGGGAACAGGGCAAAGAGATAAAAAGCCCAAAGAGAAAACTGTGAGTTTCTCAACCAGGTGGTGAGAAATGGAGGCTAAGGCTCACCCACAAGGCCAAAAAGCTGCTGCAAACCTGACCAGACACCAAGTGGAAGGATCATTCTCTGGAGTTAGAGTGTTCTGGCAAAGGGTGGAGAAGGTTTACTTTCTATTGGTTTGGCTACCTGGACACACTTTGAACCTTGGAGAGCATACCAGCTGGCAAGAAGTGACCCTGAACAGAGGAGAGAGGCAAACTGCTAAAGCAGCCTGATTTACCTAGCTGAACTGGGAGAAAGGAACATGGGCTGGAAGAAGGTGAAGTCAGGCTATTGACTGGTTAGGTTCTGAAAACTATCAAAATTTCAACTCCCTTAAGGGAGGTGGGCAATAGGAAGTACTTAATAAACTTTCAAGGGCCTGTTTAGGGTCCCCTGACAGAAGAAGAAGTTATGGAAGAGGGTTAAGTCATTTCTCTGTGGTGAGTTCAGATACCAGGATCCCACTTGAATTTCAGAAGGAAACTCAATCTGAGCAGGATAGGTCAGGGAGATGTGATCACACAGGCTGTCATATCCTGCTGCACTGGGAGAGAAATCAATAAGAATAGAAAAGGAGCAAGGACAGACAGGTTCCTAATCAGCAGGAATCTTCCCAATTGCAAGGAGTCAAAACTTCCTAGGGAAAGTGACAGGATAGTTCTCTAACAGACCCAACGAGAAAAATATAGGTCAACTGAGTTGTCTTGGTTTTGAATATTCGAGGTCCCTGGCTTGATTCCTGCTCTTCTTAGAGTAGTGATCTACCAGATTATCAAACACCCAGTTGATACTTTAGGACAGGGAACATATAGAGAGTATTTTTGTATTAACTTCTCTTTGGTCTTTTGTTTTTCTTAAAAAAGGCTCCCATTTTTAAATTTAACTTAGTTTACTTATTAAAACCTGATTCAAAACCTGCAAAAGGCAGACTGCAGGGTAATTGATTGATGAACACCAGCAGCCTGAGAAAACTCCTCAGGGGCCTAAGAAGGAAGGCTATTTTTCCTAAATTTTTTATTGTTTGCTTGCCTGAGTGTTTGTATTTTTTCTTTTATTTTCCCTCTTTCTTCTCCACATTAGAAAAAAATTAGGTGCTGCTATTTTATTTCTGGTTTGCTGTGTTTCCCCTTCCTTTGTTTGTTTGTTTGTTTTTTTTGTATACAAATGTTATCTACCTATGCTATTTCTTTTCCATCCTTCATCTCCTATATTCTCCTTTCTGTTTTTGTTCTTACATTCCACCTCTTTGTTTATCTTCAATTTTTCTAGTTTTTATTTCTATCTCCTCTATTCTCTTTTTCCTTTGTTTCTTAACTTTTCCTTATAGTCTTTTCTCTTTCCCTCTCTTCTTATGATTCTGGCCTTTTAATTCATTCTAGATACTTTTCTCTATTAAGTTTTTCATTTCATTGTTCACAATTTTTTATTCTTATTATTCTGCACTTCTTACATAAGTTAATTATTCATTTTCCTAGATCTTATATAGTTCATCTTCTACCTTTTACTATTATTATTACTATTATCATTTTTCTCTTCTTACCTCTTTCCCTTCCTCTGGCCCTAAACTTTCTACATGGGAACATAGATAACAGCAAGGAAAATAGAGTAAGAGAAACAAAGTGTCAAAGAGAAAACTTACACAAAATCAGCAACTAAATAAACCCTAGAGTAGAGAGAGAAACTAATCAAATCAATAAACCCATCAAGATAAAGGAGATGCCTAAACACCAACAAAAAATTATAAACCATAATAAGAAACAGGAAGATATGACCCAGTCCAAGGAGCAAATTTAAAAAAAAAACAGGTGGAGATTCAGAACATGGGACAACTAATCAGAGCTGTGCAGACTAATCATGAACCAAATTAATGAAATGAAGGAAGATATTAAAGATATTAAGAAGACACTGGGAGAACATACTGAATAAATTGTAAACATACATAAAATGATAAAAATGAGATGGTGATAAAAGGCACAATTCAAGAATTCAAAAATACACTGGAAACACATAACAGCTGATTTGAACAGGAAGAGAAAAGAATTAGCGATGTGGAAGACAGTACATTAAGCAGAAAGTAGAATGGATAGATAAAAAGTTTGAAATATTCCAGCAGGGGTTTAGGGGCTCTGAAGTACAACACAAAATGCTCAAATATATGCATTATACAAATCTCAGAAGGGAGAAGAAAAGGGAAAGGGACAGAAAGAGTGTTGGGGGAAATAATAGCTGAAAATTTCCCAATGCTATCAGGGAGATGGATGTACATGTCCAGGAATTGCAGCGCACCACAAAGAGTATAAATCCCAGAAGGTCTACTCCAAGACAAATACCTGTCAAATTTTATAATGCTCAAGACAAAGAAAGAACACTGAAAGCAGCAAGAGAAAAGAGAACCACCACATACAAGAGAAGCTCAATAAGATTAAGTGCTGATCTCTCATCTGAAACCACAGAGGCAAGAAGGCAGTGACATGACATAGTTAAGCTGTTAGAAAAAAAAACTTTCCAGCCAAGAATTCTCTATCCAGCGAAGCTGGCATTCAAAAATATTGAATAATTCAACCAATGTTCACAGATAAACAGAAATTAGGAGAACTTGACAATAAGTTACCTGCCCTTCAAGAAATAAAAAAGTGAGTTATGCAGGTTGAAAGGAATAAACAGGAGAGAAAATTGGAGAAGAGAGTAATGAAAAATAAAAAACACAAAAGAGAAATAAGAAGAAAATATTACATACATAAACCCAAAGAAAGCTAATGTAAAGTAACACCTTGACAGTAATAACACTGAATATTAATGGATTAAACACATGAATCATGAAAGACATACTTGCAGAATGGATAAAGAAATATAACCCATCTATATGTAGCACACAAAAAACCCCACTTACATCCAAGATCCAAAGAGGTTGAAAGTGAATGGCTGGGAAAAGAATTTTACAAGGAAACAACAACCAAAATGGGTGGGAGTAGCTATACTAATATCGGACAAAATGATTTTATTTATTTTTAAAAATATATTATTTCTTATTAAAAGATATGCAGACCACACAAAAGGTTACATTAAAACATATAAGAGGTTCCTATATACCCCACTCCCCACACTCCCCATTCCTCCAACAGCAACAACTTCTTTCATCAGTATGGTACTTTCATTCCATTTGATGACTACATTTTGGACCAGTGCTACGCAGCATGGCTTATAGTTTACATTGTAGTTTACATTCTCTCCCAGTCCATTCAGTGGATTATGGCAGGATATATAATGTCCTGCATCTGTCCCTGCAATATTCAGAACAACTGCAAGTCCCCCATATCACACCTCTTTTTCCCTCTCCTTGCCTTCATCAACTCCTGTGACCACTGTATCCACATCAATGATATAATTTCTTCCACTGCTAGAGTCTCAATAATTCTATAGTAGAATCCCAGAAAGTCCACTGTAATCCATATTTTATTCCTCCATTCTGAGGACCCAGGGATGGCAATGTCCACTCCGTCTCTAAGTTGATAGGGGGCTTAGATCCCACATGGCTGTTGGATGGGATTCGCCTGCATGCAGTTGTAGATTCGGTTCTTTGGTGTGGTGGTTGGCCATCATCACCAACTTGTTACCTGACCTGGATAAGTACAATGAACTGGTAGAGTAGGTGTCACAGCTATGCTCTGTCTCAGGACCCAGATGGTACAGGGATAGTCCAGACACTCAAGTCTCCTGGGCATACTCCAACCCCAGCACCAACTACAGGTTCAGTAAAAGAGACATAAGAGGCATTTGTAGAGAATACACACCTGAGTCCAACTCCATCATACTCAGGAACACAAATTCCAAAGTAGGGACCATTGGCAAGTCACCAAACTACAGAGCCATCTGCATGATCATTGGGCCTGCATGTCTCTGTATCCTTAGGCAAATCACTACCTGGGGTTGGATCTATTTTGGTTTTCTCTGAGATCCTGCTGAGATGTGTATAAGTGTGACACCTCTGATGACCTCCCTACACATTTTGAAGGTCTGTTATCTGTATAAACTCATTTGTCTTTACAGTTTCCCCCTTTTATTCAGTCTTTTCCTAGTTGCCATCACCAGCCGGTGTTTGGTAGTAAACTCTCGGAGGCAGGGGGCTCATCCCTAGGAGTCATGTCCCACACTAAGGGGGGGGAAGGTAATGAATTTATTTGCTAAGTTTGGCTTAGAGAGTGCCCACATTTGAGCAACAGGGAGGCTCTCAGGAGTGTAACTCTTAGGCACCCTGCAGCTCTAGGCCTAGCTGAAATTTCAAGCACACAGGTTTCATAAGCATAGTAATCAGTATCAAGGGTCCATCATTGGACCATCCTTCTTCCCTGGTCATTGCCCTTGAACGTGGCAGATTGAGCTGTTCCATTGGGAATGTGACAGAACTCCCCAGGATGGGAACTCAGCACTCCCTCTTTGTCCTGTGAAACTCTACCCACTTTTGCAATACCCAATGAACATCTGAACATATCTGTGTACCCTATATGCATGCTCTGGTGAATTCTCTCCCACTTCATCCCCCAACAATGACACCCCAAAACTGTGTTCCTTCCCCCCCCAAAGTTGAACCCCTCAGTGAATCAAATCTTAAAAATGAGGGCTAATATATTTGCAAATTCAATTAATAGGGAAATGAAATAGTAATGACAGGTTTAATGATTAGAATAAAATGCATAATAATTTAGAAAACAACTAAAATAAAGTAAAAATGAAATTCGGGTATTAAATCATGAAAAATATTCTAATTTTTTGATGTTTTTGCCTTTCATCACTGAAATACATGATGTCTTGTGAGTACAGTGGCAAGGAAATCTCTTCCATTTCTTACTCAGTCTTACAACTTTTTTATTATTATGTATGTCTTCAAAAATTTTTAGGTCACAGTAAAGTCACATATAGAATAAAGGAGACTCCCATATATGAAACATCCTTCCGCTTTTTCCCATTTCCCTAGCAATGAATCTTTTTATATGTGGATGTTATATTTGCTACAACTGATGTACCGATATTGAAACATAACTACTAACCATGTTTCCATTATGGCTTACGTTATGGTTTATATTTTAGACTGCACACTTTTCTAAATTTTTGGTTACATTGTGGTTTACATTTTAGGATGTGCGTTTTTATAAATTTTTGATGAAATTTAACATGGTCTGTGTCTGTCATTGCATGATCATGCAGAACAATTTCATTGCCCCCCAATTACTCCCTCTTCCATCTATTCTATTCCTCTCTCCCCCTCTCCTTGGGCCCATACTGACAACCAGTTTCACTGCTTGTAGGACAAGATTCCTAGATATTTGCAACAATGCTGAGGGCTTGATACACTAGTCTCTCCTCCCCCATCCATGCTCTTGAGAGACACCCTTCCCTCTGTTTAAGAATATCAGGGCTACCTTAATTGGGGAAAAACACCTTCCTGCTCATTGTCTGTGTCTCCACACACAGATAGAACACACTATGACAAGATGAGAAGTCATACACTCCCTAGAAGCCTGTCTCAGATGCACTCTGTTCCAAGTGCCCTCATCCAAAACCCTAAACCAGTAACCATTTTCTTATTATATTTCCAAAGAGTTTTCCCACAATATAATTACTTTTTAAAAAAGATTTAACTTATTTCTCTCCCCTTGTTCCCTTCCCTGTTATCTGCTCTGTGTCCAGTAGCTGTGTGTTCATCTGTGTCTGCTTGCATTCTTCTCAAGAGGCACTGGGAATCTGTGTCTCTTTTTTTGTTGCATCATATTGCTGCACAGCTCTCCATGTGTGCGGTGCCACTCCCTGGGTGGGATGTGCTTTTTTTGTGTAGTGTGGCTCTCCTTGTGGGCCACACTCCTTGCACGTGGTGCACCCCCTATGCAGGGGGCACCTCTCTGTGGCACAGCACTCCTTACATGTGGGCAGCACTGCACATGGGCCAGCTTTACCACATGAGTCAGGAAGTGCTGGGTATTTAACCCTGGACCTTCTGTATGGTAGGCAGATGCTCACTCAGATGAGCCATATCTGATTTCCATAATATAGTTTCAGTGAATTACTTGCCAATCTCCATATTCACCTGCCCCCTCAGTAGTCCCCCCAATCCAATGGACTATCTGGCCCATCCTCCCAACAAAGCCCCCATCATGCCTGCAAACCACAACCCAATAGTATCCCTATATGCTCATCACATCCCTTCACTGCAGAACTATTTACTTCCACTTTATCACAGATTTCACACATGTAGGCATTGCCTCACACCCTTCCCCTCCCTCCTATTTCTGGTAAGCCTATCTTCCAGACTTTAGCTCTCTGATACAACTTGATTTGCTTAATTAATAGCAAAGAGGTCGTGTAGTATTTGTTCTTCAATGCTTGGTTTGTTTCACTCAACATAAGCCCTCAAGATTCATCCATGTTATCACATGTGTTAGCACCGTATTCCTCCTTACAGCTGAATTGTATCCCAATGTATGTATATACCATATTTTGTTTATCCAATCATCTGTTGATGGGCATTTGTGTTGATTTCGACTTTTAGCAATAGTGAATAATGCCACTATGAACATTGGTGTGCGCTTATCAGATCATGTCCTTGTTTTCAGTTCTTCTGGGTATATACTCAGCAATGGAATTGATGGGTCATATGGCAAATCTATAGCTAGTTTATTGAGGAACCACAAAGCTCACCTCTACAGTGGCTGGAAACTTTTACATCCCCACCAGCAGTGGGTGAGGGTTCCCATTCCTCCACATCCTCTCCAACACTTGAAGTCCTCTGTTTTATAATAGCCGCCAGTCTAATGAGTATAAGATGGTATCTCATTGTAGTTTTGATTTGCATTTCTCTAATGTCTAGTGATGTTGAGGATCTTTTTATGTGCTTTTTAGGCTTTTGTATTTCTTCCTCAGAGAAGCATATGTTCAGCTTCTTACCCATGTTTTAAATGGGTTGTTTCTCTTTTTATTCTTAAGATATAGGATTTCTTTTTATACCCTGGATATTAGGCTCCTACCAGATATATGGTTACCAAATGTCTACTCCCATTGGGTAGGCTGTCTTTTCACTTTCTTGACATACTCGTTCGAGTTGTAAAAGTTTCTAATTTTTAGGCTGTCCCATTTTTCTGTTTTCTTTCATTGCCCGTGCTTTGCTAATGAAGTTTGTGAAGCCATTTCCCATTATAAGGTCCTGTAGATGTTTCTCTACATTGTCCTTCCAAGGTCTTTATGATCTTGGCACTTATATTTAGATCTTTGACCAATCCTGACTTGATTTTTGTATGAGGTGTGAGATGGTGTTCTTCTCTCATTCTTTTGCATATGGATATCCAGTTCTCCAAGCACCATTTGAAAAGGCCATTCTCTCCCAGTTAAGTTGGCTGGGTGGCCTTGTCAAATATCAGATTACTGTATATGCAAGGATCTATGTCAGAATTCTCAATTCAGTTCCATTGGTTAGTATGACTATCCTTGTGCCAATACCATGCCTTTTTGACCCCTATGCATTATATTAGGTTTTAAAGTCAGGTAGTGGAATTTCTCCAATTTCATTCTTCCTTTTCAATATATTTATGGCTAGTCAGGGCCTCCTTCCCTTCCAAATAAACTTCATTGTTAGTTTTTTCCCATTCATTGAAAAATGCAGTATTGATTTTTATTGGGATTGCATTAAATCTGTAGATTAGTTTGGGCAAGATAGACATCTTAATAATATTTAATCTTCATATCCTTGAGCAGGGAATATTCTTCATTTTATTTAATTCTTGTTTGATTTCCTTTAATAGTGTTGTGTAGTTGTCTGTTTATAACTCTTTTACATCTTTAGTTAAATTTATTCCTATGTAATTTTTTATTTACTATTGTAAGTGTAATTTTTTTCTTGATTTCCTCCTCAGATTTCTCATTATTGTTGTAAAGAAATGCTACTGATTTTTGCCCTTTGATCTTATAACATGTGACTTTCCTAAACTTATTTATAAGTTCCAGAATCTTTTTAGTAGATTTCTCAGGACTTTCTATGTATAGGATCTTGTCGTCAGCCAAGAGTGAAATTTTGACTTCTTCCATTCCAATTTGGATGCCTTTTATATCTGTTTCTTGCCTCAGTGCTCAAGCAAGTACTTTAGCACAACATAAAATAGGAGGGGGTGGTAGTTTGTTTTGGTCCTGATCTTAGATGGAAATATTTTAGAATTTCACTATTGTAAATGATGTTAGCTGTCAGTTTTTCATATATCACCTTTGTCATGTTCAGAAAATTTCCTTCTATTCCTATCTTTTGCAGTGTTTATATCAAGAAAGGTGCTGTATTTTGTTTAATGCTTTTTCTGCATCTGTTGATATGATCATATGATGTTATCTTTCAATGTATTTGTGTGGTGTTTTCAATTGATTGATTTAATTATGTACAACCATCCTTGCATACCAGGGATGAATCCCACTTGGTCATGGTGCATAATTCATTTAATATGTCGTTGAATAGGATTAGCAAGTATTTTGTTGAGTATTATAGCATCTAGATTCATTAGCGAGATTGTTCTGTAATTTTTCTTTATTGTGGCCTCTTTGTTTGGCTTTGGTAATAGAGTAATGTTGGCATCACAGAATGAGTTAGGCAAAGTTTCTGCTATTTCAATTTTTTGAAAGAACATTAGGAAGATTGGTGTTAGTTCTTTCTGGAGTCTTTGGTAGAATTCACCTGTGAAGTTGTCTGGCCCTGCATTCTTTTTAGATTTGAGGTTTTTAATGACTGATTCTATCCCTTTATTTGTGATTGGTTTGCAGATATCATCAGTTTCTTTTGTCAGTGTAGGCTGCTTATATGTTTCTAGGAATTTGTCCATTTACTCTAAATTGTCCTTCTATAGAAATACAGTTTTTCAAAGTATCCTCTTATGATACTCTTTATTTCTGTGGGGTTAGTGGTGATATCCCCTTTTTCATTTTTATTTTGTGTATGCAACTTCTCTCTTATGTTCTTTGTTAGTCTAGCTAAGGGTTTGCAATTTTATTGATCACCTCAAAGCACCAGCTCTTGTTTTTTTAAATTTTTTTCTACTGCTTTCTGGTTTTTCTTTCATTTAATTCTGCTCTGATGTTTGTAATTCTTTTTTACTCTTTTCTTTTCAAATGTTACATTCAAAAAATATAAGAAGTTCCCACATACCACCCACCCCCCTCACCCCACTCCTCCCACATCAGAAACCTCTTTCATCATCATGGGACATTCATTGCATTTGGTGAATACATTTGGGAGCACTGTTGTACCACATGGATAATGGTTTACATTGTGGTTTACACTCTTCCCCAGTCGACCAAGTGGGCCATGACAGGACATACAATGTCCAGCATCTGTCCCTGAAGTACCACCCAGGACAACACAAAGTCCTGAAAAGCCCCCACATCATATCTCTTCTTCCCTATCCCTACACTCAGCAGTTACCGTGGTCACTTTCTCCACAACAATGCTACAATTTCTTCCATTACAATCACAATAGTTCCACAGTAGAATATCAGTATGACCACACTAATCCATACTCAATTCCTCCATCCTGTGGACCGAGGGATGGTTATGTCCATTACACCTCTATATTTAGAGGGGGCTTAGATTCCACATGGGTGGTGGATGCACTTCTCCTACTTGCAGTTGTAGGCATTCCTGGCTCTCTGGTGTGGTCGTTGATCTTCTTCACATCCCTTTTCACTGGCCAGGGTAAGTCCAACAAACTAGAGGGTAGGATTTGCAAGTCTGCTGAGGCTCAGTGTCTGGCTATCACATGGACAATCCAGAGAATCAGGTCTCCTCAGTATACATCAACCCCAGTGCCAACCACAGGTCCAGGAAAAGTGACAAAAGAGGCATGTGTACAAAGGTCACACCTCAGTACAAATCCATCACATTCAGGAACTCAAAATCAAAAGAGGGCCAACTCACACGGCACTGAACTTGAGAGCCATCTGCCATGACCATAGAACCTGTGAGTCTCTGTAGCCCTCAGGAGAACCAGTACCTGGGGTTGTATCTACATTGGATGTCTCTGGGTCCCCGCTGAGAAGTGCATAAGCATAACCCCTCAGATGGCTTCCCAACTCTTTTTTATAGACTCATAGCCATATAAACTCATTTGTCCTTTCCATTCCCCCCTTTATTTGAGGTCGAAAAATAGTTTTTATCACGTGATATTATATGAAGGCTGAGATATTCTGGCTGGCCTGAGTTGACCCTTTTATACAAGGTCTTTTTTCTAGTTACATCATCAGCTGGTGCTTGGTGGTAATGCCTTGCTGCCAAGGAGGCTCATTCACAGGAGTCATGTCCCATGCTGCAGGGAAGGTAATGCATTTATATGCTGAGTTTCACTTAGAGAATGGCCACATTTGAGCAACATGGAGGCTCTTAGGAGGTAACTCTTAGGCACCCTGAAGCTCTAGGCCTAGGTTATATTTCGGGTGCACAGGCTCATAAGCATAGCCAACTGTATCAAGGGCTCATTGTGGGACCATCCTTCTTTATTGGTCTTTGCCATTTCAAATGGGGGAATTCTTGCTATTGCATTGGGGAATGTGAAAGAATTCCCCTGGGCTAGGAACTCAGCACTCCCTCAGTTGTCATTTTTAACTGTAACCACTATGAAAATATCCAAATATTTTTTATGTACCCTATACACATACCCAGGAGAACTCACTCCCAACCATGTGCCCCCCCCATCAATAACATCCCACACCAGTGTCCCTCCGCCGCCATAGTTGAACCTCTCTGCCATCCAAAACTTCAAAATGAAGCCCTAATCATTTGCCAGGTTCCATTAATAGTAAAATGGAATATAAAATGATTGGGGTTAAAAGTTAGATATAGAATACATACTAATTTAGAAAAATTAAATGAAGTCAAAATAAATTGGAGGTACCAAGAAATGGAAAAATGAAAAAGCTTTGTTTTTGACATTTTGCTTTTCATCACTGTACTAGGTCTTGCCCTGTATGTACAATGGCAAGGCAGTTTCTTTCATTTCTTCCTCGGTGCCTACCTCCTTTCTTTTTTTTTCTTCTAATTATTAATTTTGTCTTCACAGAAGTGTTAGATCACAGTAATTCACATATACAATATAGGGTATTCCCATAAATCCAACATCAAACTGTTTGTCCCTTCCCCAGCAAAGGTATTTTACATGTTCATATTATATAAGCTGCAGCTGATGTACAGATATTGAAACATAGCATTCAACAAAGGTTCAATTTTTTACATTATGGTTTATATTCTAGACCATATAATTTTCTAAATTTTTTGTTATCTTATATTTCACATTATGGATTACATTTTAGCCTATAAATTTGTATACATTTTTGGTGTAATTTAACTTGTCCTATATCCATCATGGCATGATCTTGTGGAACACTTCCATTGTCCCACAGTTACCCTGATTCCATCTATTCAATACCTCTCACCCCCTCCCCACAGTGCCCACAGTGACAAACAATCTTCATTACTTGAAGGACCATATTCACAAATACTTGCAACAAGGTTAAAGGCTTGACATACTTGACTTCCTTTACCCTTTGGAAGCCACCAATTCTCTTGAGAGATACATTTCCCTCTGTTTGAGGACTTAAGTTCTCCCCAGGGTGTAGTAATACTTTCATACTCATTGTATGGGTCTCTACCCAATGATATAACCCACTATGACAGAATGAGCACTCATACACTCCCTAGAAGCCCACCCTGTGCAGTTTCCCCCCTTAAACAGGTAAAATTTCCTTTTTATGTTTTCTAAAGCGTTTTCTGTAAATAATAGTTTCAACCACATACCTGATAATCACCTTGTCCAAATGTTCCCCCACACTCTCCCCAATTTCTTGAACCATCTGACCCTCCTCACATTCGTAAGCCCCCTTAAGTCCTCAAAGCACCACCAAAACATATGCTTTTGCCCCCATATTATCTCTTCCCTGTACAAATACTTACATCCAGTTTATCACAGATTTTGCCCAAGTAGGTGTCAGCTTGCAATCTTTCTCTCCGCTCAACTTCCTTTAAACCTATCATCCAGTCTCTTGCTCTCTGAGACAGCTTGGTTTACTTATTTCACATCAGAGAGGTCATGTATTATTTGTCCTTCAATTCCTGCCTTGCTTCACTCAACATCAGGTCCTCAAGATTCATCCATGTTATCACATGTGTTTCTACTGCATTCGTTCCTATAGGTGAGAAGTATTCCATTGTATGTATATATGACATTTTATTTATCCATTCATCTGTTGTTGAGCATTTGGATTGATTCCAGCTTTTGGCAATAGTGAATAGTGCTGCTATGAACATTGTTGTGCATATATCAGTTTGTGTTCTTGTTTTCAGTTCTACTGGGTATATACTCAGAAGTGGAATTGCTGGGTTACATGACAAATATACAGCTAGTTTTTTGAGAAACTACCAAACTGTCCTCCAGAATGGCTCGGTCCTTCTGCATTCCCACCAGCAGTGGATGAGTTTCCCATTCCTCCACATCCTCTCCGGCACTTGTACTCTTCTCTTTTTTTGATAGCTGCCAGTCTTAATGGGAGTAAGATGTTACCTCATTGTAGTTTTTCACTAAGAGCTTGAGATTTGGTTCATTTTTTCATGTGCTTTTTATTCATTTATATTTATTCTTTGGAGAAGTGTCTGTTTAAGTCTCTTGCCGATTTTTTAAATGGGTTGCTTGTCTTTAAAAATTTGAAATATATGAGTTCTTTATATATGTCAGATATTAGTCTCCTATCAGATATATGGTTACCAAATATTTTCTCCCATTGTGTAGGCTTTCTTTACACTTCCTTGACAAACTGCTTTGAGGTGCAAAAGGCTTATTTTGAAGAAATTCCACTTATCTATTTGTTCTTTTGCTGCTAGTGCTTTGGGTGGAAGTTCATGAAGATGTTTCCTATTACAAGGTCCTGTAGATGTTTTGCTACATTGCATTCTAAGGTCTTTAGGGTCTTGCCTCTTATACTTATGTCTTTGATCCATCTTGAGTTGATTTTTGTATAAGGTGTGAGGTGGTAATCCTCTTTCCTTCTTTTGCATATCGATATCCAATTCTAGGCACTATTCGCTGAAGAAGCCATTCTCTCCAGTTTCGTGGGCTTGATGGCCTTGTTGAATATCAGATGAGTGTATATTTGAGGATCAATATCAGAACTCTCAATTCAGTTCCATTAGTCAGTGTGTCTATCCTTGTGCCAACACCATGCCATTTTCATGACTGTAGCTTTGTAGTATGTTTTTGAAGTCAGGTAGTGTGATTCCTTCAATTTCATTTTTCTTTTTCAATATGTCTTTGGCTATTCGGGGTCTCTTTCCTTTCTAAATAAATTTCATAGTTAGTTTTTATAGTTCATTAAAGCATACTGTGTTGATTTTTATTGGGATTGCATTGTATCTGTAGCTGAGGGTTGGTAGAACAGACATCTTAATAATATTTAGTTTTCCTATCCATGATCAGGAAATATTCTTCCATTTATTTAGGTCTTCTTTGATTTCCTTGAACAGTGTTGTGTAGTTTTCTCTGTGTAAGTCTTTTCTATTTTTAGTTAAATGTATTCCTAGGTATTTGATTTTTTTATTCACTATTCTAAGTGGTATGTGTTTCTTCATTTCCTCCTCAGATTGCTTGTTATTGTACATAAATACTAGTGGTTTTGCACATTGATCTTTTTTAAAGATTTATTTATTTATTTTATTTCTCTCCCCTTCCCCCCCCTCCCTCCCCAGCTGTCTGCTCTCTGTGTCCATCCACTGTCTGTTCCTTGTTCACCTCTGTTGTTGTCAGTGGCTTGGGAATCTGTGTTTCTTCCTGCCACATCATCTTGCCGAGCCAGCTCTCTGCATGTGTGGTGCCATTCCTGGGCAGGCTGAACCCTCTTTTGCACTGGGTGGCCCCGCCATGGAACGATCTCCTTGCGCATGGGCCCCCACACACAAGGGACACCCTTGCGTGGCACGGCACTCTCCGTGCACATCAGCACCACACGAGGGTCAGCCACACAGGGTCAAGGAGGCCCGGGGTTTGAACTGCGGACCTCCTATGTGGAGACAGATGCCCCAATCACCAGTGCTTCTCCACATTGATCTTATAACATCTGACTTACTGAACTCATTTATAAGTTCTAGAAGCTTTGTTGTGGACTTCTCAGGGTTTTCTATATATAGGATCATATCATTTGCAAATAGTGGAGTTTTGTCTTCTTCCTTTCTAATTTGGATGCCTTTTATGTCTGGTTCTTGTCTCAGTGCTCGAGCAAGTATTTCTAACCCAATGGTGAATAGAAGGGGTGACAGTGGGCATCCTTATCTTGTTCCTGATCTTAGAGGGAAAGATTTTAGGATTTAAAAATTGTAAATGATATTAACTGTGGGTTTTTCATATATACCCGTTATCATGTTCAGAAAGTTTACTTCTACTCCAATCTTTTGCTGTACTTTATTTACAAAGTGTGCTGTATTTTCTCAAATGCTTTTTCTGTATCTATAGATATGATAATGTGATTTTTCCCCTACAATCAGTTTATGTGGTGCATTCAATTAATTGATTTTCTTATGTTGAACCATCCATGCATACCAGGAATGAATCCAACTTGGTCATATTGCAAAATTCATTTAATGTGTTCTTCAACACAATTAGCAAGTATTTTGTTCAGGATTTTCACATCTAGGTTCATTAGAGACATTGGTCTGTAATTTTCCTTTCTTGTAGTGTCTTTGTTTGGTCTTGATACTAGGGTAATGTTGGCATCATAGAATGAGTTAGGCAATGTTCTTTCTGTTTCAATTTTTTGGAAGAGTTAGGCAAGATGGGTGTTATTTCTTTTGGAATGTTTGCTAGAATTCACTTGTGAAACCATCTTGACCAGGGCTTTTCTTAGTTGGAATGTTTTTAATGAGTGATTCTATCTCTTTACTTGTGATTGGTTTGTTGAGATCATCAGTTTCTTCTTTCATCAATGTCAGTTAGTTATGTGTTTCTAGGAACTTGTCCATTTCCTCTAAATTGTCCTTCTTGTTGGAATATAGTTTTTCAAAGTATCCTCTTATGATATTCTTTATTTCTGTGGGTTCAGTGATAATATCCCATTTCTCATTTATTATTTTGTATATTTGCATCTTCTCTCTCTTTTTCTTTGTTAGTATAGTTAAGGGTTTGTAAATTTTATTGGTCTTCTCAAAAAACCAGCTCTTGGTTTTGTTTATTTTTTCAAGTGCTTTCATATTTTCTATTTCATTTAGTTCTGCTCTGATCTTTGTTGTTTCTTTCTTTCTTCTTCCCTTGGGTTTAGTTTGTTGTGTTTTTTGGTTGTTGTTGTTAAGTCCTCCAAGTGTGCAATTAATTCTTCAGTTTTACTTCCTTTTGATTTGTGAATTTATGGCTATAAATTTCCCTCTCAGTACTCCTTTTGCTGCATCACATAAATTTTGATATGTTTTGTTATCATTTTCATTCATTTCAAGGTAGTTATTGATTTATTTTGAGATTTCCTCCTTGACCCACTGTTTTTCTAAGAGTGTGTTATTTAACTTCCATATCTTTGTGCCAAGTCTTGGTCTCTGGCCCTTGCAGATTTCCAATTCATTCCACTGTGGTCAGAGAAATTATTTTATATGATTTCTGTCTTTCTGAATTGATTGAGCCTTTCTCTGTGGCCTGGCATGATGTCCATGTGCACTTGAGGAGAATGTATATCCTGATGTATTTGGGGGTAATGTTCTGTATATTTCTAATAGGTCCAGTTCTTCTAATATATTGTTCAAAATCTTTGTTTCCATATTGATTCTATTTTGAAATAATCTGCCCAAAGGTGATAGTGGTGTATTAAATTCCCTCACTATAAAGGTAGAGGCATCTATTCCTTCGCTTAATTTTTCCAATGATTGTCTCACATATTTGGAAGTAACCTGGTTAGGAGTCTAAATGTTTATGATTGTTCTTTCTTCTTGATAGATTATCCCTTTTACTAGTAGGTAGTGTCCATATTTGTCTCTCACAATTGTTTTGCCTTTAAAGTCTATTTTGTCTGATAGTAATATAGCTACTCCTGACCTTTTTCAGTCATTCTTTGCTTTTAAGATTGTTTTCCAGCCATTCACTTTCAACCTCCTTGATGCCTGGGTCTAAGTTGTGTTTCTTGCAGACAGAGTATAGATGGGTCATATTTCCTTATCCAATCTTCCAATCTGAGTCCCTTGACAGGTGACTTTAAACCATTGACATTCAGTATTATTACTTTCAAGTAATTACTTATATTAGTCATATTTTCTTTGGATTTTTGTCTGTCTTATGTGGTTTTTTTTTTCCTTTTTGTCATTTTAGTTGATATTACTCTTCTCCTCCAACTCTGTCTTCCTTTAGTATTTCTTGAAGGGCAGGATTCTTATTGGACTTCTCTCATAGTTTCTGTTTATGTGGGAATATTTTGAACTCTCCATCATTTTTGAATGCTGGTTTAGCTTGATAGAGTATTCTGGTTTGGAATGTCTTTTCTTTTAGTACCTTGACTATGTCATACAACTGCCTTCTTGCCTCCATGGTTTCAGATGAGAAATCAGCACTTAATCTTATGGCGCCTCCTTTGTATGTGATGGTTCTCTTTTCCCTTGCTGCTTTTAGTATTTTCTCTTTGTCTTGAGCATTGGATAATTTGACAACTATATGTCTTGGGGTAGACCTGTTTGGATTTATGTTATTTGGGGTTCATTGTGCTTCCTGGACATGAACATCCTTTTCCCTCAATAGGTTTCATATGTTTTCAGTCATTATTTCCTCCAACACACCTTTTGTCCCCTTTCCCTTCTCGTATCTTTCTGGGATGCCTATAATGCTTATGTTTGTGCATTTTGCATTGTCATTCAGGTCCCTAAGCCCTTGCTGACTTTTTTCTATCTTTTTATCTATCATTTCTACTATCTGTTTGATTTCAGAAGTATTGTCTTTCACATCACTAATTCCTTCCTCTGCATCTTCAAATCTGCTGTTATTTGCTGAGTGTAGTTTTGATTTCTTGGATTGTGCTGTTCATCCCCATCATATCCATTATCATTTTGTGCATGATTGCAATTTCTTCTGTGTTCTCTCCAACTGTTTTCTTCATATTCTTAATTGCGGTCACCCCTCGGGCTGAAGTGTGGTTTGCTGGCCTGGCAGGGGAGTGGCCGCGGTAGGCCTAATTCCGCTGCCCCCATAATAGGGTGGCTGGTTGGACTCACCGCCACCCCTGAAGGAAGCTCGGCATGGGCGCAGAGTGCCCTCGGGTCTCCCCTTCTCGGCAGCCATGCTTCCGCAGCCGCCCCTCCTCCCAGATGGCGCCACCCAATGCCTTGTGGGGCAGCACCCTTCTTCTTCCTTCTCCCTAGGGCAGAAAATTCCAGTCTGCCCTTTTCCCCTCCCCCGACAGCAGCAACAGCCAGGTGTGGGCGGAAAAATCCAGCCCGCCCTTTTCCCCTCCCCCGACAACAGCAACAGCCAGGTGTGGGCAGAAAAATCCAGCCCGCCCTTTTCCCTTCCCCCGACAGCAGCAACAGCCAGGCGTGGGCGGGAAACTCAAGTCTGCCCTCCACCCCAGCAACAGCAGCCACCAATCCCTAAACCCTGCCCCTTCCCCCAGCAACAGCGACAGCCAATCCCTAACCACCACCCCTCCCCCGTCCGGTACCACCCACTGACCTTTCACCGGCAACCAATCAGAACAGGGCATGGCTTCGACCAATCAGCCTTCCCCAGCCCCTATAAAACTGTTGCCTCTCCCTCAGTAAAGTGGACTTGCGTGTTTACCTTGTCTCTGCGGTAGTTCTTCTGCCGTGCGCCCTCCAGTCCTGAGAGCCCCCGACAAGGGCCTGGCCTCCCTTGTCCCCAGTTCGTCGCCTGCTTCTCTGGGTGACCCCTTCGTCGCCTGCTTCTCCAGGCAACCCCTTCGTCGCCGGCTTCGCCGGGCAACCCCGTCAGCCGAACCGCGCAACCCCTGTGAGACCGATCCCTCATCTGCTGCCGGACCAACCCCTCGTCCCAAGTGGGACCGGCCCCTCGTCCCGAGTGGGACCGACCCCTCGTCCAGAGCTGGACCGATCCCTTGTCCGCAGCCAGACCCCACCTCTACCGACCGAGCAAGCCGCCGCAGTTGGCACCCAATGTGGGGCAGAGCACCCCCACCGCCACCAACTGAGCAAGCCGTAGCATTAATCTCTTCCTTCACTTCCTTAAATTGGTCCCTAATATATATTTTGAGAGTGTTAATTTCTTGTTCAATATTCTGCACTTCTTTCTGGTTTTTATTTTGTTCATTGGATTGGGCCATGTTTTCTTGATTATTGGTTTGGTTTGTAGTTTTTTGCTGATGATTGGTCATCATTTTATCTTGGTGGGTTTATTCAGTTGATTAGTTTCTTAATCTAGTCTTTGGGTTTAATTAGTTGTTTTCTTCATGTGCATGTTAAATTTCCTCTTAGTCACATTGTTCTTCTTATTCTATTTCCTTGCTGTTGACTAAGTTCACTTGAAGGAAAATATTAGGGCAAGAGGAGATAAAAGGAATAAGAAAATAAAATGTATAATACTAGTATTGACAGTAAATGTTAACAAACCATGTGAGATCTAGAAGACCTAGGAGAATGGATATTACACACATAATTTGGGTAGAGTTATAACAGAAAATTGGAGTACCTATAATGAAACAAACTGAATATGGGGAGGAATATAGTGTAAATTAAAAGACCACTGTTGTCAGGATAGAGGGAAAGAGAAAAGAAAGGATTATAATATAGAGAGTGAATAAAGGACAAAAAACAGTACAATGTATTGGAAATAAAAAGTCTGAAAAATTGGGTGCTAAACAAAGAGAGGTGGAATGTAAGAGATACAAGAAATGATGGAGGATGGAAAGACGTAGAGGAAAGGGAATAGCATTGATAGTGAAAATCAGTACACACAGAAAAGAGGACATCAAGTATGAGGAAACACAGAAAATGTGAAGCACTCCCTGCAGCAACTAATATAAAAAATGTAATAAAGAATAGAAAGAAAATAAAAGGGAAAAAAGGGGAGGTGTGAAGCAGGCAAGAAAAAGGAAAAGAAGAAGACAAAGATGAAGACGAAGACGAAGAAGAAGAAGAATGAGGAGGAGGAGGAGGAGGAGGAGGAGAAGAAGAAGGAGAAGAAGGAGAAAGGGTCATGCAAGAGGGAATTAAAAGCAAGAAAAAAATCCAACAAAAAAGACCAGACCTAATTTCAAGCAAGGAATCCTCTTTGTAGTTAAATAAAACTAGAAGTCTGACCTTCCCCCTTTCTCCCTTTCTCACTTCCCTCTCTCCCAGGGCAGCAGGAAAGCTCTGTGAGGGGTCCAGTAGGAGATTCATGTGGGTCCTTGGTGAGCTAAATTACCAGAGAAAACAATTACTCAATTTCCAAAGAGAGAGCACCCACACACCTCACCAGCAATACCAAATGTGCTATTGGAAGCTTTCAAAACACATCCTACAGTCCCCCTCCCTTAGGTGTGCTCCTGGAGGGTTAGTTGATTTTCTGACTCCACATTCTAGCAGACCAAGTTTCCTATTCCAGGGGGTTTAGGTAAATCATGTTTTCTCAGCAGATTCACCTCTCCTTTCTCCCTGAGATTTCTCCAAGCCAGCTAGTATGCTCCTCCAAGCTCAAAAAAAAAAGGGGGGGGGCAGAAAATTGAACCTGCACTCATTTGGCCCCTCTGCACCTCCCACCAAAATCCTCTGACTCACGGAGTCAGTCCAAGACTGGAGGACTAGGGTAATTCCATACCTCAGGGAGCATTGGATTTAGAAGAGGGAAGTCCAGGATATTGCAGACTCAGAGTACGTGATTCTGTGGAAAATGGGCTACAGGGGCTTAGGGGTCACAGATCTGGGAATCATGGCTCTAGGGAACACAGGGCTTGGGAATGCTGCCACATTACTGACAGTTCAGGGAATGCTGCTGCACTACTGACTGTTCAGGGAATGCTGTGTCCGCTAGTCCTAGGGAGTTTGGTCCTGTTTCCCCACAACTTCCAACCTCAGTGCTAGAAACCCACAATTCTATATTTAGCAAGCACTACTTCTGTTGCAGTCTCTCTAAATCAATGTCCAAGCACCTCCTGCCTTGCAAGCCCCCAAAACAGACCACTCTGTCAAGATTCCAACCCTACTCAGCCAGTCTTTTGGGGGAGCAATTATGAAGTGCACTCACTCAGATGCCATCTTGCACCAACTCCTGTTATATCTTTATTTCTTCTTTTAGGGTTAGTTTGTTGTTGTTTTTTTTCACTAATTCCTCCAAGTGTGCAGTTAGGTCTTTGATTTTAGCTCTTTCTTCTTTTATGATATAAGAATTCGTGTCTATGAATTTCCCTCTCATTACATCTTTTGGGGAATCCAATAAGTTTTGATATGTTATTTTGTCATTTTCTATTTTTTTCAAGATGTTACTGATTTCTTTTGAGATTTCCTCCTTGACCCACTGTTTGTCTAAGAGTGTGTTGCTTAATTTCCATATCTTTGAGCCTAATCTGGTTCTCTGGACGTTGCAGACTTTCAGCCTCATTCCATGCTGTCAGAGAAATTAGTCTGTTTGATTTCAATCTTTTTGAGTTAATTGAGGCTTTCTCTGTGGCCTAGCATGTGGTCTATCTTGGAGAATTATCCATGTGCCCTCTAGACGATGTATGTCTTACTGTATTTGGGTGCAGTGATCTATATATATGTATTAGGTCCAGACCCTCTAATATATTATTCAAAGTCTTTGTTTATTAATTGATTCTCTGTTGAGATGTTCTGTCTAATGGTGATAATGCTATATTAAATTCCCCCACCCTAATTATAGAGGCATCTATTTCTCCACTTAGTTTTTCCAGTGTTTGCCTCATGTATTTTGAGGCTCCCTGGTTAGTTGCATAAGTGCTTATGACTGTTCTTTATTCTTGAAAGATTGACCCTTTTACTAATACATAGTGTCCATCTTTGCCTCTCACTATAATTTTACATTTATGCTCTATTTTGTCCACTCTATCTTGATCTTTTTTGGTTATTGTTTACTTGTAAGTTTGTTTTCCAGCCATTCACTTTTTAAATTTCATCTTTTAATTTTTTAATAATAAATTCTTTTTTTAAAGATACATAAATCACAAAAAAGGATACATTAAAAAATATGAGATTTCCACATACCCCACTTACCCCACTTCTCCCACATCAACAACCTTTTTCATCATTGTGACCCATTCATTGCATTTGGTGAATACGTTTTGGAACACTGCTGCACTGCATGGATTATAGTTTACATTGTAGCTTACATTCTCTCCCAGTACATTCAGTGGGTTATCACAGGATATATAATGTCCAGTATCTGTCCCTGCAATATCATTTAGGACAACACGATGTCCTTTGAATCCCTGGGTCTAACGTGGTTTTTTTGTAGACAGTGTATAAATTGGTCCAATCTGCCAATCTTTGTCTTTAGACTGCTGAGTTTAATCCATTAACATTCAGTGTTATTACTCTCAAGTAATTACTTATATTAGCCATATTTTCTTTAGTATTCTCTATGTCATATGTTGTTTTTATTTCTCTTTTTGTCTTCTTAGTTGTTCTTACACCCTCCTCCAACACTGTCTCTCCTATTTTTTTCCCGTGTAACCTACATCACTACCTTTTTTTATTTCTTGAAGGTCAGGTTTCTTATTGGTATACTCTCTTAGTTATTGTTTATCTGTGAATATTCTGAAACACCCCATCATTTTGAATGCCAGCTTGACTGGATAGAGTAATCTTGGTTGATTTTTTTTTTCTTTCAGTACTTTGCCTATGTCATACCACTGCATTTGTGCCTCCGTGGTTTCAGATGAGAATTCAGCATTTAGTCTTTTTTACCTACCCTTGCATGTGAGGGTTCTCTATTCTCTTGCTGCCTTCAGTATTTTATTTCTGTATTGAGCATTGGGTAACTTAACAAGTATATCTTGGAATAGACCTGTTGGGATTTAAACTGTTTGTGGTGCACTGCCCTTCCTAGGCGTGTACATTCATAATTTTGGGAAGTTTTCAGCCATTATTTCCTCTAATACCTCTTCTGACTCCTTTCCCTCTCTTTTCTCCCTGGGATGCCTATAATGCATTTTTTTATTTTGCATTTTGTGCTGTCATTCAAATCCCTAATTCTCTGCTGGATTTTTTCTATCTTTATAACTATCAGTACTACTATCTGTTTGATTTCAGATGTAATATCTTCCACATCACTCATTCTGTCCTCTGACTGTTTAAATCTGCTGTTATTTGCTGAGAGTGTATTTTTTATTTCTTTTATTGTGTCATTCATCTCCATTATATCTATTATCTTTTTTAATGGTTTTTAATTTATTTTTTAAATGTTTCATTAAAAAATGAGGTCCCCATATATCCCCCACCACTCTTACCCCATTCCTCCCACATCAACAACCTCTTTCATCATCTTGGGTCATTCATTGTATTTGGTGAATACATTTTGGAACACTGCTGCACCACATGAATAATGGTTTACATTGTAATTTACATTCTCCACCAGAACACCCCAAGCGCCATGGCAGGACATACAATATTCAACATCTGTCCCTGCAGTACCACCCATAAAAACTCCAAGTCCTGAAAATGCCACCACATCATATCTCTTCTTCCCTCTGCCTACCCTCAGCAGCAACCATGGCCACTTTCTCCACCTAAATGCTACATTTTCTTCCATTACTAATCACAATAGCTCCATAGTAGAATATCAGGAAATCCACTCTAATCTATATTCCTCCATCCTGTGGATCCTGGGTTGGTTATGCCCACTCCACCTCTATATTGAGAGGGGGCTTATATTCCAAATGGATGATGGGTGTAATTCTCCTGCTTGCAGTTGTAGGTACTCTTAGCTCCCTGATGTGGTGGTTGACCTTCATAACCCTGTTAGCTACCCGGGGTAAGTCCAATAAACCAGAGGGTAGGAGTTGCAAGTCTTCTTAGGCTCAGGGGCTGGTTGTCACATGGACAGTTCAGAGATTCAGGTCTCCTGAGTATAGACCAACCCCAGTGCCAACCACAGATCCAGTAAAAGTAACAGAAGAGGCATGTGTTGAAAGGTCACATCTTTTTATGTATGTTTACATTTTCCTCAGTGTGCTCTCCCAGTGTTTTCTTAATATCTTAATCTCTTCCTCACTTCATTAAGTTGGTCTGTGATATTTGTTTAGACAGATTTGTTTAGTTGTTTGATGTTCTGCTCCTCTTTGGTTTTTAGTTTGTTCATTAGACTGGGCCATGTTTTCTGTTTCTTGGTGTTTTTCTAAAATTTTTGTGCTGTCTGGTCATCTTTATTATCTTGGTGGGTTTGTTCAGGTGATTCTCTTCTCCCTATAGTCTTGGGTTTTCTTCATTGATGTTTTTGTGTGTGTGTCATGTTTATTCTTTGAAACTTTGTTATTCTCATCCTATTTCCTTGTTTATTTCTAAGTTCCCTTAAAGGAAAATGATTAGGGTCAGGGAAAACAAATAGGTAAGGAAAGAAAAAGTTTAATAATTATAATGATAGTAAAAGTTAGCAGAAGAACCATATGAGACCTAGGGAAATGGATTTTTAAGTCATGTAAGCAGTATAGTGTTATAGGAATAAAAAAGTGGAATACCTACAATTAGATGGGAAACTAAATATGGAGAAGAATATAGTTTGAACTAAAATACCACCACGATGAGAGGGGAAAGTGAAAAGACAGGGAAAACAGAAAGTTATTAATAGATAGAAAACAGAATATAAGAATTAGAAATAAAATTCAAAAGAGTTGGGGGCTAAACAAAGATAGGTGGAAGTAAGAGCAACAACAGGAAGTGGAAGATAGAAGGAGATGGAAGGAAAAGCAGAAATCAAGGAAGAGGAAGCAGCAAAGAAGAAAGAAGCTGGCAACACTTAATTGAGAGAAAAAAATAAGGATTTGAGAAAGAGGAAAGAAAGAAAAGAAAAGGAAAAAAAAAAAACCAGACAAACCCACAAAAAAGAAATCATCTAAATACTAGGGAAAAACAGCCTTCTCACTTAAGCTCCTGTGGAATTTATCAGGCTGCCAGTGTTTATCCATCAATTACCCTGCAGCTTTCTCACTGTAGCTTTTGAAGTGAGTTTTAGTGAGTGAACTAAGTTATATTATGTAGCAAATGTAACATTTTTTAAGGAAAAATGAGAGATTCAAGGGACTCTAATACAAGGATAATGTCTATGTTTTCCTGGTCCTAAAGTATCAGCTGGATGTTTAACACCCCAATGAGTCACTACTCTAAGAGGAGTCAGGAATCAAACAAGAGACCTTGTGTATTCAAGGCTGAAACTTCTCCACTGATCTAAACTTTCTTGTTGACTTGATTAGTTCTTCATAAAGAGTCCCTTTTGCTGGGGCAATACTGAATCTTTGAAATTGGATAATCTGCTGATTAGGAATCTGTCCTTCCCCCTTTCTATTCTAACTTCTTTCTCTCCCAAGGCAGAGGAAGCAATAGCCTTTGTGAGAGTTCCCTTTTGAAATTCAAATGGACTCTGATGATTTAATTCACTACAGAATAAAACGACTCTCAATTTCTTCAAGAGAGAGCACCGCAATCCTTGCAGAGAACCTTAACTATGCTCTTGGAAGCTTATTTAGCACTTCCTACTGCCACCCTCACTTAGGTGAGTATCACAAAACTAGTTAATTGCCTGATTCCACTTAACTCAGCCTTCCTCAGCAGATTGGTCTCTCCACTCTCCCCTCTCCCCTCTCCTTGGTTTCTCCTCAAGCCAGCTGGCAATTTCCTCAGAGCTAAAAAAAAGTGGGTCCAGACAACTGAACCCACACTCAGTGGACCCCTCTCCACCCTTCACTAGAACCCTCCCATGCTCATAGTTTCTCTCCTTCAACTGGGTGACTGGCAAGTGATTAGGGGTCACTGCAGGTTCTCACCCTGAAGATGAGGATTAGCCATCCCTCAGCTCCAGCCTCCTCAAGCACCAGAAACTCATGGTTTTACCTTAAGCAATCACTCCTTTTTCACACTCCCTCCAGATCAATGCCCTGAGGCTTTCTGTTTTGTGGGTTCCCAAACAACACCCTCAGGCAGGATTTTGTCCCCACTCAACCATTTTCTATAGGAGAGATGTGAGTGCACTTACTCTGATACCATCTTGCCTTACCACCTAATCCAAAATAGACTCTAAATGCAAAACTATTTTAAAAGTCAAAGACAAACACTATATACTAGTAAAACGGACAATATTTCAAGAAGAAAGAATAATCATAAACTTTTAAACACCTAACCAGGGCACCTCAATATACATGCAACAAACATGGCAAAAACAAAGTTTAGAAATAGATGCCTCTACAATGATAGTGGGAGACTTTAATATACCATTGTCACCATTAGATAGAACATCTCTACAGAAAATCAGTAAAGATACAAAGACTTTGCCTAATACATTATGTATCAGGACATAATAGATATATACAGAACACTACACCCAATTACAGGGTGTACACATGAATCATTCTCCAAGTACACATGAATCATTCTCCAAGATAGAACACATGTTATGCCACAGAACAATACTAAATGAATTCAGAAAGTTTGAAATTATACAAAGTTATTTCTCTGACCACCATGGAGTGAAGCCAGAAATTAGTAAGGGCCAGAGAAAAAGATTAGGCATAAAGATATGGAAGTTAAATGACACACTCTTAGACAAATGGGTCAAGGAGAAAATTTCAAAATAAATCACTAACTATCTTGAAATGAATGAAAATAACAACACAATATATCAAAGCCTATGGAACGCAGCAAAGATGTACTGAGAGGGAAATTCATAGTCATAAATGTATATATCGAAAAAGAAGAAAGACCTAAAATCAAAGACCAAACTGCACAACTAAATGAATTAGAAAAAGTACAACAGACTAACCCCAAAGGAAATAGAAAGAAGGAAATAATAATGATTGAGGCAGAAACAAATGAAATAAAAAATGAAAAACACTACCAAAAATGAACAAACCAAAACCTAGTTCTTCAAGAAGATCAATAAAATTTTCAAACCCCTAGCTAGACTAACAAAGAAAATAGAGAGAAGAAGCAGATACACAAAATAAGAATCAAGGAAGAGGATATCACCACTGACCCCACAGTAATAAAGAATATCATAAGAGGATAATTTGAAAAATTATATGCCAACTAAAAAGATAATTTAGAGGAAATGGACCAATTTCTAGAAACATTCAGGCAGCCAACATTGACAAAAGAAGAAATTGATGAACTCAGCAGACCAATCACAAGTAATTAGATTGATTAGATTGAATTAGTTATCAACAACTTCACAACTAAGAAAAGCCCAGGATCAGATGGCTTCACAGTTGAATTATACCAAACATTGCAGAAAGAATTAATGTGAATCATAATTAAACTCACCCAAAAATTATAAGTAGAAATAACCTTGTCTAGCTCATTTTTTGGTAAAATATATTTGTTAACTTTACTCAAAATCTCATATTAATATTACAAAAAAGAAAATTAATTCATGTATATAAATATTTAAAAATGAAAAATATTTGTTTCATTATTTATGAAATTTACTGATGTCACTGATAGTAAAATGCACAGTATTGGCATAAGTAGGATAATAAATGAACACAAAACCACAAAATGAGTACCATTTTACAATCATAATTATTTTGTATATTAAGTCACATACAAGGATGCATATAAATATATTTGTTAATTTGAGTTGGTATAGGTAGGCATGTAACTATAATACCAAAGCCAAACAAAGATGCCATAATAAAGGAAAATTACAAACCAATCTCTATAATAAATCTAAATGCTAAAATCCTTGACAAAATACTTGTTAGTCATATTCAACAACACATCAAATGAATTATACAACATAACCGAGTGGGTTTCATCCTGGTAATGCAAGGATGTTACAAGATAAGAAAATCAATCAATAATGTAATATGCCACATAAACAGATCCAAGGGGGAGAAATCACATGGTTATCTATAGATGCACAAAAAGCCTTTGACAAAATACTGCACCCTTTCCTGATAAAAACTCTTCAAAGGATAGGAATAGAAGGAAACTTCCTCAACATGATAAAGGATATATATGAAAACCCCACAGCTGACAACATATGCAATGGTGAAATACTAAAATCTTTCCCTCTAAGATTGGGAACAAGAGAAGGATGACCATCACTGCTCCTCTTTAACATTGTGTTACACATACTTGCTTGAGCACTGAGGCATGCAAAAGTTATAAAAACATCCAAATTGGAAAGGAAGAAATCAAACTTTCATTATTTGTAGACGGCATGATCCTATACATAGAAAGGAGAGCTGCCCAGCGCAAAAGAAAGTGCAGCCTGCCCAAGAATGGCACTGCACACACAGAGAGTTTACACAACAAGATGACGCAACAAAAAGAAACACAGATTCCCAGTGCCGCTGATAAGGATAGAAGTGGTCAGAGAAGAACACACAGCGAATGGACACAGAAAGCAGACAACTGCGGGGGGTGGGGGGTGGGGGATGTGGAGAGAAATAAATAAACAAATATTAAAGAAAGAACGTCCTGAGAAATCTACAACAAAGCTACTAGAGCTTATAAATGAGTTCAGTAAACTCACAGATTATAAGGTCAATGCACAAAAATCAGTAGCATTTCTGTACATCAATAATGACAAATCTGAGGAGGAAACCAAAAAAAGAAAACAGTAAAAACGGCAAGTAAGGCAATCAAGTGCCCAGGAATAAATTTAACAAAAGATGTAAATGACTTATACACAGAAAAAAAAAAACCCACCCACACTGTTATATGTAGACGAAGGAGGCTTAAATAAATAGAATATTCTCTGTTCACGGACGTGAAGACTAAACATCATTAAGATGTCTAACCTACCCAAACTGACCTACAGATTTAATGCTACCCCAATAAACATCAACAAATCATTTATTGAATTGGAAAAACTAACTATGAAATTTATTTGGAAGGGCAAGAGATCCTTAGTAGTCAAAGACATATTGAAAAAAGAAAAATGAAATTGGAGGAAACACACTACCAGACTTTAAAATATACTACAAAGCTACAGTAGTCAAACCTGCAAAATATTGGCACAAGGATAGACATACCAACCAATAGAACCAAATTGAATGTTCTGAAATAGATCCTTATGTATACTGCCAGCTGATATTTGACAAGGAGACCAATCCCACTCAATAGGAGAGAATGTCTTTTCAAGAAATGGTGCTTGGAGAAAATGATATCCATATCCAAAAGAATGAGAAAGGAATACCATCTCACACCTTATAGAAAAATCAACTCAAGATGGACCAAAGTTCTAAATATAAGTGCCAAGACCATAAAGACCTTGGAAGATACTGTAGGGAAGCATCTACAGGACCTTGTAATAGGACATGATTTCAAGAAGTTCACACCCAAAGCACAAACAGTGAAAGAAAAAATAGATAAATGGGACTGCCCCAAAATTAAATCTTTAGCACCTCAAAGGTTTTTGACAAGAAAATCAAAAGACAGCCTCCTCAATGGGAGAAACTTTTGGTAACCTTATATCTGATAGGAGCCTAATATTCAGCATATATAAAGAAATGCTATATCTTGAAAATAAAAAGACAAACAACCCATTTTAAAAATGGGCAAGTGATTTGAACAGACACTTCTCCAAATAAGAAATATAAATGACTAAAAAGCACATGAAAAGATGCTCAACGTCACTAGGTATTAGACAACAGCAAATCAAAACTACAATGAGATATCATCTTACACCCATTAGACTGGCAGCCTATAAAAAAACAGAGGAATACAAAAGTTGGAGAGGATGTGGAGGAATGGGATACCTCAACCAATGCTGGTGGGAGTGTAGAATAATCCGGCCAATGTGGAGGACAGTTTGTTGGTTCCTCAAAAAATGAACTATAGATCTACCATTTGAGCTAGCAATTCCACTGCTTGGTATATACCCAGAAGAATTGAAAGCAAGGACAGGAACAGATATATTCACACCAATGATCATTGCAGCATCAAACACTCTTGACAAAAGTTGGAATCAACCCAAATGCTCATCAATAGATGAATGGATAAACAAAGTGTGGTATATACATACAACGGAATATTACTCAGCTGTAAGAAGGAATACAGAACTAAAACACAGGAAAACATGCATGAATTTTGAGGACCATATTTTGAGTGAGCAGGGCAGGCACTGAAGGATGAATATTTATGACCTCACTGGTAATTAAGGAAATTGAGCATACACAGAGAGTGAGTATGGAAGATAGGTTTACAGGAATTGGAAAGGGATAAGAAGTTTGTGAGTCAATGCCCATATCTTCTAAATCTATGTTAAGATGGAAGTGACCTGTGTTATTTAATTTACAAAAAGAACCAGAGCAATATTTGGTAATACTGATAATTGAAGAAATTTTGTCTTGTTCTGGTATTAATAAGAATGATTTAATATCAGAATTCATGTTGTTTCACCTTGCATATCCCTGTGATCAATGGAAAAATAATTACATGATTAATTAGCAACATTTGACCACTCTGCTCTTTCATCCCAACATTAAGCATGAAATAGATTGGTTTTAGAAAAATATATTAGTTTACTAATTATATAATATTTTTTAAAAGAATGAAAATTTAATTGACAAATTTTTATCATTTATTGAAGGTGTCACATGCTTTTCTCTTTTGACATATTAAGGTGATAGATTTTTCTAATTGTTTTCTCACTGCTTATTTAAGTATGAAGTTGGTAGACTTAGACATACGATTTATGATTGTTTTAGCCTTACACATTTCTTGTTATTTTAATTGTGATTCACACATTTCAATTTTTAGGAAGAAGAAAAGACTAAAAATTAAAATTTTATCTATTTAATATAAAAAAAAATAAAAAAAAAAAAAAAGATGGAAGTGAGTACTTGCGCAGTGAAGGGATATGACAGAAATAATGTAATATTATTGGGTTGAGTGGTACAAGTTTGGCAGTTGGGAAGGTTTGAGAGAATGGTTTGAACAGTACATTGAACTGGGTTAGGGTTGAGGAAGGAGGAGACGAACACTGGGGATTGGTGTGTATGTGGTTGAAACTACAATGTTTGGAAAACTCTTTTGGCAATATGACAAGGAAGTGTTACTGATTTAGGTGTTGGATGGGGGGCCTTTGGGACAGGGTTCACCTGGGGCAGCCATCTAGAGAATGTGAGAGTGACCAGTTTGTCATAGTTTCTTGTGTCATTGAGTGTAGACCCACATAAAAAGCAAGAAGTTGTTGGACTTCCATCCGGGGGAGGCCAGTATGTTCTCAAACAGTGGTGTGGTTGACTCTCGAGAGCATGGACAGTTCCTAATAGGGGAGGAGAAACCAGTGTGTCAAGGCATCAGTGTTGTTGCAAGTAACTATGAAAATTTCCCTTCAAGGAGTGAAGTCTGGTGGTCACCATGGTCCCTAAGTGGAGGGAGAGGTGGGAATAAACTAGATGGGGTATTTAGGGGCCAATGGAAATGCTCTGATGATCTTGCAATGATGGATACAGGCCATGTTGAATTTCATAAAAAATTTATTAAAGTGTTTGGTTTAGAGTGTAATGTAAACCATTGACCATGGGTAGTGGCTATGTTTCAATATTTGTACATTAGCTGTAAGAACTGTACCATCCACAATAAAAAATATTATTGATATGGAAAGGGTGAAAAGGGGGAAGATGTTGGATATATGGGAGTACCCTGTGTTCAGTATGTGACTTTATTGTAACCTTTATTGTCACCTAAAACCTCTTTGAAGACAGAAGGAAAAAAGTAAGACACTGGTGAAGAAATGGAAGAAAATGTCACTGTACATACAGGAAATCATATATTACAGTAATGAAAGGCAAAACATCAAAATATTTTTCATCATATTTTAAATATCTCAATTTTATTTTAGTCTTAGTTTTTTCTAAATTATTATGTATTTTATTTCTTATGTATAAACCTATCATTATGATTTCATTTTCCTATTAATTTTATTTGGTGATATTCTTGGCTTCATTTTTAAGAAGTTTTGGGCCACAGAAGAGTTAAAACTGTGGCAGGGGAGGATCTTTGGTGTGGGGTATCAGTGATGGGGGATAAATGTGAGGAAGTTCACCTAGCTATAATTATAAGGTACATAAATGTGTTCAAATATTCATGGTGCATTGTCACAGTGGGTGGAGATTCACACAATAACCAAAAGAATACTGAATGTCCACCTGTGGATCTCTGCCAAATTCTCTAATGGAATAGCAATAATCCTCCAAATGCATGTCAATGACTAGTGAAGGATGATCCATTGATGGGCCCTTGACATTGATAATTATGCTTATGAGCCTTTGCTCTTGAAATTGCAACTTAGCCTAGTGCTCTAGGGTGCCTAAGAGTTACCTTCTGAGAGCCTAAATGTTGCTCAAATGTGGCCTCTGTCTAAGCCAAACTCAGAATAAAAATTCATTACTTTCCCCCCAGTGTGGGATGTGACTCCCATAGATGAACCTTCCTGGCACCAAAGGATTACTACAAAACACTAAATGGCAATACAACTAGAAAATAACCTTCTATAAAAGGGGGGAAATGTAAAGACAAATGAGTTTGTATGGCTAAGAGACTGTAAAGTGAGTCAGGAGGTCATCCCAGAGGTGACACTTATGCACATCTCAGTAGGATCTCATAGACTACAAAAGTAAAAATTACCACAAATATTGGGGCTCCAAAGGGCTCTGGAGATACCCAGGGCATACAGTCATGGCAGAAAGCTCTGGAGTTTTTTCCTCACCAGTGGACACTACTTTGGAGTCTGTGCTCCTGAGGGTGACAGAGTTGGACTCAGTTGTGAATTCTCTACACATGCCTCTTCTGTCCCTTCTATTTGAACTTATAGCTGGTGGTGGAGTTGGTACATGTATGTCCAAGAGGATTGAATCTTTGGGCTTTTCATGTGCCTGCTGGGCCAGGCCTCAGCGAGTTGCAAAACCTACTCTCCAGTTCATTGGGATCACCCACGACTACTAACAAGGAGGTGTGGATGGACAACCACCAAACCAAGGAACCAAGAAAGTCTACAATTGCAAGCAAGATGGTCCCTTCCATCTGTTGTATGAGCTTGAGAGCCCTCTCAATTAGAGGTGTAGTGGGCATCACCATCCCAGAATCCTCAGATTTGGGAAATAAAATGTGTACTAGAGTGGACTTACTGGTATTTTACTATAGACATTGGTCTTCTAGCAATGGAAGAAATTATATCATTTATGTGGAGACAGTGGCCACTGGAGATGCTGAAGGCAGGGAGAGGGGAAAAGAGCTGTAATATGGTAGCATTTTCAGAACTTCGTATTGTCCTAAATCTCACTGAAACAACAGATGCAGGCCATTATATATCCTGCCATAACCTACAGAACTGAGTGGAAGAGAATGTAAACTACAATGTAAAGTATAATCCGTGCCTTTTGTCAATGTTCCAAATGTGTTCTTCAATTGCAATCAATGTATCACCCTAATGAATGAAGTTGTTAATGTGGGGAAGGATGGGAGGTGTGGAGAGTGGGGCATATGGGAATCCCTTATATTTTTTGCATAATAATATGTGTAATTTAAGTGGTTGTTAAAAAATAAAAATTATATTTAAAAAAAGGGGGGCAAACTGAATAAGACAAAAGCAAAGAAAGCCATGCCATGACAACTCTTAGCAAACTTCTGAAATCTAAAGACAAAGAAAAAAGTCTTGAAATATGCTAGAGATCAAACCATTTTCTGTAGGGAAAATAATTCAATTTACAGTAGATTTCTCCTCAGAAACTAGTAGAATTCAGATGGCGAATCTCAATGTTACTAATCTCTGGTTAAATGTGAGGTAAAAAATATAAATTCTCTAAATTTTGATAGTAGTCTGCCAGCTATGCACAGATCCAATGGTAAATGGCAAAATTTTAACTGGCTAGAGCTGCATAAAGACAGTCTTTGCCCATCTAGGGCTACCTCTAAGTACCCAGGCTATAAGATTAAAAGATAAGTGGGAAGTAAGCCGATGTGACTCAGGCAACTGGGTTCCCACCTACTACATGGGAGATCACTGGTTTGGCTCCCAGTGCCTCCTAATGAAGACAACGAGCTGGTGTGAAAGACAGGTGTGGCAAGCTGACACAACAAGAGATAAAAGAAGAAAAACATAATGAAAAACACAACAAAGCAGAGAGCAGAGCTTCCTGGTGCCTCCTAAAGTATACAATAAGCTGACAAAATGGGTAGGCATGGCAAGCGGATGCAACAAGGTGACACACCAAGAGATGCAGGGAGCAAAAGCATGATGGAGACACAACAAAGCAGGGAGATGAGGTAGCTCAATCACCTTCCTTGCACATCAGAAGTCCTGGATTTGGCTGCTGGTGCATCCTAAAGAAAGAAAGATGATGAACAGACACAGCAAATGTAAAACTACAAGCAGAGGGGGGAAACAAATAAAAATTTAAAAAATGGTAAGTGGGAAATCTAAGCAGGAACATGAGAGTGTACATGCTGTTGGGAAATAGTCATTGCAAAATTAGTTCAGCTGAGTCACTAAAGAAATTTAAAAAATGGCCTAGCAAGCAACAGCACTTACAGGGTGAGATGCAAGGGAATTAGTACCCAGAATTGCTACAATTATGGTACCTAAAATGTCTAGATTTCAACAAAATATATTGAGAAATTGAAAGAAATGGTGAAGTGTAACTTATACACAAAGGGAAAAAGCAAGTAAAAGAAAATCCCTTTGAGGGATCCAGTTACTGGTATTAGAAGAAAAAGACTTCAAAACAGCAATTACAAATGCTCTTTAAAAAATAAAGGAAAATATGTTTAAATTATTAAAGGAAGATATAATAGTAATGCCTCATCAAGTTCAGAAAATCAAGGGATAGACAGTATAAATGATAGAAATTTTAGAAATTATAAAGCCATGGGGGAAGAAACTAAGGAAACCAGAAGAATTGTAAGAATTATGCCTCACAAAATAAATTATATCAATAAGGAGACTGAAATTATAAAAAGGAACAAAATAGAAACTGTGGAGCTGGAATTCAATAATGGAAATTAAACATTTACTAAAGGAGGTTCAACAGCAGATTTCCACTATCAAAAGAAACAATGAGTGAGCTTGAAGATAAGTCAATTGAAATTATACTGTTAGAATAACAAAGAGAAAATGAAAGAAGAAAAATGAAAAAAATCTAAAAGATCTGTTAAACACCAACCAGTATGCCAAAATAGGCATAATGTGAGTACCAGAATAAGAGAGAAAAAGAGGCAGAAAGAAGAATTGATGAAATATTGGCCAAAAAGCTGAAATTTGATAAAATACATGAATATATACATCCAAGAAGCTCAAAAATCCTAGTAAGATAAAAACACAAATATACACCAAGACACATAATCAAAAGGTAGAAAAATTAAGATAATAGGGAATCTTGAAATCAACAAGAGACATATCGTTTGCCAAGTGCAAGAGAAACTCAATAACATAAACAGCTGATATTTCATCAGAAACCATGGAGGCTGTAAGGCATTAAGATGACATATTTAAAGTACCAAAAGAAAAGAACTGTCAACTGATAATTCTATATCTGGAAAAACTACCTTTCCAAAGTGAAGGAGAAATTAATATATCCCAGATGAACAGCAGCTGAAACTTTGTCATTCAAGTAGCTGCCTTATAAGAAATGTTAAAGAGAATTCTTCAGATTGAAATTAATGGACCTTGGACAGTAGCTAAACTATGTGAAGAAATAACACCAGTGAAGGTAAATATATACGTAAATATAAAAGTCAGTATTATATTTTTTACTTGTAACACCTCTTCTTTTCCTCAATGATTTAACAAACAGATGAAAAGTAATTATGCTAAATGTTAATGGATTAAACTCACCATCTAAAAGACAGAACAGAAGAATTGATTAAGAGTATGCAACTACATACTGAAAGTAGGTTGACACAGAAAAAATGGAAAAAGATATTGCATGGAAATATTAACCAAAAGAAATCTGAGGTGGCTATATTAATAATTTTCAAAATCAATTTTAAATAAAGAACTACTACAAGAGACAGAGAAAAACTATAAATTGATAAAAGGGTCAATACATCAAGAAGATGTAATTATAAATGCATACAAACATAAACAGAGAGCCCCTATACATATAAGCAAAAATTGACAGAATTGAAGGCACACGTGTACATGTTTATGGTAATTGTTGAAGAGGTCAATATCCCAATTTCAACAATGGATAAAATCCAGATCTAGGCTGTATAAAAAGAAAAAGGAATTGAACAACACTATAAACAGATTAGACCTACCAGACATATACAGAATACTCGACCCAACAACAACAGAATACACATTCTTAACAAGTGCACATGGAACATTCTCAATGATAGACCATGTCTTAGGCCCCAAAAGAAGTCTCAATAAGTTTAAAGGAACAGAACTAATAAAAAGTATGTTTTATGACTACAATGAAATAAAACTGGAAATCAATATGAGAAGGAAAATTAGAAATTTCACAAATATGTGGCAACCAAACAACATGCTCTTAAATCAGTCAAGGGCTAAAAGAAGGAATCACAAGAAACGAGAAGATACTTTGAGATGAATTAAAATGAAAACACAACATACCAGAATTTATGGGATATAGCAAAGGAGTGCTAATTGGGAAACATGTAAGTGAAATGCCTATATTAAAAAAGAAGAAATACTTCAAAACAGTGAGCTAATTTTCTACCTCAAGGAACTAGAAAAACAGGAGCAAAACAAACTCAGGACTACCAGAATGAAGGATATGATAGTGATTGGAGTGAAGATTAATGGAATAGAGATTGAAAATGCAATAAAGAAAAATCAACAAAACTCAAAGTTCATTCCTCAAAAATATCAACAAAGTTGACAAACTTTTAGCTAGACTTATTTAAAAAAGAGAACACACAAATTACTAAAATCAGAAATAAAATTAGGGGCATTAGTGCTGACCTTACAGAAATAAAATTTATTATAAATTAATAATAAGAAAAATTGTATGCCAGCAAATTAGATAATCCAGAGGAAATGGACAAATTCCTAGAAAGACACAAACTACTGAAACTAACTCAGAGCAATTCAAATCTGAATAAACCCATAACAAATAGAGACTTAATTACTAATCAAAATATTGTCACAAAGACTAGCCAGGATTGATGATTTAATTGTATAATTCTGCCATACTTTTAAAGGGAATTATAACAAATTATACACGAATTACTCCAGAAATAGAAAAGGAGGGAATTTTCCCAATTAATTCTACTAAGCCAGTGTTACCCTGATACTATTAATAAAACCAGGGATGGACATCGTATGAATATAGAGTAAAACTAATAAACAAAATGCTATCAAACTGAATCCTGCAAAATATAAATGTATTACACACCATTATCAAGTGTTATTTATCCTATGAATACAAGTTTGAATAAACCTACAAATATCATTCAATATAATATTCTGATGTGGATTGAATTGTGTTCCACAAAAATATGTTGAAGTTCTAACCCATTACGTATGAATCTGGCTATATTTGGAAATTGGGTATTTGCAGATGTAATCAATGTATCTGAGGTCATACTGTATTAGCATGGTCTCTATATCTAATATTAGTGGTGTCTTTTTAAGAGGGATATTTAGAGATACACAACACTAGGTGAATGCCATGTGAAAGCAGAAGTCTAGATTAGAGTAATGTGTCTACAATCCAAGGAACACCAAGGATTTCTAGCAACCACCAGAAACTAGGAGAGAGGAATAGAAAATATTTTCTCTCAGAATTTCCAAAAGGAATAAACCTTGTTAACACCTTAATTTCAGACTTCTGGCCTCCAGAACTGTGAGAGAATAAGTTTCTGTTGTGATAATTCATTCAGTTTACATTACTTACAGAAGCCCTAATAATCTAATACTAAACTATATTTATAGAGTAAAGGATAAAAACCACCTATTTCTCTCAATGAAAAGCATTTGACAAAAAATCCACAATTTTCAAGATAAAAACACTCAACAAACTAGGAATATTATAGAAGGAAATTTTCTCAACCTGATAAATTGATCTATGTGAAACCCGCAGCTGCAAACAAAATTAATGGCTGTAGCAGTTTGATATGGTTATGAATTCCAAAAATAGATATTGGATTATGTTTGTAATCTGATCTGTACCTGGGCCTGATTGTGTTATTACTAGGGCTTTAATTGGGCCACGTCATTAGAGTGTTGAGTCCCAGCACCTTGGTGAGTGGGGATTCACAGATATAAAGGCATGGCAAAGGACAGAGTTGTGGGTTCTTAATGTTGGAGTTTTGATGTTGGAGTTTGATGCTGAAGTCCGAAGCTGGAGCCCCAGGGAAAGAGACAGAGCCATTCTCCTAATAGTATACAGCTGACCTTGTGGAGAGAGGCAAAGCCTAGAGAGCCTCATCGTCTATAGCTGTCCTTGTGGAGAAAAGAGGAGCTGAGCCCCGAGGAACCCAGAAAGCTTGAACCCTCACAGACATCAGCAGTCATCTTGCTCCAACATGTAAAAATAGACTTTGGTGAGGGAAGAAACGTACGCTTTATGGCTTGGTATCTGTAAGCTCCTACCCCAAATAAATACTCTTTATAAAAACCAACCAATTTCTGGTATTTTGCATCAGCATCCCTTTGGCTGACAAATACAATAGCCAGAGATTGAAATCTTTCCCCCTAAAATCAGTACCAAAATAAGTACATCCACTCTCACCACTTGTACTCAACATCACACTGAAGTTTCTAGCTAAGGCAGTTATAAGTAAATAAGTGAAAACATCCTGATTGGAAAGGAAGAAGTTAAGCCATCTTTATTCATGGATTATATAATCTCATTTGTAGGAAATTCTATGGCATCCACACATACAAAAATACAATTACAACTAATAATTGAACTCAGCAAGGTTGAAAGTTACCAGATAATATACAAAAATTGTACTTCAATACACTGACAACTACTTCAAAAGTGAAATTAAGGAAACAATTCCATTTACAATAACTTCAAATACAATAAAATATTAATAAATTTTCTAAATAAATGCAACATTTTTTATCAAGCACTACAAAATATCATTGAAAAAATTAAGGAAACTAAATAAATGGAAAGTAAATGAATCCTTTGTGGGGGTTAGAAGATTTACTATTGTTAAAATAGCATCCATGTGATTTACAGATCGAATACAATACCTATCAAAATCCCAGTTGCCTTCTTTTGTTTGTGTGCAAAACTTACAACCTATTCTAAAATTCATATGGGAATGTAAGGGATTTAGAAAAGGCAAAACATTCTTGAAAAACAAATTTCAATGTGTCACAGTTCCCAGTTTTTAAACTTACTTTAAGTGCCAGTAATCCTGTAGCAGTTTGATAAAGTTATGAATTTCAAAAATAGATATTAGATTATGTTTGTAATCTGGTCTATTACTGGGCATGATTGAGTTATGATTAGGGTTTCAATTGGGCCATGCCATTAGGGCATTGAGTCCCCACCCATCAAGGGGTGGGGCCTCAGAAATAAAAGACATGGCCAAGTACAGAGTTGGAGCTTTTGATGTGAGGGTTTCTGATGTTGGAGACTTAATCTGGAGCCCCAGCAAGTAAGCTTGCAGAGGAAAGAGAACCCAACCCCAGGAAGAAGAGAGTCTTGAACCCAGAGAAAAGCAAGCCCCAGGAATGTAGGAACCCAGGAAGCCTGAGCCCTCACAGATGTCAGCAACTATCTTGCTCCAAATGGACTTTGGTGAATAAAGTAACTTATGCTTTATGGCCTGGTATCTGTAAGCTCCTACCCCAAATAAGTATCCCTTACAAAAACCAACAAATTTCTGGTATTTTGCATCAGCACCCCTTTGGCTGACTAATAAAAATTCAGACAAGCATAAGATCAATGGAATGGAATAAAATTGAGATTTAAGAAATAAATACTAATTTTCACAACTAATTCATTTTTGACAGGGGTTCTAAGACAATACAATGGGTAAATAATAGTATTTCCAAAAAAATGGTGCTAAGACAAATGGATGTCCACAGGAAAAAGAATGAAATTGCCCACTTACCTCACACCACATACAAACATTGACTCAAATTAGATCAAAGTACTAAATATAAGAGTCAAAAGTATATAATTCTTAGACAAAAACATGGGTGACAATATTAATGATCTTGGATTAGGTAAATTTTCTTAGATAGGACACTCAAATCACTAGTGACAAAAGAAAAAAGAGGTACTTTGGACTTCATCAAAATTATTATTTCTTTGTTTCAAAGGGCACCATCAAATGAATGAAAAGAATAAGCAGAGAATTGGAGAATGCTTTTGCAAATCATATCATTATCAAGGAACTTCAATCAAGACTATATAAAGAACACATGGCAGTTTGATATTATTGATGAATTCCAAAAAGAAATACTATTTATGTTTGTAAACTGGCCTATTCCTCTGGGCTACTAATGCTCATAGACAGTATTGAGGTCAGAGGTTTCACTTTTACTTGATTAAGTTATGACTAGTGCTTTGGTTGGGTCACATCAGTAGGACATTGAGTCCTTGCCCCCTTGGTGGGTGGGGACTCACAGAGAAAATGATAAGGCAGAGGAGAAAGAGTTTTTATCCTGAAGCTAGGGTACTAAGCACACAGAGAAGCAGATATGTGAAGAAGGTGGGAAGGTTCCATTAGACAGAGCAGAAGCCGAGCTGTTCACCTGCTAGTTTACTGCTGGCCATGTGGAGAAAGCCCAGCAGCTGAGCCTAGAGAAAAATGAGCCCTGGGAGAGATACAAGACTTGACCCAGCCTGGGGCTGAGAATGGAAGAAGCTGGGACCACGGAGCCTTGAGAGGAAGAGGAAGACTGAACCCTCACAGACATAGCCCACCATCCTGCTTCAACACATGCCAACAGACTCCAGGTGGAAAGTACCTCTTATGGTACCTTGAGTTGGACTCTTTAGGGCCTTGTAACTGTAAGTTTCTACCCCAAATAAATATCCTTTATAAAAACCACCTGATTGCTGGTATTTTGCATCAGCACCCATTTGGCTGACTAGTACAGAATTATTACAACTTTATACTAAATTAAAACAATTCCATTAAAATGGGCAAATAATTTGAATAGGAATTTCTCTGCAGAAGATATACGAATGACCAATTATCACATGACAAGATGTGTAACATCTTTAGTCATTAGGAAAATTCAAATCAAACCACAATGAGATACCACTTTACATTTAGGTGTTTGGAGAACTGGATATTCTTATGCAAAAGAAAGAAAGAAGATCACCATCTCATGCCCTATACAAAAATAAACTCAAGATGGATCAAAGACTTAAATAATAAGAGCCAATACTATAAAGCTCCTAGAAGATAATTTGGGGAAGTACCTATGAGATCTGTTAGTAGGAAATGGTTTCACCAATGTTACACCCAGAGTACAAACAATGAAAGAAAAAAATAGCTAAATGGGAACTCCTCAAAATTAATACCATTAATACGAAAATCAAAACTAAAAGATATCATCTTATACCTATTGGACTGTTATTTTTTAAAAAATAGAAAATGACCAGTTTTTGAAAGGATGTGGAGGAATAGGAACACTCAGCCACGATTGGTGGGAATGGAGAAAGGCACAGCCACTGTGGAGGATAGTTTGTTGTTTCCTCAGTAAGGTAAATATAGAATTGCCATATGTTCTGGTATCCACTATTAGGAATTTACCCATGAGAACTGAAAGCTGAGATATGAACAGATATATTCATACAAATGTTCATCGTGGTATTATTCACAACTGCCAAAAGTTGGAAGTAACCCAAGTGTTCATAAATGGATGAATGGATAAACCAAATGTGGTATATACATACAATGGAATATTACTCAGCTATGAGAAGGAATGATGTATTGACACATGCAGCAACATAGATGAATCTTAAAGATCTTATGTTGAGTGAAGTAAGCCAGTAACTATAGGACAAGTATTTCATAATATCACTAATATAAACTAAGGATATTGACCAGACTCACAGAAGTAGAGTCTTCAAGAAAAGTTATCAGGAAATATACAGGGAGAAGAGAGTGGTGAACTGATAATCAATCTGGATGAAATCTATAATAAGGTGGATGGGGGAGGTTTGGCAATGAATGGGGTGATAGTGGGGCAGTGATGTGAGCCAGGTCAGTGATGATGCAGTGTGAGTGTGAGCAGGCTTGTGGGGGTGTTGCATGATATATAGAGCTTTGGAGAGGCCTGGAAAAAGGGACAGGTGAACTCTGGGGAGGTAGAGGACCATGATTGAGAATACAGTTTTGAAAGGGCTCTTTTGGCAACTATATCAGAGAAGGATACCTGGTGCAGGATGTTGGTGTTGTGGGGATGCACGGGGAAGTGTGCACCTGGGGCAGGTCTCTGGAACACGAATTTATTCATGAGGCCATAGGGTGTTAACTGAGTAGATTAAGAGCAATAAAATAACAAACAAAACATTAAATTACCATCCTGGGGAGACCTACTAAATTTTCTAATAGAGTGGCATGAATGTCTAGAATATATAGACAGTGCCTAATAAAGGAAAACAGACCAATACATCAAGCTTTCAATATTAATGCTTGTAACTATGAATCTTATTCTTGTAAATTTGAAACTTAACCTAATAATATCTTTTGCCTAAGAATATATAGGCAGTGCCTAATAAAAGAAAACAGACCAATACATCAAGCTTTCAATATTAATGCTTGTAACTATGAACCTTATTCTTGTAAATTTGAAACTTAGCCTAATAATATCTTTTGCCTAAGAGTTACTTCAAGAAAACATCCTTGTTACTAAAATGTGGCCTCTCTAAGCCAAACTCAGCAAGTGAACTCATTACATCACCCCCCAACATGGAACATGACCACCAAGGATGAGCATCCCTGGCACCAAGGAATTATTATCAAGAGACAACCAGTGAAGCATTTGGAAAAAGACCTTGCTCCAAAAGGGTAAAATTAAATACAAAAGAGGTTTTACACTTAAGAGATTTCAAAGTAAGTTGGGAGGTCATTCCAGACATTCCACTTATGCACATCTCAGGCAGATCTCACTAAATGCTGCAGTAAACAAATCCTCAAACACAGTTGATGCCAAGGGCTCTAGGGACATCTGGACACTATAAGCACGTCACACAATTCAGTGAAATCAGCACCCCATTGGTGGGCCTGACCTTGGAATATACAATAACCTATTTCTTCACAGCAACAGATTAAGGCACATTTATAATTTCCCTATACACAATTCTTCCATTCTTTTTTTAAATTCTTTTTTTAAATTTTTTGTTATCATTTTTTAAAAGATGTATAGATCACATAAAATGCCAAATTCAGCAAGTAAATGCATTACCTTCCCCCCAGCATGGGACATGACTCCTGGGGATGAGCCTCCCTGGCACTGAGGGATTACTACAAAGCACCAGCTGATGCTGTAACTAGAAAAAGACCTTGAATAAAAGGGTCAAATCAGACCAGGAGAATATCTCGGCCAGATGTAATATCAGGTGTTAAAAACTGCTTTTTGACCTTGAATAAAAGGGGGAAACAGAAATGACAAATGAGTTCATATGGCTATGAGTCTCCAGAAAAGAGTCAGGAGGTCATTAGAGGGGTCGCCCTTATGCATGCCTCAGAAGGGCCCTAAAGACAGCCAAAGTAGATACAACCCCAGGTACTGGTTCTCCTGAGGGCTAGAGACCCACAGGTTCTATGGTCGTGGCAGGTGGCTCTGGAGTTCAGTGCCATGTCAGTTAGTCCTACTCTGGAGTTTGTGTTCATGAGTGTGATGGAGTTGGACTCAGATGTGACCTTTCTACACATGTCACTTTTACTAGACCTGTGGTTGGTGTTGGGATTGGTGTAGACTCAGGAGACCTGAATCTCTGGATTGTCCATGTAACAGCCAGGCCCTTACCCTCTGGTTTATTGGACTTACCCCAGCCAGCTAACAGGGATGTGAAGAAGGTCAACCACCACACCAGGGAGCCAAGAGTGCCTACAACTGCAAGCAGGAGAATTGCACCCATCATCCATGTGGAATCTAAGCCCCCTCTTGATGTAGAGGGGGACTGGACATAACCATCCCAGGGTCCACAAGAAGGACTAATAGAATATGGACTTACTGATATTCTATTATGAAACTATTGTGATTAGTAATGGATGAAATTGTAGCATTGATGTGGAGAAAGTGGACATGGTAGCTGCTGAGGGTAGGGAGAAGGAAGAAGAGATATGATGTGGGGGCATTTTCAGGACTTGGAGTTGTCCGGGGTGGTACTGCAGGGACCGATGCTGTACATTGTATTTCCTGCTATGGTCCTCTGGGTGGACTGGGGTTGAGTGTAAACTACAGTGTAAACCATTATTCATGTGGTTCAGCAGTGCTTCAAAATGTATTCACCAAATGCAGTGAATGTGCCATGATGATGAAAGAGGTTGTCAATGTGGGAAGAATGGGGTGAGGGGGGTGGTAGGTGTATGGGACCTCTTATACTTTTTGAATGTAACATTTAAAAAAATAAAGAGAGAAAAAAATCATCATTAAAAAATGTAAGAGGTTCCCATATACCCCCACTCCCCACCCCACCCCGCTCCTCCCACAACAACCTCTTTCATCAGTGTGGCATGTTCATTGCATTTGATGAACACATTTTGGAGTACCACTACACAGCATGGATTATAGTTTACATTGTAGTTTACACTCTCTCCCAGTTCATTCAGTGGGCTATGGCAGGATATATAATGTCCAACATTTATCCCTGCAATATCATTCAGGATAACTCCAAGTCCTGAAAATGCCTGCATGTCACACCTCTTCTTCCCTCTCCCTGCCCTGAGTAACACCTGTGGCCAGTGTCTCCACATCAATGATACAGTTTCTTCCATTGCTAGAGTCACAGTAATTCTATAGTAGAATACCAGTAAATCCACTCTAATCCATATTTTATTCCTCCATCCTGAGGACCCTGGGATGGTGATATCTGCTCCACCTCTAAATTGAGAGGAGGTTTAGATCTTTTCATTTGAATCTTTAATTAGCACTATACTGGTTAAATATATGTCTCAGAGCCTTAAATCTTTGGTCTATACATATTAGAGTTGTGTCCTGCATCTGAGCAGAGTTGTAGCCATCACCTACTGTCCAGTTCATCAGACTCATCCAGGACAACTAACAAAATGATGATGTTGTACAACCCTCATCCCCAAAAGCAAAGAGTATCTATAACTTCAAACAAAACAGTTTCTTCCATCTGCCCCTAGAAGATCTAAGGCGCCTTTCAATAGGAAGTCAAGTCAGCCTCACCATCCCAAAACCATCAAGACTGAGGAATGAACAAACATAAGGATGGAATGCAACCATGGACCAAAGTAGAGTTATTATTGCAATAAGAGAAGAACTTGTATTATTGATATATAGTCATTACCATATATTCTGAGGGGAGGGAGAAGGACAAATAAGTGGAATATAGGACATTTTTAGGGCACTAGGATTTTTTTGCATGATATTTCAATGAGAAATACAGGCCATTATACATTTTGTGTGGTGCAAAGTGTAAACTGTAATGTAAATTATAGACCATGTTTAGTAGCAATGCTTCAATATCTGTTCATCAATTGTTACAAATGTACCACATAATATGAAATGTTATTAATAGGGGAAAATATGAAGGGGAATATATATTTGAATCCCCTGTATTTTTTATGTAACTTTTCTGTCATCTAAAATATCTTTAAAAATAAAGTTAGGGAGTAGATGTGGCTCAAGCTGTTGAGTGCCCACCTCCCACAAGGGAGGTCCAGGGTTTGATTCCATGTGCCTCCTAAAGAAAACAAACAATAAGCAAAAGCAATGAGCAAAAACAATTCACAGACAACAAGCAAATACAACAGGCAGACAATGAGCAAAACAACAAAAAAGGAACTAACAGTGAGCAAAACAACAAACAAATAGATGAAGGAGCCAACTCAGGGGAACCAATGTGGCTCAGTGTTTGAGCCATGGTCTCCCACATACAACGTCCCAGATTAAATCCCCAGTCCCGGCACCTCAAAAAATAGAAAAGTTGGGAAAGAATACAATGGAACATCATATTTAAAGGACTGAAAAAATAAAAGAGTGAGCAGCATAATTTTGCCAGTGAAAACACTTTCCAAAAATGAAGACAAACTACTTTTTCAGACATAAATCTAAAAATATTTATCACCAGTGGAGCTACATTACAATAAATGTTAAATGAATTCCTCCAAGCACAAGCAAAGTGATACCAGATGGAAATTTGGATATAAGCAAAGGAATGAAGAACAGAGAAACAGGAAAATGCAAGAGTCAATATAAAGACATTTTTCTTATATAATTCTTATAAACATGTTATCAACACTCTAAATAAAATTACAGCAATGACGTCCGTAACATACTCAGAAGTAAAATATATTACAACACCACAGAGATTGAGAGGGCAGAAAGAATGATATTTTAAGTTTCTTATGCAACATGAAGTAGCCCAATATCACTTGAATTAAGACTACAATAAGTTAAGACATATTCTATAAAGCCAGCAATGTGTATCAAACTCAGTCAGCAAATATTCGATTAGTGAAAGATAAAAATAGGACAAAGTGAACCATCAGCATGAGAAACAAATGGAAAACAAATATCAATTTGATAGTTGAGAAGCCAACAATATAAATATTCACATTTATTGTAAAATGATATAAATATCCAATAAAATCAAATAATTTCAGATTGGATGAAAAGGCAAGAAACAACTATATTCTGCCTACAGGAACTGTAACCTTAAAAAACGACACAAAGGTGATAAAAGTAAAAGATGGAAAAAGATATACCATAGACTATTAATAAAAAGAAATGAGGCGCTCGCGCTGCACCGCCTCGGCTAGCTCGCTCTCTCCGGCGACAGAAGGCGGCTGCGGTGGCTAGGGAGCAGACATGGCGGCGGAACTGAGCTTGGAGTGGGTCTGCTCCCTGCCTGGCTCTTGGACTTAAGGGGTCACCAGGGCGGCCGGGATTTCTTCATCAACGAGGAGGGCAAGAGCACCACCTGGCTGCACCCCGTCACCGGCGAGCCGTGGTCACCGGACACCAGCGGCAGAGTGAAGACTGCCCTCCCGCAGGAAAAAAGTACATACTTTTGAAGGTGCAAGATACTATATAAAGGAATAAAGCCCAGCTGTCATTACAGCTTCCGGAAACAGAAAAGGAAATAATTAAAGATTTTTATTGCAGTGTGAGAAGTTGACTATTTACTTTAGAAAAGTAATTATGTGGAGTTTCTCAGGAAAAAAATAATGTATTACTTGTGAAACAATATATGGCACTAAGATTTTTAAAAAAACTTTTTGAAAGAAATCACATAGAAGTTCATTATGCCTTTTAGGGTGTTTCTGGGAGTCCAAAAGAGAACACTTATATTAGTTCCCTCCTGTGATCAGCTTATTATGCTGCTTCTGCTACTTACTGCTTGCAAGACTTTTTCCTAAAACAGGGCTTCCCAGCAATAAGTTTTGCATTAAAAAACTCCTCTTTCAGAATGTGGAGAGATAGGAACTCTTATTCACTATTGGTGGGAATGTAGAATGGTACAGCCACTGTCGAGAACTGTTTGTCATTTCCTAAGGAAGTTGAATATAGACTTGCCACATGACCTGGCAGTACCACTACCAGGTATATACCCAGAAGAACTGAAAGCAGAGACACAAACAGACATCTGTACATGGATGTTCATAGTGGCGTTATTCACAATTGCCAAAAGTTGGAAACTACCCAGGTGTCCATCAATGAATTAATGGATAAACAAATTGTGGTGTGTACACATGATGGAATATTATGCAGCTGTAATAAAATGAAGTCGTGAAGCATACGATGACACAGATGAGCCTGGAGGACTTTATGTTGAGTGAAGCAAGCCAGACACAAAAGGACAAATACTGTATGATTTTGCTATTATGAACTAAATATATTGTATAAATTCATGGAGTTAACAATTAGAATATAAGTCACCAGAAAATTGAATGAAGGTAGAGAATGGAAAGTTGAGGGTTAACCTGTGCAGAATTGGTGAAAAGGTTGATTTTAAATTTTCAAAATGAATTGAAATGGTGAGAGCACATCATAGTGGTTGTAACTAGCAGAGCTATTATATGGTATGACTGTTGTAAGGGGGAGTCTAAGGTCATGTATATTACTGGAAGGAAATCTAAAAAATGTAACATGGGACTGTATAAGATAGAAAAACCTCATGTAAAATACGAATATAGGTAATATTGCACATATAAGACTTCTTTTACAAAATATAAATAAACAATAGAGATGAAAACAGAATAGCAGCTATGTATGGCTGGGGAAGCATAGAGAGTTTGAGAGGTGATAAATTTTTGTTATTATTATTATTGGAATAATGAAAATGTTCTAAAAATGATTAAAGTGATGATACAGTACTACACGATTCTACTAAATACCATTGACTATACAATTTGGATGGATTTATGCTTTATTAATATGTGACCAATAAAATTGATTTGTTAAAAAAAGAAATGAGGAATTGCTTTGTTAATATAAGGCAATGCAATATGGATTAGAGATTAAAGAATAATTACACATATAAAGAGGTTCATTTCATAACAATAAAGCATAGGTATTCTAGAAGGCAAAAATTACCAATATTCATATACCTAATAAGAAGGCCACAAAATACATGAAGCAAAACTTGATAGAACTATAAGAATAAAAAGACAAACTGAGAATTATCTACAACTAATATTTGTATATCTCTATCTCAATAATTCATAAAAGAAATAGCCAAATATCAGTAAATTCATAGGTTTGAAAAGTACTATCAGTCAACTTAATCAACCTGAAACAAGAGAATAAAAATTATTTTCAAATACACAAGGAGCATATTTAAGAAGCACCAAATCTGGGATCATGAAACAAGTCTCAATACATTTTTTAAAATTATATCATACAAAATATGTTTTATATCAAATTAGAATTAAATTAGAAATTAATGACAGAAAAATATGTGTAAAATTTCTAAATATTTGGAAACTATATAAAACATTTAAAAATAACCTATGGGCAAGATGGTGGTTGAATGAGTGCACCTGAGAGTCTCTCCTGCAAAGAAGCGGCTGGGCAACTTTGGAAATTCTTCAGGACCAGGCTGTTTTGGGATTTTGCAGGGCAGGAGGTGTCTGGACATCAATTTGGTGGGAAGATAACAGAGAAAATTTGTGTATAAGATAAAATTTAGGCTCTCTTACACGGAGGTGGGGGCTGCGCGGGGACACTCCCTCCTGGGGTGGGTGGAGCCACGGCACCAGCACCACGAAGGGGATTCCTGGAGGCTCTGTGGTACTGGCGAATTCATAAGCCCTGTGTGGGCTATTGGGGGGCTAACAGGGCAGGAGACCTTTGCAGGCCGATTTGGGGAGACAGACAGGAGTTTTGTGCAAGGTTGGAAAATTTTTGATTACTGACATGAATAGAGCCCCGCCCCGAAGGCTGGCTGCTGATCTGCAGCGGCCTTAAATTGCTCACAATAAAGAGACGTCACCAGGAGGCTGGTTCAGGGGCCTGCAGGGTGGGAGAAGTCTGGAAGCCGATTATGGGAATCTTTTGCGAGGCATGGGAATTTTGGGTTCAGACACTGATATCAGCTCTTCTGGGCTGGAGCCCGGCCTCCTGAGCCTGGCTGCTGATCTGCAGCATCATTAAATTGGCTGTAGTGTAGAGGCGCCCCCATGTGGCTGTGTCGGGTGATTGCAGGGCGGAAGGTGTCCTGAAGACGAATTGGTGATACAGCCACAGAGGAGACCCTAGTGAGAGGGGGAATTGCGGGGTTCAGACACATAGGTCAGAGTTTGCGGATGTGACCTCCCCCATAGGGCTGGCACCAAGCTGCGGGGAACCCTGAAGGCTGTGTTGTACTGCGGTGCTCCCAGGCTCCCTATTAACCAGATTTGAGGTTGCCAGATCTGTGTCCCCTAAACCCTGGTGGCCCACACCCCAGAGACTCACACTTCTTGAGTCTGCAATATCACAAACATTCCATCCCTGAATCCACCATGACCTGGGGTCCATCTGAGGTCATTGAATGTCCTAGCCCTCAATGTTTGCATTTTTTCTTTTTTCTTTTTGTTTTGTTTTGTTGTGTTTTGTTTTTTTAATTTTTTTCTTAATTTTTTATTTTTTATTGTCCTGATTGCTAACATTGCATTATTTCGTAGTCTTTTCTCCCACTGTATCCCCCAAGGTCTTTTTTTTTTTCAGTTATTTAGGGGGGTTTTTTGTTGTTGCTGTTGTTGTTGTTCTATATCTTTTTTTCTTTTCCTTACTTGTTTCCCTCCCTTTATCCACCCCCTTTTTCTTTCTTTCTTCTCTCTTTCTTTTTCTTTCTCTCTTATCCCTCATTTTCTTCTCATTTTATTTTATCTTAGTTATACAATAGGTGCTGCAGGGAACACCTCACATTTGCTGGGTTTCCTCATCCTCCATTGTCTCATTTCTGTGTGAATTGATTTTGGCTATCTACACTATCCCCTTTCCCCCACATCTTGATATCCTCCATCATCTACTGTCTCTCCTATATTCCACCTCCCTTTCTTTGATCCTCAAATTGTCTAACTCTTAATTTCTAATACCTTTGTTTTGTTTTCTGTCTTTTATCCACTCTCAAAACTATTGTCTTTCTTTTCTCTTTCCCTCTCTCATGAAAACACTACCTTTTTAATTCACAACATATTCCTCCCATATTCACTCGACTACCTCATTACAGGTACTTTAAATACTGCTATAACTCTACACAACTCACATGAATCTAATATCCATCCTTCCAGGTCTCATATTGTTGATTTGTTAACATTTATCACCAATACTACTTTACACTTTTTCCTTGCTTACACAATTGCTGTTCCCTGGCCCTAATACTGTCCTTGAAAAAACAAGAAATTAGAATAAGAAGAAGAACAAAGTGACAAAGAGAGGATATAACACTTATGCAAAAACAAGAGCTAATTAATCCCCAAGACTAGACAATGAAACTAAGGAACTGATTAAACCCATCAAGATAAAATGATGACCAGACAGAAACAAAAATTTACACCAAACCAGTAATAAGGAAAACATGGCTGAATCCAACGAACAAACTAAAAACCAGGAAGGGGCGCAAAACTTCGCACAAGTAATTAAAGATCACAGAACTTATATCACAGACAAATTTAATGAAGTAAAGGAAGAGGTTAACAATAGGAAGACAACACTTGGAGGGGAAATTGCAGACATACGCAAAAAGATAACAGATATGATGGGAATGAACACCACAGTTCAAGAAATTAAAAATACACTCACAGCAAATAGCAAAAGATTAGAAGAGGCAGAGCAGAGAATTAGCAATGTGGAAGACAGTACCACGGAAATCAAACAGATAGTAGAATTAATCGATAAAAAGATAAAAAAATTCAGCTAAGACTTAGGGAACTGAATGACAATGCAAAATGCTCAAACATACATATTATAGGCATCCCAGAAGGAAAGAGAAGGGAAAAGGGTCAGAAGAAGTGTTGCAGGAAATAATGGCTGAAAACATCCCAAATCTACTGAAAAAGACAGATGTTCATATCCAAGAAGCACAGCGCACCACAAACACCATAAACCCCAACAGGCCCACCCCAAGACATATACTTGTCAAATTATCCAACGCTCAAGACAAAGAGAAAATTCTAAAAGCAGCAAGAGAAAAGAAAACTATCACATACAAGGGAAGCTCCATAAGATTAGGTGCTGATTTCTCATCTGAAACCATGGAGGCAAGAAGGCAGTGGTATGGTATAGTCAAGGTACTAAAAGAAAAATATTTCCAACCAAGAATACTCTACACAGCTAAACTACCATTCAAAAATGATGGAGAGTTCAAAATATTCACAGATAAACAGAAATTGAAAGAGTATGCCAAAAAGAAACCTCCCCTTCAAGAAATTCTAAAGGGAGTTCTGCAGAAAGAAAGGAAAAACCAGGACAGGCAGAGTTGGAGGAAAGTGTAAGAGCAACAAAAAAGACAAAAAGAGAATAAAAAACACACAAATAAACAAAATATGACATACACAAGTCCAATCAAAATATGGCTAACATGAATAATTCCTTGAAAGTAATAACACTGAATGTCAACAGATTAAACTCACCTATCAAAAGATTCAGACTGGGACATTGGATAAGGAAATATGACCCATCTATACGCTGTCTACAAGAGATACATCTTAGACCCAGAGATTCAAGGAGGCTGAAAGTGAATGGTTGGAAAACAATCTTACAAGCAAACAATAACCAAAAAAAGGCAAGGGTAGCTATATTAATATCAGAAAAAATAAACTTTAAATGCGAAACAATTGTGAGAGACAAAGAAGCATACTACATATTAGGGAAAGGGACAATCTGTCAAGAAGAATGAACAATCATAAATATTTATGCTCCTAACAAGGGTGCCTCTAAATTCGTGAGGCAAATGCTGGAAAAACTAAGCGAAAGAATAGGTGCATCTACAATTATAGTGGGGGATTGTAATACACCACTATCAACTCTGGACAGAACATCTCAAAAGAGAATCACTAAAGAAACAAAATATTTGAACAGTATATTAGAGGAGCTAGATCTAATAGTATGTACAGATCATTACACACAAACACAGCAGGATATACAATTTTCTCAATTGCACATGGATCATTCTCCAAGATAGACGATATGCTAGGCCACAAATAAAGGCTTAATGAATTCAGAAAGATCAAAATCATACAAAATAATATCTCTGACCACAGTGGAGTGAAGCTGGAAATCTGCAAGGGCCAGATTCCCAGATTTCACACCAAGATATGGAAATTACACACCACACTCTTAGGAAAACAATGGGTCAAAGAGGAAATCTCAAAAGAAAGCAATGACTACCTTGAAACAAATGATAATGACAACACCACATACCAAAATTTATGGGATGTACCAAAAGCAGTACTAAAAGGGAAATTTATAGCCATAAAGTCATACATCAAAAAAGAAGAAAGAACAAAAATTGCAGAAGTAACTGCACATTTGGAGGAATTAGCAAAAACAACAACAAAGTAATACAACAGGAAGAAGAAGGAAGGAAATAACAAAGATAAGAGCAGAAATAAATGAAATAGAAAATAAGAAAGCACTTGAAAAGATAAACAAGACCAAGAGCTGGTTTTTTGAGAAGATCAATAAAATTGACAAACCCTTAGTGAGACTAACAAAGAAAAAAACAGAGAAAATGTAAATACACAAAATAAGAAATGAGAAAGGAGATATCACCACTGACCCCACAGAAAAAAAGACTATCATAAGAGGATACTTTGAAAAACTATATTCCAACAAAAATGACAATTCAGAGGAAATGGACAAATTCCTAGAAACACATAAGCAGCCTATATTGACAAAAGAAGAAATTGATGATCTCAACAAACCAATCACAAGTAAAGAGATAGAATCAGTCATTAAAAACCTCCCAACTAAGAAGAACCCAGGGCCAGACGACTTCACAGGTGAATTCTACAAAACATTCTAGAAACAACTAACACCAATCCTGCTGAAACTCTTCCAAAAAATTGAAACAGAAGGAACATTGCCTAACTCCTTCTTTGATGCCAACATTACCCTAGTACCAAAACCAAACAAAGACACCACAAGAAAGGAAAATTACAGACCAATTTCTCTAATGAACCTAGATGCAAAAATACTTAACAAAATACTTGCTAATCGTATTCAACAACACATTAAACGAATTATGCACCACGACCAAGTGGGATTCATTCCAGATATGCAAGGATGGTTCAACATAAGAAAATCAATCAATGTAATATACCATATAAACAGATTGAAGGAAAAAAATCACATGATTATATCTATAGATGCACAAAAAGCATTTGACAAAATACAGCACTCTTTCTTGATAAAAACACTCCAAAAGATCAGAATACAAGGAAACTTTTTGAACATGATAAAGAGTAAATATGAAAAACCTACAGCCAACATCGTTTAAAATGTAGAAATCCTAAAATCCTTTCTTCTAAAGTCAGGAACAAGACAAGGATGCCTACTGTCTCCCCTTCTATTAAGCATTGTCTTAGAAGTACTTGCTTGAGCACTGAGGCAAGAACCAGATATAAAAGGCATTCAGATTGGAAAGGAAGAAGTCAAAATTTCATTATTTGCAGATGACATGATCCTATACATAGAAAACCCTGAGAGGTCTACAACAAAGCTTCTAGAACTCATAAATGAGTTTAGTAAAGTAGCAGGTTGTAATATCAATGCGCAAAAATCAGGAGCATTTCTGTACAACAATAATGAGTAACTTCGGGAGGAAATCAAGAAACAAATACAATTTACAATAGTAAATTAAAAAATCAAATATCTAGGAATAAATTTAACTAAAGATGTAAGAAACGTATACACTGAGAAATACACAAGACTGTTCAAGGAAATCAAAGAAGACCTAAATAAATGGAAAAATATTCCCTGTTCATGGATAGGAAGAATAAATATTATTAAGATGTCTATCCTACCAAAGCTGATCTACACATTCAATGCAATCCCAATAAAAATCACCACAGCCTTCTTTAAGGAACTAGAAAAACTAACGATGAAATTTATTTGGAAAGGAAAGAGGCCCCGAATAGCCAAAGACATATAGATAATGAAAACCGAAATTGGAGGAATCACACTACCTGACTTCAAACCATTCTACAAAGCTACAGGAGTGAAAACACCGTTGTATTGGCATAATGAAAGACACACAGTCCAGTGGAATTGAGTGGAAAGTTCTGATATAGAACCTCATATATATAGCCATATCATATTCGATAAAGCCACCAAACCGTCTCAACTGGGAGAAATGGCCTATTCAACAAATGGTGCCTGGAGAACTGGATATTCATATGTAGAAGGATGAAAGAGGATTACCATCTCACACCTTATACAAAGATCAACTCAATATGGATCAAAGACCTAAATATAAGAGCCAAGACCATAGAGAACTTGGAAAGCAGTGTAGGGAAACATCTACAGGACCTTGTAATAGGAAATGGCTTCATGAACATCACACCAAAATCACGAGCAGCAAAAGAACAAATAGATAAATGGGAGTTCCTCAAAATTAAAGCCTTCTGCACCTCAAAGGAGTTTGTCAAGAAAGTAAAAAGGGAGCTTACACAATGGGAGAAAATATTTGGCAACCATATATCTGATAAGACACTTATAACTTGTATATATAAAGAACTCCTATATCTTGAAAATAAAAAGATAAACAACCCATTTAAAATATGGGAAAAGGATTTAAACAGACACTTCTCCAAAGAAGAAATACGAATGCCTAAAAAGCACATGAAAAAATGCTCCAAATCTTTAGCTATCAGGGAAATGCAAATCAAAAGTACAATGAGATGCCATCTTACTCCGATAAGATTGGCAGTTATGAAAAAATCAGAAGAATACAAATCTTGGAGAGGATGCGAAGAAATGGAAACACTCATCCACTGCTGGTGGGAATGTAGAAGGATCCAACCATTCTGGAGGATAGTTTGGCGGTTTCTCAAAAAACTAAGCATAGATTTGCCATATGACCCAGCAATTCCACTGCTGGGTATATACCCAGCAGAACTGAAAAGAAGGACACAAACCAATATATGGACACAAATGTTCATAGCAGCATTGTTCACTATCGCTAAAAGTTGGAATCAACCCAAATGCCCATCAACAGATGAGTGGATCAATAAAATGTGGTATATACATACAATGGAATACTACTTGGCTTTAAGAATAAATACACTACAAACACACGTGATAACATGGATGAATCTTGAGAAGTTTATGTTGAATGAAGCAACCCAGGCATTGAAGGACATATACTACATGACCCCAATGATATGAAGTAAGCAAGCTGCCTCAGAGAGCTAGAGACTGGAAGATAGGCTTACAGGAAATCGGCGGGTAGAGGAAGGATGTAAGCTGACATCTACATGCGTGAAATGTATGGGAAGCTGGAGGTAAGTATGTGTACAAGGAAGAGATAAAATGGGGGCATAGGGTTACCGTTGGGTGGGGGTTTGTGGGTTTGAGGGGGGGCTAGGGATGGGCAGATGGGTAATATTGCTCAAGAAATTGGGGGGAGGGTGGGGCAACATACCAACATTGGAGATTGTCAGGTGTTGGTTGAAAGTATAATGCTGAGAAAACCTTTTCAAAATATAATTAGGAAAGTTACCTGTTTAAGATACTCAAAGGGGATAATCTGATGCAGAACAGACTCCTAGGGAATATCTGAATGCTCATTTGCCAGAGTGGGTTATACCATTGGGTAGAGGCCCATTTAATGAGAGTGAAGGTAGACCCACATCCTGGGGAGGACTAATGCCATCAAACAGAGGGAATTGTATCTCTCAAGAGAAAGGGTGTCTCCCAGGGCATTAGGGCAGTTGAGCAAGTCAAGCCCTCAACACTGGTGCAAGTATCTCTGAACATGGCTCCTCAAGAAATGAAGATTGACTGTCACTGTGGGCCCCAAGGGGAGGGGGAAATTGATATTGAATAGATGGAACCAAAGTAACTGTGAGGGCAAAAGAAGTGTTTCACAAGAGTACACAAGGATGGATATAAAACATGTAATATTACACCAAAAACATATAGGGGACGACAGTCTAATAATATAAACCATAATGTAAAACATAGGATAACTAAAAAATTTAGAAAACTGTATAGCCTAAACCATAAACCACAATGTAAACACAAATGTTATCTTGTTTGAAATCTATTTTCTCAATATCTGTACATCAGTTTCAGTAAATATGATATGAATAAGTTAAAAGATTATCGCTGTGGATGGGAAAATGTTTTATAATGAATATGCGGGAGTACTGTATATTGTATATATGAATTACTGTGATCTAAGGCTCTTATGAAGAGAAGCTCAATAATGAGGAATAAAGAAAAGAAAAAGATAGGATGTAGAATTTTTGCAAATCAATATGTATTTTATATCTAACCTTTAAACTCATCGCTATATTCCATTTTATAGTAAGGGAACCTGACATTATATTGGGCTTCACTTTTCAGGAAGTTTTGGATCACAGAGTGGTTCAACAATGGCAGCGGAGGAATACTGGTATGGGATATTATTGACAGGGGACATATGGTTGCCAGGGCGTTATACAGGGCATGTGTCCAGGGTGCATGTAAATGTTTGGATATACTCATAGTGGAAACAATTAAAAACAACAGCTGGGGAGGTACTGGGTTCCTGGCCGGGGGGGGGGGGGGGCGGGGCTCTGTCATGGTCCCTAGAGGAGCAGCGGCAGTCCCACAGGTGCAATGGCAAGGACCAGGAAGGAATGAGGGTCCAACAGTGAGCCCCTGATACTAATGACTATGCTTGTGAGCCTATACACCTGAAATAAGAACAAGGTCTAGAGCAGCACTGTGCCTGGGAGTTTCCTCCTGACAGACTTCATGTTACTCAAATGTGGCCAGTCTCGAAGCCAAACTCAGCGTGTAGATGCAGTGCCTTCCCCCCAGCGTGGGACATGACCCCCAGTGATGAGCCTCCCTGGCACCGAGGGATCACTACCAAGTACCAGCTGATGATGCAACTAGAAAATGACCTTGAATTAAAGGTTCAACGCGGACCAGCAGAATATTCCTGTCTACATATAATAACAGGAGCTAAAAATGCTCTTTGACCTAAAGTAATGGGGAAATGGAAAGGAGAAATGTGTTTATATGGCTATGAGTCTCTAAAAAAGAGTCTGGAGGTTGTCAGAAGGATTGCCCTTATGCACACCTGAGCAGAGTCTCAGAGACAGATGAAGTAGATACAACCCCAGGTATTGGTTCTTTTGAGGGCTAAAGAGACCCACAGGTTCTACGGTCAGGGCAGATGGAGTTCACTGCCATGTCTGTTGGTCCTTCTTTGGATCTGGTGTTTCTGCATGATGGAGCTGGACTCAGATGGGATCTCGTTTCACAAGCCTTTCATGCTACTTTACTGGAATTGTAGTTGGTGCTGGGGTTTAAGATATATGTAGGGGATTTGAATCTCTGGACTGACAATATGATAGCCAGGCCCTGAGCCTCAACAGACTTCAGCTCCTACACTCTGATTTATTGGACTTACCCCACTCAGCTAACATGAAGTTGAAGAATGTCAACCACCACACCATGGATCCTAGAGTGCCTACAACTGAAAGCGGGAGGATTGCATCCAGTATCCATGTGGAATCTAAGCCCCCTCTTGACATAGATGGGGAATGGACACAACCAAGTCAAGGTCCACAGGAAGGAGGAATACAGTAAGAATTAGAGTGGACTTAATTATATTCTATTCATGAACTATTGTGGTTAATAATTGAGAAAATGTGGCATTGGTGTGGAAAAAGTGGCCATGGTGGCTGCTGGGTGCGGGCAATGGGAGGAAGAGATGAGATTTTGAGGCATTTTCGGGACTTGGAGTTGTCCGGGGTGGTGCTGCAGGGACAATTGCCGGACATTGTGTGTCCTCCCATGTCCCACTGGATGGAATGTGGGAGAGTGGGCTATGGTGTGGACCACAGGCCATGGGGTGTAGTGATGCCCAGACATGTACTCACCAGATGCAATGGATGTGTCATGATGATGGGGGAGAGTGTTATTGTGGGGGGAGTGGGGGGGTGGGGGCAGTGGGGGTGAATGGGGACCTCATATTTTTTTAATGTAATTTTTTTAAATGAATAAATTGAGTAGAATTTGAAAAAATAAAAATAACCTATGCATCAATAAAAAAATCAAAAGGAAAAAGGAAATTAAAAGGTATTCTGAATTGAAAGAAAATATAAACACAAGATACCAAAATTTACAGAATGACACTAAAACAATATTTATAGGAAAATTCTTAATAGTGAGCAGCTATGTAAGAAAGATGAAAGGCCTGAATCAAGTGACCTCAGCTGCCACCTTACAAAGCTAATAAAAAAGAGCAAAGAAAATCCAGATAATTGTGGGAAGATGGTGCAGTAGGGAGCTCCAGGATTCAGTCTTTTCACCAGAACAACTATTAAACAAGCAGAAAATGTGTGAAATATATTTTTTGAAACTCTGGAGTACAGTAGAACGATTTACATCATGCAAGGAAGAGTGGGAGGAAGAAGCTGGTAAATTATTGTAAATCTACTAAATTGCTCTCCATGTGGCAATTACCAGCACCCATCCTCAACACTTAGGGCAAGCCACCATGGGGCCAGGCACATGCCTAGCTCACTGGTGACAGAAAGGGACATAAAAGTGCACTACCCCAAGATTAGAGGTGGGAATGACTGATTACTGATAATGACTTTTTAAAATCTTTTTTTCCTTTTGCTATATTTTTTTATTTTTTAGAGATACTTCGATTACACAAATATTACATTAAAAATGTAGGGGAATAACATATGCCTCATTCTCTACCCCTCCCATACTTTCCCACATTAATGACACCCTTCATTAGTGTGGTGTACTTTTTATAATTGATGTAAATGTATCGGAGCATTGCCACTAAGTATGGATTATAGTTTACATTGTAGTTCAAACTCTCTTCCATATAATTTTGTAAGTTATAACAAGATATATAGTGGTCTGTACCTGTCATTGCAATGTCACCCAGGACAGTGCTAGGGTCTCCCAAATGCTCCCATATTACATCTATTTTTTCCCCTCTCCTTTCCCTCAAAACCTCTGGTGGGCACTACTTCCACATCAATGATAAAAATTCTTCAATAGAATAACAATAAGTCTATAGTTGAATAACAGCTTGTCTACTCCAGCCAATCATTCATCCCCAAGCCCTAAGGATTCTGGGATGGTGATGCCCACGCCACCTCTAATTGAGAGGGGGGTTAATTTCCATGGGGCAGATGGATGTGACTATCTTGCTTGCAGTTGAAGACTCTCTATTCCTTGGGATAGTCATTGTCCATCATCATTTTCTTGTTAGTTGTTCTGGGTGAGTCCTATGAACTGGATAGTAGGTTTTGCAACTCTGTTGAGACTCAGGGCCTGACTGGGACATGCAAAGCCCAAAGATTTAAGTCTTTTGGACATAAACCTATCAACTCTAGTAATAACTATAGGTTCCAATAGAAGGGGAAGAAGAGCCTTTTGTAGGAAAACCATAACGGAGTCCAACTCTGTCACACTGGGGAGCATAAATTGCAAAGTAGAGCCCACTGACAGGGTGTGAAACTCCTGAGCTGTCAGCCCTGCCTTTAGTGTCTGGATGTCTCCGGAACCCTCAGGAGCCCTGATGTTTAAGGCAATATTTACTCAGGGAATCAATGAAATACTGATGAGATGTGCATAAGCATAACCTCTGGAATTAACTCTGGACAAATTTGAAATCTCTTAGCCATATAAACTCATTTGTCTTTACCCTTTCCCACTTTTAGTCAAGATCTCATTCCAGGTGTATTGCTATAATCTTTTTTATTTTTTTAATTTGAGAAACAAGTTTACAAAACAATCATGCATAACATATAGGATTCCCAAACATAGCTCAACCTCCAACACCTTACATTGTTGAAACACAATCGTTATATTAGTAAACAACAGAAACAAGAAAGTGGTGGGTTCAAATACTTAAAGTGGTGTGGTAGTGTGATTCCTCCAGTTTCATTTGTGGTTGGCACTAGGGATGGCCCATACTCAGGAGACTTGAACCTCTGGACTGCCCATGTGCCAGCTGGGCCCTGAGCCTCAGCAGAGTGGCGACTCCTACTCTCTGGTTCATTGGTCTTACCCAGGTCAGCTAACAGGTAGGTGAAGATGGTCAACCAACACACCAGGGAATCAAGAGTGCCTACAACTATAAGCAGAGAAATTGCATCCATCATTCATTTGGAATCTAAGCCCCCACTTGACCTAGAGGTGGAGAGGACATCACCATCCCAGGGTCCACAGAATGGAGGAATAAAATATGGACTAGGGTGGATTTACTGATATCCTACTTTAAAACTATTGTGACGAGTAATAGAAGAAATTTTAGCATCACGGTGGAGAAATTGGCCACGGTAGTTGCTGAGGGCAGGAAGAGGGTAGAAGAGATATGATGTGGGGACATTTTGGAGATTTTGAGTTGTCCTTAATGATATTGCAGGGTCAGATACTGGGCTTTATATATCCTGCCATAATCCACTGAATGTACTGCGGGAGAGTGCAAAATACAGGGTAAAGTATTATCTGTGTGGTGCAGCAGTGCCCCAAAATGTGTTCACCAAGTGAGATGAATGTGCCACAATGATGAGGGAGGTTGTTGGTGTGGGAGGAGTGGGGTGGGGGGGTAGGGGTATACAATAACCTCTTATATTTTTTTAATGTAACATTTTATTGTGATGTATATATCTTTAAAAATACAATTTACAAAAATGATGTGATGGGGTGGGGAGTGGGTTATATAGGAATCTCTTATGTTTTTTTGTTTTTTCATGTTTTTAAATGTAACTTTCCTTGTGATTTATTTATTTTTTTTATTTTTTCTATTTTTCTGTGTGGGAAAGGATGATCTTGAGCCTGCGGGGAGCAAGCGGGCTCCAGACTTCTCCAAGTCCACATCTTTTTGCCTCCAATTCTTACGTGTCCGAGGACAGGAAACCACCGGCACGCCTTTGTAGGAGGGTTCCTTGTGATTTATTAACTTTAATTTTAAAAAAAAAAAGGTAAAACATGGAGAAAAAATAAAGTGTATACATAAAAAATACAAAATAATACTTAAAGTGCTGAAATAAACTAATGCCAACAAAGAAGCTTATATACAGTGAGACACACTTTCAAAAATGAGGGCAAGATTAAGATGTTTCTAGATAAACAAAAGCTGAGGGGATTCATCCTGAATAGAACTGCCCTATGAGCATTTCTAAAGGGAAAGTGTTGGAGCAAAAGGAAAAGACACTAGACTGTTTCAAAAGAGCATACAGAAATAAAGACCTCTACTTAAGGTAACCATTTGTGTACTTATAAATGCCAGTAAAATTGTTTTATATTTTTTGGTATGATATTCCTCTCCTTACTTCCCACGTGACCAAAACATAAATACATATAAAGTAATGATAAATCTGTGACTTCGGATATACAATGTAAAAATATATAATTTGTAACAAGTATAAAAAGGTGGGGAGAAGAAGGTGTTTAGATAACAGTCTATGTGCTTGCTTTTGAAGTCAAGTTAATATTAAATCAAATAGGGTTGCTCTATATTTAGGATGTTAAATTTTAACCTCATGGTAATGACAAGAAAAATTAAAAGAACAATATATCAAGATAGAAATGAGAAGGTACTCAATATGGTACAATACAAAATATCAAATAAGAATGAGGGCATTAATGGAAGATACGAAGGGAAAAAAGGTATAAAACTTACAAAGACTAGATAAATGGCAGAAAAAATCCTGCATTGTCAGTGGCAAGTTTAAATGTAAATGGATTAAATTTCTATTTAAAATGCAGAGATAGGCAGGATGGGTATAAAAGAATGACCCAAATATATGCTATCTACAAGAGACTCGCTTTAAATTTAAAGGCACAAGTAGATTGAAAGTGAAAGGAGGGAAAACACACCAGCAAATAATAACCAAAAGAGACCTGGGGTAGCTATACTTATATCAGAAAACATAGGCTTGAAGTCAAAAACTGTCACAAGGGACAAAAATTGTCATTATCTACTGATAACAGGAAAATTCATCAGGTAGGTATAACACTTATAAATATATATGCGGATCCTTAAAAATAGATTTTGAGGGAAAATTTAATGGTTTTGTATTAATAGTAGGAAAATTTAATATAACACTTTCAGGAATAGATGAAACATCTAGGGAGAAGGTCAGTAAGGAAATACAGGAATCAAATGATAGTCTAAACCCACCATACCTAACAGGAATGTATACAATACTTCATCAGACAACAAAAGATACACATTCTCTCAAGTGCACATGGATCACTTTCCAGGATAGACCACATCTTAAGTCACAAAGTGTCAATAAATTTTAAAATATTGCAACTTTACAATGTATCTACTCCAACCAGAAGTGAGTCGATATAAAAATCAATAATAGAGGGAGACATGGAAGTATTCACAAATACATGAAAATTAAACTACGTACTCTTAAAAAACTAAAGGGTTAAAGAGGAAATCAGAAACCAAATTAGGAAATATCTTCAAGCAAATGAAAATGAAAATACATCATTCCAAAACTTATGGGATGCAGAAAATGCAGTGCTAGAGAGACAAATTAATAGATGTAAAGGTTTACATGAAAAAATAAAAAGATTTCAACCAGAATCCTAACCTAAAAATTGGAAACACTACAGAAAGACTAGCAAACTAAACACAAAGCAAGCAGAAAGAATGTAATAACAAATATTAGAGCAGAGGTAAGTGAAAGAAAGAACAGAAAATAAGAGAAGGGGGGTGGGGGGTATATGGGGACCTCAGATTTTTTTAATGTAACATACTAAAAAACAAATAAAAACAAAAAAATTTAATTTAATTTAATTTTTAAAAAAATTAAAAAATAAAGATTATAATTTCAAATTTCTTTTTCATATCTTTTATATGACTGGCTGCCAGAAGTAAAATAGTAAAACTTCAGTTGTGGAAGGTATCTAACTCCATGCACGAGGAAGTGAACAAGCACTGAAACTGTGACAGAAGACAACTGAGGGAGAAAAAAAGAGGATAAGCAAGAATATACCTAGACAATTTGTAGCTCTCCAATTAAAGCCTGTATAATCAATCATTGGCTCTACATGGACATGGTTAAAAACTTTCTTGAAACATAAAATGTTTGCTGTGAATTTAGCAAAGTATTTTTTTTTATGCAAATCATGTTCTTTGATCCATAATGCCTATGCTTCCCTGGCAAGTCAAAACCTTATGACCTTAGAACCCAAATATTGTGAGATGGGCCTTTCTCTCCATCTGTGTAATTGATGCACTTGGTATGTGGGCCTGCTTTCTTCAGTTGGTGTCCAATAAAACTCTATGTATGACTTCAAAGTTAAAAAAAAAAAAAAAGAAAATAAGAGAAATAATCAACAAAACAGAAGTTGGATCTTTGAAAAGAAAATAAATGGGACAAATCTTTAGCTGGAGTGATGAAGAAAAGAAAGAGAGAAGGCATAAATAAATAAAATCAGAAATGAAAAGGGGTATTTTACTACTGACCCCAATGTAACAAAAAGATGGCATTATGAACAATTGCACACCAATAAATAACTCAGATGAAATGAATAAATTTTTAGAAATACACAAACTACCTATGATGACTCATGAAGAAATATATGATCTCAACAAACAAATAACTAACAGATTGAATTAGTCATAAAAAAAAAAAAACCTGCCAAGAACTACGGTAAAAAATCCAGGACAAGATGACTTCACAAGAGAATTTCATCAAATATTCCAAGAAGAATGAATAACAATCCAAAACCCTGAAGAGGAGAGAACACTCCCAATTCAATCTAGGAGGCCAAAATCGTCATCATTTCAAAGGCAAATAAACACACCACAAGAAATGAAAACTACAGATGAAAATTTCTTGAAACTATAGATTTAAAAACCCTCAATGAAAGAATAGCCAAACAAATCCAACAGCTCATTTAAAGAATTATACACAATCAAACAGGAATTATCTCAGGTATGTATGGATGGTTCAACATGAGAAAATCAATTAATGTAATACACCACATTAACAGAATGAATGAAGAAAGAATACACTATTATCTCAATTGATTTAAAAATGGAATTTGATGAAAAGTAGCATTATTTTTATAAAAACACTCAGAAAACTAGGAATAGAAGAAATTTCTTCAACTTGATAAAAGGATATCAAAAACCCAAAGCTAACCTCTTAATGGAGAAAGATTGAAAGCTTTCCCTCTAAGATCAAGAACAAGACAAGGATGCCCACTGTCACTGCTGTTATTCAACATTTTACTGAAAGTTATTGCAAGAGGCATTTGGCAAGAAAAATAAATAAATATGCCCAAACTGGTAAGGGAGAAGTAAAACTTGCCCTATTTGCAGATGACATGATCCTATATACAGAAAATCCTGAAAAATCCACAATGAAGTTCTGAGAACAAATAAATTAATTCAGCAAAGTGAGCAGGGTACAAAATCAACACCCAAAAATCACTAGTGTTTCTATACACAAGCAATGAACAATCAGCAGAATAAATGAAGGAAAAAATTCCATTTGAAATAGAAAACAGAAAAATCAAATATCCTGGAATAAATTTAACCAAGGATGTACAGGACTTATACACAGAATATAACAAAATATTGTTAGAGGATACCAAAGAAGACCCAAATAAATGAAAGGACATTCCATGTTCATGGTTTGGAAGACTAAATATTGTTAAGACATCAATTCTTCCCAACGCAATCTACAGACTCAGTGCAATCCTAATAAAAATTCCAATAGCCTTCTTTGCAGAAATGAGAAAACGAATCATCAAATTTATGTGGAAGGGTAAGGGGCCCCAAATAACAATGCCATCTTGAAAAAGAAGAATGAATTTGGATACTAAAATGTCTCAATCTGAAAAAACTTATTTCAACAAATGGCAAGAAAGCACATGAAAAAATGTTCCAAATCTCTAGCTATCAGGGAAATGCAAATCAAAACCACAATGAGATACCATCTTACACCCATAAGATTGGCAGCTATGAAAAAAACAGAAGAATACAAGTGCTGGAGAGGATGTGAAGGAAGGGGAACACTCATCCACTGCTGGTGGGAATGCAGAAGGATCCAACCATTCTGGAGAACAGTATGGCGGTTTCTCAAAAAACTAGCCATAGATTTGCCATATGACCCAGCAATACCACTGCTGGGTATATACCCAGCAGAACTGAAAACAAGAACACAAACCAATATATGTACACCAATGTTCATAGCAGCATTGTTCACTATTGCCAAAAGTTGGAATCAACCCAAATGCCCATCAACAGACGAGTGGATCAATAAAATGTGGTATATACACACAATGGAATACTACTCGGCTGTAAGAACAAACACACTACAAACACATGTGATAACATGGATGAATCTTGAGAACCTTATGTTGAGTGAAGCAACCCAGACATTGAAGGACAAATACTACATGACCTCAATGATATGAAATAAACAAGCTGCCCTAGATAGCAAGAGACTGAACGATAGGCTTGCAGGAAATCGGAGGGTGGAGGAAGGATATGAGCCGATGTCTGCAGGGGTGGAACTTAAGACGAGATGGTGGTAAGTATGAACACAAAGAAGAGATAAAAGGGGGGCAAGGGGTTGCCTTTGCTTGGGGATTTGCGGGTTTGAGGGTGGCTGGGGAGGGACGGATGGGTAACGTTGCCCAAAAGTGGGGGGAGGGAGGGGTAGCATACGAACCAGGAGAGGGTCAGGTGTTGGTGGAGAGTAAAATGCTGAGAAAATCATATCAAAATATAATAAAGAGGGTTACCTGTTTAGAATGCTCGGAGGGGAGGGTCTGATGCAGGACGGGCTCCTGGGGAATGTCTAAATGCTCATTCTGCCAGAGTGGGTGACACCATGGGGTAGAAACCCAAGTAGTGAGAGTGGGGGTGGACCCACATCCTGGGGAGGACTAATGCCATCCAATAGAGGGAACTGTATCCCTCGAGAGAAAGGGTGGCTCCCAGGGCATTGGGGCAGTTGAGCAAGTTAGGCCCTGAACACTATTCCATCTATCTCTGGAAGTGGCTCCTCAGGAAACGGAGGTTGGCTATCACTGAGGGCACCAAGGTGGAAGGGAAAATGGACGTTAAATGTGTGGAACCAAAGTAAATGGAGGGTAAGAGAGGAGTTTCTTGAGAGTACACAAAGATGGATATAAAACATGTAATATTACACCATAACATATAGGAGATGACAGACTGATAATGTAAACCATAATGTAAAACATAGGATAACTAAAAATGTAAAGAACTGTGTATCCTAAAGTATGCACCATAATGTAAGCACAGATGTCACCTTGTTAGAAAGCTAATGTCTCAGACTCTGTACATCACTTTAAGTAAATATGATATGAATAGGGCGTAAGAGTATCACTGTGGAAGGGAAAAGGTTTTCTGGTGGATGTGTGGGAGTGCTGTATATTATATATATACATTGCTGTGGTCTAGGACTCCTGTGAAGAAAAGCTGAATAATTAGGGGGGGGGGGGGAAAAAGAAGAAAAAAATAGGATGTGGAATTTTTTCAAGTCAACATTCTTTATCTAAGTTCTTTATCTAACTTTATCCAAGTTCTTTATCTATCCTTTAAACTCATCGCTATATGCCATTCCCTAGTAAGGGACCATGACATTATATTGGGCTTCAAATTTCGGGGAGTTCTGGATCACAGAGTGTTTCAACAATGGCAATGGAGGGATACTGGTATGGGATACCAATGACAGGTGATATATGACTGACAGGGAGCTGTACAGAACATATGTCCAGGGTGCATGGTAATGTTTGGATATACTCATAGTGGCAACAATTAAAAACCACAGTAGGGGGGGTACTGGGTTCCTGGCCAGTGGTGCTCTGTCGTGGTCCCTAGGGGAGCAGCGACAGTCTCCCAGGTACAGTGGTGGGGACCGGGAGGGAGTGAGGGTTCAACAGTGAGCCCCAGATGCTAATGACTATGCTTGTGAGCTGATAAACCCAAAATAAGATCAAGGCCTAGAGCAACTTTGTGCCTGGGAATTTCCTTCTGTCAGCCTTCATGTTACTCAAATGTGGCCAGTCTCGAAGCCAAACTCAGCATGTAAATGCAATGCCTTCCCCCCAGCGCGGGACATGACACCCGGGGATGAGCCTCCCTGGCAACGAGGGACCACTATCAACTACCAACTGATGATGCAACTGGAAAATGACCTTATACGGAAGGTTCAATGCGGATCAGCAGAATATCCATGTCTACATAAAATACCATGACTTTAAAATGCTGTTTGACCTAAAGTAAGGGGGAAATGGAAAGGAGAAATGAGTTTATATGGCTACGAGTTTCTAAAAAAGAGTCTGGAGGCTGGCAGAAGGTTTGCCCTCATGCACAACTGAGCAGAGTCAGAGAGACAGATAAAGCAGATACAACCCCCAGATATTGGTTCCTTTGAGGGCTAAAGAGACCCATGGGAGTTATGGTCATGGCCGATGGGGTTAACTACCAGGGCAGATGGCCCCTCTTTGGAAATGGTGTTTATGTGTGATGAATCTGGACTCAGATGGGATCTCCCTTCATAAGACTTTCATGCTAATGTGCTGGAGGTGCAGTTAATGTTGGGGTTTAAGATATATTTAGGGGATTTGAATCCCTGGACTGACAATGTGATAGCCAGGTCCTGAGCCTCAACAGACTCCAGCACCTACAATCTGATCTATTGGACCTACCACACTCAGCTAAGATGGAGTTGAAGAAGGACAACCACCACACCATGGAGCCCAGAGTGATTACAACTGAAAATGGGAGGATTGCATCCAGCATCCAGGTGGAATCTGACCCTCCTCTTGACATAGAGGTGCAATGGACACAACCAATCCAATGTCCACATAGAAGAGGTGGCATTGGATTGGGAAAAGTGGACATAATGGACAAAGGGTATGGGGAAAGGCAGGAAGAGATGAGAGGTGGAGGCATCTTCGGGACATGGAGCTGCCCTGGATGGTGCTTCAGAGGTAATCACCGGACATTGTAAATCCTCACAGGGCCCACTTGATGGAATAGAGGAGAGTATGGGCCATGATGTGAACCAATGTATATGAGGTGCAGAGGTGCCCAAAGATGTACTTACCAAATCCAATGGATGTGTCATGATGATGGGAACGAGTGTTGTTGGGGGGGGGGGGAGAGGGGGGGGTGGGGGGGGGGGTTGAATGGGACCTCACATATATATTTTTAATGTAATATTATTACAAAGTCAATAAAAAATAAAAAAATTAAAAAAAAAACTTATTTCAAAATCTCAGTAATCAAAACAGCAGGCTATTGGCACAAGGACAGATATAGAACAGTGGAATCTAATTGAAAGTTCAGGAGTCGTGACTCACATTTATGGCCAACAGATTTTTCACAGGGGGGAAAGATCAGTTTAATTGGGTAAGAATAGTCTCTACAAAAAATGCTACTGGGAAAACTGGATCCCCTTTTGCATAACAATGAAAGAGGACCTTGTACCTCATACCTTATATAAATTTCAATTCAAAATGAATCAGAGACCTAAATATAAGTGCTAGAACTCTCAAAATCCTAGAGAAATCATAGGGAGGCATCGTCAGAACCTTCTGTTAGGCAATGATAATATACCCAAGACACAGAGCAACAATAGGAAAAATTGATAAGCAAATGACAACCTACATAATGGGTGAAATATTTTGAATCCACATATCTGATAAATGTCTAATAACTAAAAAATAAAAATAACACCTTTGGATCAACAACAAAAATACAACCAATAAAAATGGGCACAATAATTGAAAAGACATCTGACCAAAAAAGATAAACAAATGGCCAAGTCAACACCATTAGACTTTATGTAAATGCAAAACAATGAGATCAAGTTAATTTATCATATTATGCCTCCTCTGTTTATTCAAACTCTGTCCAGGTGTTCTATCCAATACTAAGTGTGGTGTATTGAAGTCTCCAACTGTTATTATAGAGACATGTATTTCTCCCCTCGGTTTTGCCAGGTGTGTCTCATGTCTCTTGGGGCACTCAGGTTAGGTTCATAAATATTTAGTATAATTATTTCTTGTTGATTAATTGTCCCTTTTATCAATATATAATGACATCCCTCATATCTTATAACAGTTCTTTATTTAAAATTTATTTTGTCTGATACAAGTATTGCTCTACTCCACATCACATCATTTTGGGTTGCTATTTGTGTGGAATATCTTTTTCCTACCTTTCACTTTTAACCTGATTGTGTACTTAAGCCTGAGGTGAGTCTTTTGCAACAACATATAGGTGGCTCATATTTTTTTATCCATTCTATCAGTCTATATCAATTGATTGAGGAGTTCAAGCTATTAGTATTAAATATTGTTACTGTAAAGGCATTATATTCTTCATCCATTTTGGCCTTTGACTTTCCATGGTTATATCTTACTATCATCTGTTTTTATGTTTTAATTTCCCTTCCTAATAATCTACATTTCTATACTCTTCTTTCATATTCTTGCCCTTATTTTCTCCTTTAAGGCTGGAGCATTCCCTTTAGTTTCTGTTGTAATTCTCATCTTTTGGTAACATACTCTCTCAGTTTTCTTTCAATTCTTTAAAATGATTTCTGAGACATGTGACTATCACTGATTGTCTTAAATACTGAATTTCTTCAGGATGTTTGGTTAGTTCCTTTGGCAGGGCTATCTTTTTGTTTTTCCTAGTATGGATTGAAATTTTGCTTATGCCTAAGAATCTGCATATGTTGATGAATTTAATCTGGTGACCAATTTCTCTCTATTGCCTAGAGTTTTCCTTTCACTGCTCTTCTGTGATTTTTGGATTAATTTACTCTGTGTCTTTAAAAGAGCCCAGCTTAAGTTAACAAAATTGGGCCAAGGAGGGAACTGTGGAAACATGGCATCAGATTAAGCAGAAAAGGCTCAGCTCACACACACACACACACACAACAGAGAAAGATCCAAAAGCCTGCCTGAAGGGTGGGGGGAGTCAGGGGGTTTTTCTGTAGTGAATTCAGCCAGCAGCACTGGCCTTGAATCTTATCTCTGGCCAGATGAAAATAAAGGAAAACTGAGAGATACACCAGCACAGAAAGTTGTACCAATGAGTGCCATCTGCTAGCCAATCTGGAAATTACATCAACAGAGACTGCTTTTAGAGTTCTCCTTACTCCACGCCTGGGAGAAAGTCTGTGCCACATTAATTCATCCCTGGCATGATTTTGATTACTTAAATTGGGCAATTTTAAAGACTTAGGATAAGTTGAACCAAATATAAAAAAGCTGTGAAAAAATAATAACAATAGGCAAGAGAGAGAAATTGACCATCAGAGTAAATTCGCCAACACCTCTGATGCTTACACATCAGCAAAAAATTACAAGCCACACTAAGAAACAGGAAGACATGGCACAGCCAAAGGAATAAGCCAATTATCCTGAAGGAATTCAGTATTTAAGGCAATTAATCAGTGATAATCACACAAGACTCATAAATGACTGTAAAGAATTGAAAGAAAATATGACAAAAGAGATAAAATATACAAAGAAGGCACAGGGTGAGCATAAGGAACAAACTGAAAATATGCAAAGAAAAGTCACTGAACATATGGGAATGAAAGACACTATGGATAACATTAAAAATTCAGTAGAGGCACATAAAAGCTGATTTGAACTGCTTGAGGAAAGAATTAGTGATTTTTTAAGAAATTTGTTACTGTTTATTTCTCCGTTTTCTTTTTTTTTTAATTTTAAATGTCTTTCCTTATAAAGATACATAGATGACAAAAATGTTACATTAAAAAAATATGAGGTTCCCATACACCCTACACCTCAAATCCCCTCCACTCCTCCCACATCATCAACCTCTCTCATCATTGTGGCACATTCATTGCACTTGGTGAATACATTTTGGAGCACTGCTGCACTGCATGGATTCTAGTTTACATTGTAGTTTACACTCTCCCCCATCCATTCAGTGAGTTATGGCAAGATATATAATGTCCATCATCAGTCCCTGCAATATCCTTTAGGACAACTCCAAGTCCCTAAAAAAAAAAACCCCACATCACATCTCTTCTTCCCTTTCCCTGCCCTCAGAAATACCATGGCCACTGTCTCCATATCTAAGATACAATTTCTTTCATGTCTAGAGGCATAATAGTTCTATAGTAGAATACCAGTAACTCTACTCTAATCCATATTTTATTTCTCCATCCCATGGACCTTGTGAAGTTGATGTCCACTCCACCTCTAAATTGAGACGAGGCTTAGATTCCACATGGCTGATGGATGCAATTCTCCTGCTTGCTATTGTAGGCATTCTCAGTTCCCTGTTGTGGTGGTTGACCAACCTCACCTCCCTGTTAGCTGACCTGGGTAAGTACAAGGAACCTGAGACTAGGTGTTGCAACTCTGAGACTCAGGGTCCAGCTGGCACATGGACAGTCCAGAAATTCAAGTCTCCTGAGTATACACCAACTCCAGTGTCAAACACAGGTTCAGTAAAAGTGACAGAAAAGGCATGTGTAGAAAGGTCACATCTCAGTCCAACTCCATCACACTCAAGAGCACAAATTCCAAAGTAGGGCCTTAACAAGGCACTGAACTCCAGAGCCATATGCCATGACCATAGAAACTGTGTGTCTCCGTAGCCCTCAGGAGCACCACTACCTGTGATTATATTTACTTTGGCTGTCTCTGGGATCATGCTGAAACTTGCATAAGCATGACCAGTCTGATCACCTCCCAACTCATTTTGAAGTCTCTTATCCATATAAACTCATTTGTCTTTTATTTAAGGTCTTTTTCTAGTTGCATCACAAGCTGGTGATTGGTACTAATCCCTCGGCAGCAGGGTGGCTCATCCCTGGGAGTCAGATCCCATGTGGGGGGAAGGTAAACATTTACATGCTGAGTTTGGCTTAGAGAGTGGCCACATTTGAGCAACATGGAGGCTCTCCGGAGATAACTCTTAGGCACCCTGCAGCTCTAGGCCTAGTTGGTATCTCAGGCTCATAAGCATAGTCAACAGTATCAATGATTCATCATTGGGCCATCCTTTTTCACTGGTCTTTGCCCTTATACTTAGGGGGTTGTGACTGTTCCATTGGGTAGTGTGACAGAGCTCCCCTGGCTAGGAATTCAGCACTCCTTCAGTTGTCATTTGTAATTCTACCTACTATGAAAATACCCAACAAATAATCTAAACATTTTTATATACCCTATATACATGTCCTGGAGAAATCCCTCCCAACCATGTGTCCCCCATCTATAGCACCCCACACCATATTTCCTCTCAGCCATATTTGAACCCTTCTGTGATCTAAAACTTCTTAAAAAGTGAAGTTTAATATATTGCAAAATGAAATTAGTAAGAAAATGAAATAGTAATGATAGGTTTAAAGATTAGAAATAGAATACCTTCTAATTAGGAAAACTAAAATAAAGTAAAAAATAAATTGGAGAATTAAAAATGAAAAGTACCATAAAACTTTGATGTTTTGCCTTTCATAACTGTAATAGGTATTGCCCTATATGTACAGTGGCAAGGCAATATCTTTCATTCCTTCCTCAGTGTCTACAACCTTTTAAATTTAAATTTTTAATTTTGTCATAAAAAAGCTTTAGATCCCAGTAAAGTCACATATACAGTATTGGGGACTCTCATATATCCAAATCAAACCCATTTCCCCCTTCCCTAGCAATAATCTTTTTACATGTTCATGTTACATTTGCTATAGCTGATGTACTGATATTGAATCATAGCTACCAACCACGATTCTATTTTGGTATACATTATGGTTTATATTTTAGACTGTACACTTTTCTAACATTTTAGTTACAATATGGTTTACATTATGGTATACATTTTCAATTATACACTTTTATAATTTTTTGGTGAAATTTAACATGCCCTATATCCATCAGTGCATGATCTTGTGGAACACTTCCTTTGCCCCACAGTTACCCCCTCTTCCATCTATTCTATTCCTCCATACCTCTCCCCTCAGGGCCCACAGTGACAACCAAGCTTCACTGCTTGAAGGACCAGATTCACAGATACATGCAACAATGCTGAAGGCTTAACACACTAGATTGTCCTCATTCAGTGGGAGCCAGGAATGCTCTCAAAAGACACCCTCCCCTCTGTTTGAGAATATCAGGCTTCCCCAGGATGGGTATACACCTTCCCATTCATTGTATGGATCTCCACCCAATGATTTAAAACACTATGGCAAATGAGCACTCACACACTCCCTAGAAGTTTGCCCCTGTGCCAGATGCCCCCATTTAAACACCTTAAACAAGCAGCCCTTCCTTATTATATTTTCTAAGGTGTTTTCTCAACATTAGAATTTCAACCATATACCTGAAAATCTCCAATGTTCATCTGCTCCCCTAACCATTCCCCTAATTCCTTGGGACATCTGACCCATCCTCCCAACCCTAGACTCCCTGAAGTCTGCAAAGCCCCATCCAAAACTTTCCTTATGCCCCATTTTATCCCTTTCCTGCACAACTCCTTACCTCTACTTTATCATAGATTTTGCCCATGTAGGCATCAGCTCACTACCCCCCCCATTTCCTGTAAGCCTATCATCCAGTCTCTAGCTCCCTGAGACAGCTTGATTTGCTTATTTCATATCTTGTATGTCATGTATTATTTGTTCTTCAATGCCTGGCTTGCTTCACTCAACATAATGTCCTCAAGATTCATCCATGTTATCCCATGTGTTAGTACTGTATTCCTTCTTACAGTTGAATAGTAAGAATTAGTAATTTTGAAGACAGACTATCTGACCTGAGAAAGACAAGAGAACAGAAAGAGAAGAAAATGAAAGAAATGGAACAGGGTCTCATGGATTTGAATGACAATGTGAAACACAAACACATACACATTATTGGCATCCCAGAAGGAGAAGAAAATGGAAAAAGGGCAGAAAGAATATTTGAGGAAATACTGACTGAAAATTTACCCACCATTATGAAGGACATAAATATCAATATCCAAGAAGGACAATGCACCCTAAATGAATAAACATGAAAGAAAAAAACCTACACAATGACAACTATTCACAATGACTAATGTCAGAGATAAAGAGAAGATTTTGAGAGCAGCAAAAGAAAAGAAAAGCACCACATATAAGGGAAGCTCAATAAGATTAATTGCCACCCTCTCATCAGAAACCATGGAGGAGAGAAGGAAGTGATACAATGTATTTAAGGTATTGAAAGAGAAAAACTGCCATCCAGGAATTCTGTATCTGGCAAAGCTGTCCTTCAAAAATGAAGGGAAGTTCAAAGCTTCACAGATAAATAAAAACTGATAGAATATATTATCAAAAGACAAGAATTACAAGAGATACTAAAGGGAGTGCTGCAGCCTGAAAGGAAAAAAAAAAAAACAACAACAAGGACAAGAGACTTGGAAAAGAGTGCAGAAATGAAGAATATTAAAAGGGTAAAAAGTTAGACTGTACTATGATATGACAATAGAAATCCAAAGTTCAAAATGGATGAAGTAAGTTAGGCCTTTAAAGTTATGACACTGAATGTTAAAGGCTTGAACTCCCCAATCAAAAGACACAGACTGATCGAATGGATTAAAAATATGAACCATCTATATGTTGTCTACAAGAGACTCATGTCAGATGTCAAGACACAGTCAGGTTAAAAGTGGAGGCGTCTTCGGGACATGGAGCTGCCCTGGATGGTGCTTCAGAGGTAATCACCGGACATTGTAAATCCTCACAGGGCCTACATGATGGAATAGAGGAGAGTATGGGCCATGATGTGAACCAATGTATATGAGGTGCAGAGGTGCCCAAAGATGTACTTACCAAATCCAATGGATGTGTCATGATGATGGGAACGAGTGTTGTTGGGGGGGGGGAGAGGGCGGGTGGGGGGGTGGGGTTGAATGGGACCTCACATATATATTTTTAATGTAATATTATTACAAAGTCAATAAAAAATAAAAAAATTAAAAAAAAAAAAAGGTAAAAAAAATAAAATAAAAGTTTTTACCCAAAAAAAAAAAAAAAAGTGAAGGGTTGAAAAGATATTCCATGCAAATAGAAACCAAAAAAGAGGTAGAGTGGTGATACTAACATGGACAAAATAGATTTTAAATGCAAAACTGTTATAAGGGATGAAGAAAGTCATTATATATTAAGAAAAGGGGAAATTCAACAAAAATGAAAAACTATGCTAAGTATTTATGCACCTTATTTGAGTGTTGCAAGATTCATGAGGCACATGCTGACAAAGCTGAAGGAGTAAATAGATGTCTCTACAATAATAGTTGAAGACTTCAATACACAACTCTCAATATTGGATAGAACATCTGGACAGAGGATAGAGAAACACAGAACTTGAATAATATAAGTGAACTAGATCTAACAGACATCTATAGAGCATTGCACCCCAAGACAGCAGGATATCCATTCTTTTCAAGTGCTCATGGATACTTCTCCAAGATAGACCATATGTTGGGTCACAATGTAGTGGAAACAGAGAGGATTCAGTGATCATGTATTGAAGGTTAGGACTCAGGAATCTCTGAGAGGGAAGAGTTTTTATGACCAGCCAGTCCGGTGGACTCCTGTCCAAAAGACTGAGCCCCAAGTAGGGATTTTAGGTTATTTTTATACAAGAGATACAAATGGAAAGACTAGGAGAGCTTTAGGGGTCAAAAAGATTTTCTTTGTTAGTATTTTTTTTTTAGGATTTAGCCATTTGTTTGAATATCAGCTAAGCTTGAATTAACATATTGCCCACATTCCAGGTAAGCTTGAATTAACATATTACCCACATTCCAGGTAAGCTCGAATTAGCACATTGCTCACATTCCATCTGGATATAACTTTGAATACACATTCAGTTTACATCCTTTCTGAATATTCAAAGCCTCTAGGGCCTACGTCACTTAATTTGTTTTCTAGAAACTAGGCACACTTGGATAAAGAATTAGATAAGTTTGAATTCATGCACAGGCTATAGTAACAAGACAAGTTTCAATAAATTTAAAATGATTGAAATTATACAAAACACTTTCTTTGATCATAATGGAATGAAGCTTGAAATCAATAATGCACAGAAAAAGGAAAAATGCATATATATATATATATATGGAGATTAAAAACACTCATAAACAATCAATGGGTCAAAGAAAAAATTGCAAGAGAATTCAACAAATATCTTGAGATGAATGAAAATGAGAACAAAAGTTAGCAAAACATATGGGACACTGCAAAGGCAGTGCTGAGATGGAAATTTATAGCCCTCAATGCTTACATTAAATTAGAAGAAAGAGTTAAAATTGTCGATCTAACTGCACACCTGGAAGAACTAGAAAAAGAACAGCAAACTAATCCCAAACCAAGCTGCAGGAAAGAAAGTGTAAAGATCAGGGCAGAAATAAATTAAATCAAGAACAAACAGACAATAGAATCAACAAAACCAAAACTTGTGTTTTTTGAGAAGATCAACAAAATTGACAGTTAGCTAGAGTGACAAAGAAAAAAGAAAGAGGACACAAATACAATCAGAAATTAGAGGGGAAACTTAACCACTGACCCTGTAGAAATAAGAGAGATCATAAAAAGATATTATGAACAACTGTGTGCCAAAAATCTCGAAAATGTAGATATGATGTACAAGTTCCAAGAAACACATGAACCACCTACATTGACTTTATTCTTTTATTTTATTTTTTAAAGATTTATTTCTCTCCCCTTCCCCACTCCCACCACCCTGAGTCGTCTGCTCTCTGTGTCCATTCGCTCCATGTTCTTCTGTGGCTGCTTGCATTCTTGTCAGTGGCACCCAGATTCTGTGTCTCTCTTCGTTGTGTCATCTTGCTGCTTCAGCTCTCCGTATGTGCAGTGCCTTTCCTGGGTAAGCTGCACTTTTTTCACACTGGGTGGCTCTCCTTAATGGGGTGCACTCCTTGCACATGGGGTTCCTTTACATGGGGGACACCCTTGCATGGCAGGGCACTCCTTACGTACATCAGCACTGCACATGGGGCAGCTCACCACATAGGTCAGAAGGCCCTGGGTTTGAACCTTGGACCCCCCCATGTGGTAGGCAGATGCCCTATCTGTTGGGTCAAATTCACTTCCCTACATTGACTTTAGAAGAAATAGAAGACCTCAAAAAAACAATGAGAAGTGAAGAGATTGAAAGTCATCAAAAACTTCCCCAAGATGAAAAGCCCAGGACCAGATGTCTTCACAGGTGAATTCTACCAATCGTTCAAAAATGAACTAGTGCCAATCTTGCTCAAGCTCTTCCAAAAATTTGAACAGGAAGAAATGCTGCCAAATTCATTTTATGAAGCCAACATCACCTAATACCAAAACCAGATAAAGATACTACAGAAAAACAAAATTACATGCCAATAACTCTAGGGAATATCAATTCAAAAATCCTCACCAAAATACTTGCAGACAGAATCCAAAGGGGCATTAAAAGAATTATACACCATGATCAAGTACATTTTATCCCAGGTATGCAAGGGTGGTTCAACAAAGGAAAATCAATTAGTGTAGTAAACCACACTGATAAATTGAAAAAGAAAAATCGCATGATCCTCTCAATTGATGCAGAAAAGGCATTTGACAAAATAACGCACCCTTTCTTGATAAACACACTCCAGAAGATGGACTAGAAGGAAGCTTTCTCAATAGAGTGAAGTGCATATATAAAAAACCTACAGCTAACGTTGTACTCAATGGTGAAAGACTGGAAGCTTTCCCACTGAGATCAGGAACAAGACAAGGATGCCCATTGTCACCATTATTATTCAATATTTTGCTAGAAGTTGTAGCTAGAGAAATAAGGCTAGACAAAGAAATAAAAGGTAGCCAAGTAGGAAAGGAAATTTTTTTCCTATTCACTGATGACATGATCCTATATCTAGAATGTCCTGAGAAATCCACACACAAAAAAAAACTATTAGAATTAATAGATGAGTTCAGGAAAGTGGCAGAATACAAGGTTAATATGCAAAAATAAATACCACTTCTATACACTACTGGTGTGCAATCTGAGAATGAAATTAGAGAAAAATACGTTTCTAATAACAACTTAAATAAACAAATATTTAGGAATAAACTTAAACAAGGACATAAAAGACCTGTATTCAGAAAACTACAAAGCATTGCTAAAAGAAACTGAAGAAGACTTAAATAAATGGAAGGACATTCCAAGCTCATGGATTGGAAGACTAAATATTGTTAAGATGTCAATTCTACCTAAACTGATTTACAAATTCAACACAATCCCAATAAAAATCCCAACAGTCTTTTTCTGCAGAAATAGAAAAGCCAATAATGAAATTTATTTGGAAAGGTAAGGGACACTGAATAGGAAAAACATCTTAAAAAAGAAGTTGGAGGACTCTCATATCACTTAGCAATAGTGGTAAAAATAGCATTGTACTGACATAAGGACAGATGGATTGACCAATGGAACTAAATTGAGAACTCAGAAATTGACCCTCACATCTACAATGAGGTGATTTTTGACAAGATTATTAAGCCCATGAAGCTAGGCCAGAACAGTCTATTCAGCAAATGGAAAACATCTTCAAGATGTTGTGGTAGGTGGTAGTCTCCTAAATCTTATGCCCAAAACATGAGCAACAAAAGAAAAAATAGATAAATGGGACCTCCTCAAAATTCAACACTTTTGCACCTCAAAGGACTTTGCCAAGTCAATGAAAAGGCAGCCAACACAATGGGAGAAAATATTTGGCAATCTGATAAGGGTTTAATATCCATGATATATAAGAAGATCATACAACTCAACAATAAAAAGGCAATTTATCTGATTTTAAAATGGGGAAAAGGCTTGAAAAGACAATTGTCCAAAGAAGAAGTACACATGGTGAAGAAACACATGAAAAAAATATTCAACATCATTAGCAATTACGGCAATGCAAATCAAAACTACAATGAGATATTATTTCACATCTATTAGACTGGCCACCATTAAAAAGTGGGAAAATTGTTGGAGAGTGTTGGAGAGGATGTGGAGAGATAGGAACCCTTATTCACTGTTGGTCAGAAAGCAAAATGTTACAGCCACTCTGGAAGACTGGCAGTTCCTAAGGAAGTTGAATATAGACTTGCCATCGGACCTAACAATATCATTGTTAGGCATATACTCCAAAGAACTGAGAGCAGTAACATGAATAGATATTTGCACACTGATGTTCATGGCAGTGTTATTCATGATAGCCAAAAGTTTGAAATAACCCAGGTGTCAATCAACTGAAGAATGGATAAACAAATTGTGGAGTATACACATGATGGAATATTATGCGCAGTAAGAAGAAATGAAGTTGTGAAACATATGACAACATAGATGAACCAGGAGGATATTATGTTGAATGAAGCAAGCCAGACACAAAAGGGCAAATATTGTATGATTGCCCTATAATAAAATAAATATATTATGGGAAATAGAAATATGAGTATGGGCAGAATTGCATATATAAGACCAATTTTCTTTGAAGCTGAACAAGTATAAGTTAATACTACAAAATGTTAATATCAGACAAAAAACATTATACTAAGTGAAGAAGACTGGACACAGAGTACTACTTATTGTTTCATTCCCTTTATATGAAATGTAAATATAATTCCATTTATAAAGATGAAAGGAGATTAGTGGTTATATAGGTCTGAGGAAGAAATGCTAAGTGATGTGGAGTGTTTCTTTTTGGAGTAACGAAATTGTTCTAAAATTTTTGAGATAATGAATGTATAATATTGTCATTATACCAAAAGTCATTCATGTCACACTTTGGATAGTGTAGCCAGAAACAGCAGTTCTGTACAGTGAGGAAAGCATAAAGAGATTGAGGAGAGGAATTTTCTTGTTTGTCTATTTTTATGTTTTTTAGTTTATTATTATTAATTTGAAATATGAATATCTCTAATATTAATTGAAGTGGTGAATGAACAACTATGTGATTATAGCAAATACCATTGCTTTTACCCTTTGATGAATTGTATATTTATTAATATGTATCAGTAAAATTGATTAGTTTTGAAAAATGATTATTGCATATAGCATATAAAATCCACAATAACATTTTACTTTTCCCTGTAAAAACATTGGGCAGGGACTCACTAATGAGGTTCAGGTTTTCTCCCAGAAGTTTGGGTTAAGAGAGACTTAAAAGTAGTTTTTTTACTTGCAGTTTCATAGCCATCCAGCAGACAGAACTGGTTGGCAAACCTTTTCATGGAATTGTTTCTTTCAAACTTCCACTTCCTTTTGATTCTGGTTTGGCCAGAGCCAAGTTTCAAAGAGTGCTCTGCTGCCCAAATTTACTGAGGAGAAAACAATCTCCACCCTCTGCTGCACCCTCCCATTTCCCAGGGAGGAAGATGTCTGTTTCTCAGTCGGCTGCAGTGGGCTACAGGATTTATGCAGGCTGCACCCTTTAAAAGTGGGGAATGGGCATCCTTCCTGGCCACCAAGGTGGCTTACTAACTCATAGTTTTCATTTCCAATTCTTCATCTCTCTGTCCCTCACCATTCTGGGGGTTGTGTAGCACTGTCCTCGTCTGTTGACCCCAAAAGGAAGTCCTTTCAATAGCGTATGGCACTTTGTCCATTGTTTTCTTGAGAAAGCTGAGCCCTGCCTGTCCACTCCAATATTACCTTCCTGGAACTCCACCCAGAGTTCATTTTAAAACAATGGAAAAGTTTTGATAAATGCTCATTGTGATGGTGGAATAATATTGTGAATGTAATTAACTGCACTGAAATATGTCTGAATGTGCTTAAAAGGGGGGAATGTTAGGTGCATATATGGTTATAGAATAAAATCTTTAAAAATCCATGGAACTGTACTACACAAATCCTAAGTGAACTGTAAGTAAACCCAAGGGATATAGTTAATAGTATAATTATAAAAATGTGCTTTCATCAATTTTAACAAATGTACCAACCCAATGCAAGGTGTTAATAATAGAGTGGCTTATGGGAATTCTATATTTTATGCATGATTGTTCTGTAAATGCACAACTTCTCTAATTAACATAAATTTAAAAACCTGTTTCTTTAAGAAAATTTATAAACCTCTAGGCAGACTGATTAGACAGAAAAGAGAGAATATAAATTTCCAATAACAAGATTAAGAAAAATGTCATCACTACTGGTTCTACAGCTATCAAATCAATAGTAAGGAAATGTTATGAACAAGCTTGCACCAAGAATTTTTCGTCTGGCTTTACTAAGCATGATTTCTTTAAGGGTCAACCATGATGTCACATGTATCAGAACTTCATTCCTTTTTTATCATGTTTATATAATGCTCCATTGTAAGTATACATCGTATTTTGATTAACCATCAGTTGGTGGACTCAGGGGTTGCTCTCATCTTTTGGCAGTTGTGATTAATGTCACTATGAATTTCAGTATGCAAGTAACTACCCAAGTCTCTGCTTTCAATTCTATTGGGTATATAACTAGAAGTGAAATTACCAGGTCATGTCATACTTATATACTTTTCTTCCACTGCAGCTGCACCATTTTACATTCCCACCAATAATGAATGAGTTTTCATATTTCTCCACATCCTCTCCAACACTTGCAATTTTTTTTTAAATTACCTTTCTTCAGGGTGTGAAATGTAATACCATTGTTGTATTGATTTATATTTATTTACAGTCTAATGATGTTGAGCATATTTCATGCACTTTTTGGCCATTTGGATATTCTTCAGGGAAATGTTTATTCAAGTGTCTTGCTTAATTTTAATTGTGTGGTTTGTCTTTTTCTTGTTGAGTTATAGAATTTCTTTATATATTCTGTTTATTAATCCTTTATTGTTTTTAAATATATTTTTATTTATTTTTAAAAGATACTTAGATTACATAAAATGTTACATAAAAAATATAAGGTATTCCCATATGCTCCATTCCCCAAACCTCTCAACCTTCCTCACTTCAACATCTTCAATTAGTGTGGGTCATTCATTACAATTGATGACAATATTTTGGAGCATTGCCACCAATCATGGATTATAGTTTACTTTGTATTTTACATTCTCTTCTACTCAATTCTGTAGGTTATGTTCTTATATACAATGGCCTGTATCTGCTACTGCAATGTCACACAGGACAAATCTGAGTCCAGAAATTGTCCCCGTGTTTTCCCTCTCACTGACTTCAGTACTTCCAGTGGCCACTGTCTCCACATCAATGATATAATTCCCTCCATTCTGGAATGACAATTCTAGAGCAGAATGCCAGGAAGTCCACGCTAGTCCATATTTTATTCCCCAAACCTGAGGATTGTGGGATGGTGATGCACAGTCCACCTCCAATTGAGGGGGGAATTCAGTCCCATATGGCTGATGGATGGGAGTCTCCTGCTTGCAGTTTTAGACTCTGATTCCTTGGTGTGGTGGTTGCCTATCCTCACCTTCTTAGTTGTCCTGGGTGTGCCCAATGAACTGAAGAGTAGATTTTACAACTCTGCTGCAGCTCAGGGCCCAGCATACACTTGGACTGCCCAGAGATTCAGGTCTCTTGGAAGTACACCTACCAACTCCAATGCCAACTATTGGTTCACATAAAAGGGATAGAAGTGACATTTGTAGAGAAGTGATATCTGAGTCCAACTCTGTCATACCAGGGAGCATGAACTCCAAAGTAGTTCCCAATTGCAAGGCACCAACCAGCAGAGTTATCTGACATGTCTGTAGGACCTGGGTGTCTCCAGAGCCCTCAGTATCCCCACTATTTGGGGTAGTATCTACTTTGGCTGTCTATGAGATCCTGGTGAGACATGCATACGTGTTACCTCTGGGAAGACTACCTGACTCATTTTGAAACATCCTAGCCCTATAAACTCATTTTTTACCCTTCCCCCCTTTTGTTCAAGGTCTTTTTCCAGTTGTACTGCTCACTGGTGTTGGGTTGTAATCCCTCAGTGCCAGGGAGTCTTTTCTCTGGGAGTAATGTCCTGCACTGGGGGGAAGGTAATGCATTTATGTGCTGACTTTGGCTCAGAGAGAGGTCACATATGAGCAACAGGGAGGTTCCCAGGAGGCAAATCTTAGGCACCTTACAACACAAGGCAATGTTGAAACTTCAAGGTCAAAGGCTTATAAGTATAGTTGTAAGTATCAAGGGCCCATCAATGTACACTTGTCATTGCCCCTGTACTTGGGGGATTGTTATTCTTCCATTAGAGAATGTGGCAGAGCTCCCCAGGATGGGAATTCAATATTCTTTTAATTGTTGTGTGAAATTCTACCCACTGTGGCAATGCACCAAGAACACCTGAACACATTCATATATCCCATATGCATGCCCAGGTGAACCTCCTCCCATGCATTCCCCATCACCAACACCCCAAACCAATGTTCCTTCACTGCCACAGTTGCATTCCCTCTGTGATCCAAAATCTCCTTAAAAATGAAGCCCAAAATATCACCAAAAACAATTATTCAGAAAATGAAACAATGGCAGGTCCAAACATAAGAAACAAATTACATAATAATTGAGAAAAATTGAAACTGAAATAAAGCAAAAAAATTGGTATATAAAAAAATAATGAATTTTTTTTAACGTTTTACCTTTCATCACTGTCATATCTGTTGCCCTCTATGCACAGTGGGATTTCCTTCCATTTCTACCCCAGTGTCCTACTTCTTTTTTCATTTTGTCTTCAAAGAAGTTTTAGGTCAGAGTAAAGTCACATACAGAATTCAGGGGAATCCCATACACCCAACATCCTCTTCCCTTTCCCCACTCTTGAATCAACAAAACTTTTACATGTTGAGAGTACACTTGCCATAACTGGTGCACAAATATTGATACATAGCTAACAACCATGGTCAATGGTTCTCATTATGGTTTATATTTTAGACCATACACTTTTATGGCATTTTGATAAAGCGTAATATGTCCTGTATCCATCATTGCAGGATCTTGCAAAACACCTATATTGCCCTCTATATACCCCCTATTCCATCTATTCCATTTCTCCCTCCCCCTCCCCCTGAGGCCAATGGTGACCACCAGGCTTTACTTCTCAGAGGACAAGATTCATAGTTTCCTGCAACGATGCTGAGGGCTCGACACACTAGTCTGTCCTCCCCAATTAGGAACCATTCATTCTCAAAAGATACCTTTCCCTCCACTTGAGAGTCTATCAGCCCTCCCCAGGATGGGGATCCAACTCTCCCCTGCCCACCATGTGGGTCTCCATCCACTGATACAACACACTATGGCAAAATAATCACTTGCACATTCTCTAGAAGACTGTTTCAGGGGTGCCCCATCCCAAATGTCCACCCTTTCAACACCCCAAACCAGAAATGCTTCCCTGTCATATTGCCAATAGAGCTTTCCCAACATTGTGGTTTCAACCCCGTACCTGCCAATCCCCAGTGTTCACCCAATCCCTCCCCCAGCCCTCCCCCCAGATCCATGAACTGTACAACCCACCCTCCCCACCCTAACCCCCAGTCAAATTGCACCACTCAAACCAGTGTATCATTACACCCCTGTCATATCCCTTCATTGTACAACTACTCACTTTCACCTTATCATAAATTTTGCCTATAGGGGCATTGGCTCACAACCTTCTTCTCCCTTTCTATTTTGATTAAATCTATGTTCCATACTCTAGCTCTCTGGGTCATCTTGATTTGCTTAATCCATATCAGAGAGGTCATGTGGTCATGTAAAATTTGTCCTTCAATGCCTGGTTTGCTTCACTCAACATAAGGTCCTCAAATTTCATCCATTTTATCCCGTGTATTAACACTGTATTCTTTCTTACAGCTGGGTAGTATTCCATTGTATGTATATGCCACATTTTGTTTCTCAATTCATCAGTTGATGGGTATTTTGGTAATAGTGAATAATTCCACTATGAACATTGGTGTTCATGTATCTGTTCATGTCTTTGCTTTCAAATCTTCTGGGTATATACCCAGGAATGGAATTGCTGGGTCATATGGCAAATCTATAATCAGTTTTTGGGGAACCACCAAATGGTCCTCCACAATGGGTGGACTCCTCTACATTCCCACCAGCAGTGGATGAGTGTACCCATTACTCCACATACTCTCTAACACTTTTAGTCCTCTGATTTTTTTAATGGCCACCAGTCTAAAAGGTGAAAGATGGTATCTCATTGTAGTTTTTATTTGCTTTTCCTTAATAACTAGTGATGTTGAGCATCTTTTCATGTGCTTTTTAGCCATTTGCATTTCTTCTTTGGACAACTGGCAGTTCAAATTACTTGCCCTTTTTTTAATTTTTTTTAATTGATTTTGTAAAAATATTACATTACAAAAAAATATATGAGGACCCCTTCAACCCCACCACCCCCACCCACCACTCCCCCCCACCCCCAGCAACACTCATTCCCATCATCATGACACATCCATTGCATTTGGTAAGTACATCTCTGGGAACCTCTGCACTTCATGGTCAAGGGTCCACATCATGGCCCATACTCTCCCCCATTCCATCCAGTGGGCCCTGTGAGGATTTATAATGGGTAGTTTGTCTTATTATTTTTGAGATACAGGATTTTTTTAATATATGCTGGATATTAGGCTCCTATCAGACATATGGCTACCAAATTTTTTCTCCTATTGAGTAAGCTATCTTTTCACTTTCTTGACAAACTCCTTTGAGGTGCAAAATATTTTAATTTTGAGGAGGTCCCATTTATATATTTTTTCTTTCACTTCTCATGGTTTGGGTGTGAAGTTAATGAACCCATTTCCTACTACAAGTTCCTGTAGATGCTTCACTACATTATTTTCCAAGGTCTTTGTGGTATTGGCTCTTATATTTAGATCTCTGATCCATCCTGTGTTCATTTCTGTATAAGGTGTGATTTTTTACTATGGATATCAAGTTTTCTAAGCACCAATTGTTGAAGACGCCATTCTCTCCCAGTTGAGTGGGCTTAGTGGCCTTGTCGAATAACAGATGACTGTATATGCAAAGATCTATATCATAACTCTCAATTTGGTTTCATTGGTTTGTATGTCATCCTTAAGCCAATACCATGTCATTCTGAACACTGTAGCTTTGTATTATGTTTTAAAGTTAGGTAGTGGGCAAGATGGTGGCTGCGTGAGCTTGCCTGGTACTGTCTCTGCAGGGGGCGGCTGGGCAGCGTTGAAGGCTCTTTGAGACCGCGCTGTTTCGGGGATTTTTGCTGGTTGGAAGGTGTCTGGACGTCAATTCGGTGGGAAGGTAACAGAGAGGATACATCTATAATATATAAACGGAGGTCCCAGCTGGGCTCGGGAAGTTCCCTCCTTGGGTGGGCGGAGCCGCGGTAGCGGGTGCTCCTGAAGCTCCGGAGCCACGGCGGTCAGGGTTTTTGTTTTTTTTTTCCTTTTACTAGAGGCTTTGCGGTGCTGAGAAATTCGCGGATACTGGGCTGGCTGGTGAGGGATTGTTGGGACAAGACTCCTTTGCAGATTGATTTGGGGAGACAGACGGTGTTTTCTTGTGAAGCGGGGGACGTTTTTGGTCGCCGGACAGGGGGGGCAGTGCTTCCGCCTGGAGCCCCATCCCCACAGGTCCGGCTGCCGATCTGCAACGGAATTGGATTTTGGACAATAAGGGGACACAATTGGGAGACTGTTGTAGGGTGCAGTGAGGGAGGAGGACACGTCTGGAAGCTGATTGGAGGATATTTTGCGAAGTTTGGGATTTCGGATCTTAGAGTCTGTTTTCGGCGTTTCCAGCTGAAGCCCACCCCACCCGGCGGGGCTTGGGATCTGGGTCATTGAACTGGCTGTGATGTAGAGGCGCCCTCAAGTGGCCGTTGCGAGGGAGCACAGGGAGGGAGCTGTCCAAAGGCTGATACCCTGAGAAGTTAGGTGAATTTCAGGGATCAGAAATTCAATATAAAATTCGCGGATCTGGCTTCCCCCACAGGGCTGGCACCCAGCTACGGGGATCCCTGAGGGCTGTGTTGCACTGCGGGGCTCCTAAGCTTTCTGTGGACCAGATTTGAGCTTGCCAGGTCTGGGTCCCCTGAACTCTGGCGGTCCACACCCCAGACTCACACCTCTTGAGTCTTCAGTGTCTCAGACTTTCCACCCCTGAATCCATCACGCTCTGGGGTCTACCTGGGGTCCTTGAGTGCCCTGGACCTAAACATTTGCGTTTTATCTTTAATGGTTCATATTGTTTTGTTTTTATTTTCACTTTATCTTATTTTTTACTCTTTTTGACGCCTTGATTGCTAATATTGCATTAGCCCCTAGTCTTTTCTCCTAGCGTCTCCCCCAAAGTCCTTTTTTTTTTTATACAGATATTTAGGGGTTTTTTTGGTTGTTGTTTTAGATAGTGTTGCAATTGTGACACGCGTATACCTGTATCTCTCTCCCCTCATCTGTTCCCCACCGCTTGCCTATCCTCTTTTTCTTTCTTCCTTTCTTCTTGTCTTTCTCTTTTTTCTTTATTATAATTAGTGTTTTGTTTTTTTTTTTCGGTTCTCTCTTTCCCTCTTGTCCCTCATTTTCCACTTATTTTATTTTAATTCAAGTACACAATACGTGCTACAGGGAACACCTCACATTTGCTGGGTTTTCCCATCCTCCACTGCCTCATTTCTGTGTGAACTGATTTAGGCTACCTACACTATCCCTCTTCCCCTGCATCTTGATAACCACTATCATCTACTGTCTCTCCTATATTCCACCCCCCACCTCCCATTCTTTGATCCACAAAGTGTCTAACTCTTAATTTCTAATACCTTTGTTCTGTTTTCTGTCTGTTATCCACTCTTGGAACTATTACCTTTCTTTTCTTTTTCCTTCTCTCATGAAAACAATAGCTTTGTAGTTCATACCATATTCCGCCTATATTCAGTCATCTACTTCATAAAAGATACTCTACCTACAGCTATAACTCTATACAATCTACATGAATATAACCTCCATCCTCCCAGATCTCATATTCTTGCTTTGTTAACATACATTACCAATACCACTTTACACTTTACCCTTGCTGACACAATTGCCTTTCCCCAACACTAATACTTTCTTCTAAAGTGAACTTAACCAACAACAAGTAACTTGAGTAAGAAGAAAAAAGTGACCAAGAGAAGATATAACACCTATGCAAAAATAACAACTAATTAACCTCCAAAAGCAGACAAAGAAGCTAAGGAACTGATTAAATTCATCAAAATAAAGAGATGACCAGAAAGCAACAAAAATCTACAAACCAAACCAATAATCAGGAAAACATGACTGAATCCAATCAACAAACCAATAATCACGAAGGGGAGCAAAACTTGGCACAAGCAATGAAAGATCTCAGAACATTCATCACCGACAAATTTGATGCAGTAATGAAAGAGGTTAACAACATGAAGACATCACTTGGAGGGGAAATTGCAGACATACGCAAAAACATAACAGATATGATGGGAATGAACACCACAGTTCAAGAAATCAAAAATACACTTGCAGCAAATATCAGCAGACTAGAAGAGACAGAGCAGAGAATTAGTGATGTGGAAGACAGTACCTCAGAAATCAAACAGATAGTAGAAGGGGTCAATAAGAAGATAGAAAAAATCCAATTAGGATTTAGGGACCTGAATGACAATTCAAAACGCTCAAACATACGTATTATAGGCATTCCAGAAGGTGAAGAGAAGGGAAAGGGGTCAGAAGGAGTGTTGCAGGAAATAATGGCTGAAAACTTCCCAAATCTACTGAAAGAGACAGATGTACATATCCAAGAAGCACAGCGCACTCCACAAGTCATAAACCCCAACAGGCCCACCCCAAGACATATACTTATCAAATTATCCAAGGCTCAAGACAAAGAGAAAATCCTAAAAGCAGCAAGAGAAAAGAAAACCATCACTTACAAGGGAAGCTCAATTAGATTAAGTGCTGATTTCTCTTCTGAAACCATGGAGGCAAGAAGACAGTGGTATGATATAGTCAAGGTACTAAAGGAAAAAAACTTCCAACCAAGAATACTCTATCCAGCTAAACTAGCATTCAAACATGATGGAGAGTTCAAAATATTCACAGACAAACAGAAACTGAAAGAGAATACCAACAAGAAACCTCCCCTTCAAGAAATTCTAAAGGGAGTTCTGCAGGAAGAAAGGAAAAAACAGGAAAGGCAAAGTTGGAGGAGAGTATAAGACCAACAACAACAACAAAAAAGACCAAAAAAAATACAAACAAAATATGACAAACACAAATCCAATCAAAATATGGCTAACACAAATAATTCCTTGATAGTAATAACACTGAATGTCAACGGATTAAACTCACCTATCAAAAGATTCAGACTGGGACATTGGATAAGGAAATATAACCCATCCATATGCTGTCTACAAGAGACACATCTTAGACCCAGAGACGCATGGAGATTGAAAGTGAATGGCTGGAAAACAATCATACAAGCTAACAATAACCAAAAAAAGGCAGGAGTAGCTATATTAATATCAGACAAAATAGACTTTAAATGTGAAACAATTGTGAGAGACAAAGAAGGATACTACATTTTAGTGAAAGGGAAAATCTGTCAAGAAGATCGAACAATCATAAATATCTATGCCCCTAACAAGGGTGCATCTAAATACGTCAGGCAAACGCTGGAAAAACTAAGTGAAAGAATAGATACATCTACAATTATAGTGGGGGATTTTAATACACCACTATCAACTCTGGACAGAACATCTCAAAAGAGAATCACCAAAGAAACAAAACATCTGAATAGTATATTAGAGGAGCTCGATCTAATAGACATATATAGATCGCTACACCCAAACACAGCAGGATATACATTTTTCTCAAGTGCACATGGATCATTCTCCAAGATAGATCATATGCTAGGCCACAAAGAAAGGCTTAACGAATTCAGAAAGATTGAAATCATACAAAACATTATCTCTGACCACAGTGGAGTCAAGCAGGAGATTTGCAAGGGACAGAAGCCCAGATTTCACACCAAGATTTGGAAATTAAACAGCACACTCTTAGAAAAACAGTGGGTCAAAGAGGAAATCTCAAAAGAAATCAATGACTACCTTGAAACAAATGATAATGATAACACAACATACCAAAATTTATGGGATGCAGCAAAAGCAGTACTGAGAGGGAAGTTTATAGCCATAAATTCACATATCAAAAAAGAAGAAAGAGCAAAAATCGAAGAACTGCACATTTGAAGGAATTAGAAAAACAACAACAAAGTAACCCAACAGGAAGAAAAAGGAAGGAAATAACAAAGATAAGAGCAGAACTAAATGAAATAGAAAATAAGAAAGCACTTGAACAGATAAACAAGACCAAGAGCTGGTTTTTTGAGAAGATTAACAAAATTGACAAACCTTTAGCAACACTAACAAAGAAAAAAAGAGAGAAGATGCAAATACACAAAATAAGAAATGAGAAAGGCGATATCACCACTGACCCAACAGAAATAAAGACTATCATAAGAGGATATTTTGAAAAACTATATTCCAACAAAAATGACAATCTAGAGGAAATGGACAAATTCCTAGAAACACATAAGCAGCCCATATTGACGAAAGAAGAAATTGATGATCTCAACAAACCAATCACAAGCAGAGAGATAGAATCAGTTATCAAAAATCTCCCACCTAAGAAGAGCCCAGGGCCAGATGGCTTCACAGGTGAATTCTACAAAACATTCTGGAAAGAACTGACACCAATCCTGCTGAAACTATTCCAAAACATCGAAACGGAAAGAACATTACCCAACTCCTTCTATGATGCCAACATTACCCTAGTACCAAAGCCAAACAAAGACATCACAAGAAAGGAAAATTACAGACCAATTTCTCTGATGAACCTAGACGCAAAAATACTTAACAAAATACTTGCTAATTATATTCAACAATACATTAAACGTATTATACACCACGACCAAGTGGGATTCATCCCAGTTATGCAAGGATGGTTCAACATAAGAAAATCAATCAACGTAATACACCATATAAACAGATTGAAGGAAAAAAATCACATGGTTATATCTATTGATGCAGAAAAAGCATTTGACAAAATACAGCACCCTTTCTTGGTAAAAACACTCCAAAAGATTGGAATACAAGGGAATTTTTTGAACATGATAAAGAGTATATATGAAAAACCTAAAGCCAATATTGTTTACAATGGAGAAATCCTAGACTCCTTCCCTCTAAACTCAGGAACAAGACAAGGATGCCCACTGTCTCCGCTCCTATTTAACATTGTCTTAGAAGTACTTGCACGAGCACTGAGGCAAGAACCAGAAATAAAAGGCATTCAAATTGGAAAGGAAGAAGTCAAAATTTCATTATTTGCAGATGACATGATCCTATACATAGAAAACCCTGAGAGATCTACAACGAAGATTCTAGAACACATAAATGAGTTTAGTAAAGTCGCAGGTTATAAGATCAATGCACAAAAATCAGTAGCATTTCTGTACACCAATAATGAGCAAGATCAGGAGGAAATCAAGAAACAAATACCATTCACAATAGTAAATAAAAAAATCAAATACTTAGGAATAAATTTAACTAAAGAGGTAAAGAACTTATACAACGAGAATTATACAAGATTGTTCAAGGAAATCAAAGAAGACCTAAATAAATGGAAGACTATTCCTTGTTCATGGATAGGAAGACTGAACATTATTAAGATGTCTATCCTACCAAAATTGATCTACACATTCAATGCAATCCCAATAAAAATGAACGCAGCCTTCTTTAAGGAACTAGAAAAACTAACTATGAAATTTATTTGGAAAGGAAAGAGACCCCGAATAGCCAAAGACATACTGAAAAAGAAAAACGAAATTGGAGGAATCACACTACCTGACTTCAAAACATACTATAAAGCTACGGTGGTGAAAACAGCATGGTATTGGCATAAGGAAAGACACATAGACCAATGGAATCGAATTGAAAGCTCTGATATAGAACCTCACATATATAGCCACATAATATTTGATAAAGCCACCAAACCCTCTCAATTGGGAGACAGTGGCCTATTCAACAAATGGTGTCTGGAGAACTGGATAGCCATATGTAGAAAAATGAAAGAGGATTACCATCTCACACCTTATACAAAGATCAACTCAAGATGGATCAAAGACCTAAATATAAGAGCCAAGGCCATAAAAACCTTAGAAAGCCGTGTAGGGAAACATCTACAGGACCTTGTAATAGGAAATGGATTTATGAATATCTCACCAAAAGCACGAGCAGCAAAAGAACTAATAGATAAATGGGACTTCCTCAAAATTAAAGCCTTCTGCACCTCAAAGGAGTTTGTCAAGAAAGTAAAAAGGGAGCTCACACAGTGGGAGAAAATATTTGGCAATCATATATCTGATAAGAAACTTATAACTTGAATATATAAAGAACTCCTATATCTTGAAAATAAAAAGATAAACAACCCATTTAAAAAATGGGAAAAAGACTTAAACAGACACTTCTCCAAAGAAGAAATACAAATGGCAAGAAAGCACATGAAAAAATGTTCCAAATCTCTAGCTATCAGGGAAATGCAAATCAAAACTACAATGAGATACCATCTTACGCCCATAAGATTGGCAGCTATGAAAAAAACAGAAGAATACAAGTGCTGGAGAGGATGTGAAGGAAGGGGAACACTCATCCACTGCTGGTGGGAATGCAGAAGGATCCAACCATTCTGGAGGACAGTATGGCGGTTTCTCAAAAAACTAGCCATAGATTTGCCATATGACCCAGCAATACCACTGCTGGGTATATACCCAGCAGAACTGAAAACAAGGACACAAACCGATATATGTACACCAATGTTCATAGCAGCATTGTTCACTATTGCCAAAAGTTGGAATCAACCCAAATGCCCATCAACAGATGAGTGGATCAATAAAATGTGGTATATACACACAATGGAATACTACTCGGCTGTAAGAACAAACACACTACAAACACATGTGATAACATGGATGAATCTTGAGAACCTTATGTTGAGTGAAGCAACCCAGACATTGAAGGACAAATACTACATGACCTCAATGATATGAAATAAACAAGCTGCCCTAGATAGCAAGAGACTGAACGATAGGCTTGCAGGAAATCGGAGGGTGGAGGAAGGATATGAGCCGATGTCTGCAGGGGTGGAACTTAAGACGAGATGGTGGTAAGTATGAACACAAAGAAGAGATAAAATGGGGCAAGGGGTTGCCTTTGGTTGGGGCTTAACGGGTTTGAGGGTGGCTGGGGAGGGACGGTTGGGTAATGTTGCCCAAAAGTGGGGGGAGGGAGGGGTAGCATACGAACACAGGAGAGGGTTAGGAGGTGGTGGAGAGTAAAATGCCGAGAAAATAATATCAAAATATAATAAAGAGGGTTACCTGTTTAGAATGCTCGGAGGGGAGGGTCTGATGCAGGACGGGCTCCTGGGGAATGTCTAAATGCTCATTCTGCCAGAGTGGGTGACACCATGGGGTAGAATCCCAAGTAGTGAGAGTGGGGGTGGACCCACATCCTGGGGAGGACTAATGCCACCAAATAGAGGGAACTCTATCCCTCGAGAGAAAGGGTGGCTCCCAGGGCATTGGGGCAGATGAGCAAGTTAGGCCCTAAACACTATTCCATCTATCTCTGGAAGTGGCTCCTCAGGAAACGGAGGTTGACTGTCACTGTGGGCACCAAGGTGGAAGGGAAAATGGACGTTAAATGTGTGGAACCAAAGTAAATGGGGGGCAAGGGAGGAGTTTCTTGAGAGTACACAAGGATGGATATAAAACATGTAATATTACACCATAACATATAGGAGACGACAGACTGATAATGTAAACCATAATGTAAAACATAGGAGAACTAAAAATGTAAAGAACTGTGTACCCTAAAGTATGCACCATAATGTAAGCACAGATATTACCATGTTAGAAAGCTAATATCTCAGACTCTGTACATCACCTTAAGTAAATATGATGTGAATAGGGTGTAAGAGTATCGCTGTGGAAGGAAAAAGGTGTTGTAGTGGATGTATGGGAGTGCTGTATATTATATATATGCATTGCTGTGGTCTAGGACTCCTACGAAGAAACGCTGAATAATTGGGGGGGGAGGGAAAAAAAAAAAAGGATAGGATGTGGAATTTTTTCAAGTCAACATTCTTTATCTAAGTTCTTTATCTAACTTTATCCAAGTTCTTTATCTATCCTTTAAACCCATCGCTATATGCCATTCCCTAGTAAGGGACCATGACATTATATTGGGCTTCAAATTTCGGGGAGTTCTGGATCACAGAGTGTTTCAACAATGGCAATGGAGGGATACTGGTATGGGATACCAATGACAGGTGATATATGGCTGACAGGGAGCTGTACAGAACATATGTCCAGGGTGCATGGTAATGATTGGATATACTCATAGTGGCAACAATTAAAAACCCAGCAGGGGGGGTACTGGGTTCCTGGCCAGTGGTGCTCTGTCGTGGTCCCTAGGGGAGCAGCGATAGTCTCCCAGGTACAGCGGCGGGGACCGGGAGGGAGTGAGGGTTCAACAGTGAGCCCCTTATGCTAATGACTATGCTTGTGAGCTGATAAACCTAAAATAAGAACAAGGCCTAGAGCAACATTGTGCCTGGGAATTTCCTCCTGTCAGCCTTCATGTTACTCAAATGTGGCCAGTCTCGAAGCCAAACTCAGCATGTAAATGCAATGCCTTCCCTCCAGCGTGGGACATGACACCCGGGGATGAGCCTCCCTGGCAACGAGGGACCACTATCAAATACCAACTGATGATGCAACTGGAAAAGGACCTTATATGGAAGGTTCAATGCGGATCAGCAGAATATCCATGTCTACATAAAATAACATGACTTTAAAATGCTGTTTGACCTAAAGTAAGGGGGAAATGGAAAGGAGAAATGAGTTTATATGGCTACGAGTTTCTAAAAAAGAGTCTGGAGGCTGGCAGAAGGATTGCCCTCATGCACAACTGAGCAGAGTCAGAGAGACAGATAAAGCAGATACAACCCCCAGATATTGGTTCCTATGAAGGCTAAAGAGACCCATGAGAGTTATGGTCATGGCCGATGGGGTTTACTACCAGGGCAGATTGCCCCTCTCTGGAAATGGTGGTTATGTGTGATGAATCTGGACTCAGATGGGATCTCCCTTCATAAGACTTTCATACTAATCTGCTGGAGGTGCAGTTAACGTCGGGGTTTAAGATATAGTTAGGGGATTTGAATCTCTGGACTGATAATGTGATAGCCAGGTCCTGAGCCTCAACAGACTCCAGCAACTACAATCTGATTTATTGGACTTACCACACTCAGCTAAGATGGAGTTGAAGAAGGACAATCACCACACCATGGAGCCTAGAGTGATTACAACTGAAAATGGGAGGATGGCAGCCAGCATCCATGTGGAATCTGAGCCTCCTCTTGACATAGAGGTGCAATGGACACAACCAATCCAATGTCCACATAGAAGAGGTGGCATTGGATTGGGAAAAGTGGACATGGTGGACGATGGGTATGGGGAAGGGCAGGAAGAGATGAGAGGTGGGGGCGTATTTGGGACGTGGAGCTGCCCTGGATGGCGCCTCGGGGGTGATCACCAGACATCATGGATCCTCACAGGGCCCACTCGATGGAATGGAGGAGAGTATGGGACATGATGTGGACCATTGTCTATGAGGTGCAGAGGTGCCCAAAGATGTACTTACCAAATCCAATGGATGTGTCATGATAATGGGAACGAGTGTTGTTGGGGGGGGAGAGGGGGGGGTGGGGGGGTGGGGCTGAATGGGACCTCACATATATATTTTTAATGTAATATTATTACAAAGTCAATAAAAAAAAATAAAGTTAGGTAGTGATTTTCATCTGATTTCATTTTTCTTTTTCAATATGTCTTTGGCCATTCAGGGCCTCCTGCCTTTCAAAATAAATTTCATAGTTATTTTTTTTCAATTCCGTAATAAAAGGTTGTGCTGATTTTTATTGGGATTGCATTAAATCTGTAGATTAGTTTATGTAGGGTATAAATCTTAATGATATTTAGTCTACCTATCCATGAACAGGGAATATTATTTCATTTATTTAAGTCTTCTTTGATTTCATTTATGAATGTTGTGTAGTGTTCTGTGTATAACTCACTTACATCTTTATTTAAATTTATTCCTAAGTATTTGATTTTTTAAAAATTACTATGTAAGTGGTATTTTTTAAGTTTCCTCCTCAGATTGTTCATTACTGGTGTATAGAAATGCTACTGATTTTTGTGCATTGATCTTTTCTTTAAATTTTATTATCTTCTTTTTAAAAATGTTACATTAAAAAATATGAGGCTGCCCTATACCCCATTCCTCACACCCCTGACTCCTCACACATCAACAACCTCTTTAAAAATATGGAATGCTTCAAGAATTTGCATGTCGCCTGTGCACAGGCACCATGCTAATCTTCTTTCTTTAGTATATGTGCTGCCAAAGTGAGCACTGCACATTGATCTTATATCCTGCAATTTTACTGAACTCATTTATAAGTTCTAGAAGCTTTGTTGTAGATTTCTCATTCTATGTATAGGATCATGTCATCTGCAAACAGTGAAATTTTACTTCTCCCTTTCCTATTTGGATGCTTTTGCTATCTGTTTCTTGCCTCAGTGCTTGAGCAAATACTTCTAGCAGAACTTTAAACAGGAGCAGTGATAGTGGGCATCCTTGTCTTTCTCCTTATCTTAGAGGGAAAACTTTTAGGATTTCACCATTGTAAATGATGTTAGTTGTGGGTTTTACATATATACCCTTTATCATATTCAAAGGTTCCTTCTATTCCTATCTTTTGCAGTGTGTTTATTAGGGCAGGGTGCTGTATTTTGTCAAAGGCTTTTTCTGCACCTATTGAAATGATCATGTGGTTTTTTTTCTTTTGATCTGTTTATGTAGTGTATTACATTGATTTTCTTATGTTGAATCATCGTTGCATAACCATGATGAAACCCACATGGTCATGGTGCATCATTCATTTGATGTGTTGTTGAATATAATTAGCAAGTATTTTGTTGAAGATTTTAGCATCTAAGTTCATTAGAGTGATTGGTCTGTAATTTTCCTTTCTTGTGGCATCTTCGTTTTGCTTTGGTATTAGGGAAAAGTTAACATCATATAATAAGATAGGTAATGTTCATTCTACTTCCATTTTTTGGAAGATTTTAAGCAGGATTGGTGTTGTGTTAGTTCTTTACCGGATCTTTGGTAGAATTCACCTGTAAAGCAGTCTGGTCCTCAGCTCTTCTAAGTTTGGAGGTTTTTGATGACTGATTCTACCTCTTTGCTTGTGATTGGTCTGTTGAGTTTATCAATTTCTTCTTTTGTCAATGTTGGTTGCTTGTGTGTTTCTAGGAATGTGTCCATTTCCTCGAAACAGTATCCTTTATGATACTCTTTATTTCTGTAGGATCAGTGATGATAGCTCATCCTCATTTCTTATTTTGTGTGTTCACATCTCTTTTTCTCTTTGTAAGTCTAGGTAAGGGTTTTTCAATTTTATTGAGCTTCTGGAAGAACCAGCTTCTGGTTTTTGTTTATTTTTGTAGTTCTTTCTTATTTTCCATTTTATCTAGTTCTGCTCTAATATTTGCCATTTCCTTATTCTATTTTCTTTGGGGTTGGTTTGTTGTTCTTTTCTAATTCCTCTAGGCTTGCAGTTAGGTCTTCAATTTTATCTGTCTTTTTTGACATATGAATTTATGGCTATGAATTTCCCTCTCAGTACAGCTTTTGCTGCATCCCATAAGTTTTGATATATTGTGTTGTCATTTTCTTTTATTTAAAGGTATTGACTGATTTCTTTTGCAATTTCCTCCTTGACCCACTGTTTATCTAAGGTTGTGTTGTTTAGCTTACATAACTTTGTGCCTAATCTGATTCTTTTGCCCTTACTCATTTCCAGTTTCATTCCATTATGGTCAGGGAAATTACTTCGTATAATTTCAATCTTTCTGTGTTCATTGAGTATGTTTCTTTGGCCTTGCTTGTGGTCTATCTTGGAGAATGATTCATGTGCACTGGAGAAGAATGTATACTCTACTGTATTTGGGTATAATGTTCTGTACATGTCTATTAGACCAGATCCTCTAATTTATTATTCAAAGTCTTTGTTTATTGATTCTCTGTCAAGATGTTCGGTCAAATGGTGATAGTGGTATATTAAAGTCCACCACTATAATTGTAGAGGCACCACTTAGCTTTTCCAGAGTTTGTCTCATGTATTTTGAGGTTCCCTGGCTATGTGTATAAATGTTTATGATTGTTCTTTATTTTTGAAAGATTACCACTTTTACTAATATATAGTGTCCATCTTTGTCTCTTAAAATAATTTTTCATTTGGAGTCTATTTTTTCCCATATTAGTATAGATATTCCTTCCCTTTTTTGGTTATTGTTTGATTGTAAGATTATTTTCCAGTCATTAACTTTCAGCCTCCTTGAATCCCTGGGTCTAAGGTGGGTTTCTTGTAGACAACATATAGATGGGTCATATTTCCTTTTCCATTCTGCCAGTCAGTATCTCTTAACTGGTGAGTTTAATTCATTAATGTTAAGTATTATTACTCTCAAGGAATTACTTACATTAGCCATATTTTCATTGGTTTTATATGTCATATGTTGTTTTGATTTTTGTTTTTGTCTTTTTAGTTGTTATTACATTCTTCTCCAGGTCTGTCTCTCCTGTTTTTATCCTTTCAACCTGCAGATCTCCCTTTAGTATTTTTGGAAGGGCAGGTTTCCTGTTAGCATACTGTTTTAATTTCTGTTTATCTGTGAATATTTTGAACTGTCCATCATTTTTGAATGCCATCTTTCCTGGATAGAGAATTCTTGACTGGAATGTTTTTTTTTCTTTTAGTAACTTAATTATACCACTGCCTTCTTGCTTCCATAGTTTCAGATGAGAAATCTGCACTTAACCTTTTTGAGCTTCAATTTCATGTGATGGTTTCTCTTATCTCTTGCTGCCTTCAATATTTTCTTTGTCTTGAGCATTGGACAGTTTGACAAGTATATGTGTTGGAGTAGACTTGTTATAATTTATACCCTTTGGGGTGTGGTGAACTTCCTAGACATGTACATCCATCTCCCTCAATAGGAATGGGAAGTTTTCAGCCATTATTACCTACACCATTCCTTTTGTCCCCTTTTCCTTCTCTTCTCCCTCTGGGATGCCTATAATGTGTATGTTTGTGCATTTTGTGTTGTCATTCAAATCCCTACATCACTGCTGGAATTTTTCTATCTTTTTATCTACCTGTTCTACTATCTGTTTGATTTCAGATGTACTGTCTTCCACATTATTGTTTCTTTCCTCTACCTGTTCAAATCCACTGTTATGTACTTCCATTGTATTCTTGAATTTCTGGATTGTGCTTTTCATCACCATGATATCCGTTATCTTTTTATGTATGTTTTCAATTTCTTCAGTATATTTTCTCAGTTTCTTCTTAATATTTTATTAAATGGTCAATGATATTTGTTTGGACAGCTTTGATTGGTTGTTTGATAGTCTGCATCTCTACCTGTTTTTTAATTTGTACATTGAACTGTGCCATGTCTTCATGTTTCTTGGTATGGTTTTTAATTTTTTGTTGCTGTCTGGTCATCGTTTTATATTGATTGGTTCATTCTGTTCATTAGCTTCTCTCTTTACTCTAGGGTTTTATTTTGCTGTTGTTTGTCTGTGTTTGTGTTAGGTTTTCTCTTAGACACGTTGCTCTTCTTATTATATTTCCTCGGTGATTTCTATGCTCCCTTGAAGGGAAAGTATTAGGGCCAGATAAAGTGAGAGAGATAAGAAAAGGAAAAAGTATAATAGTAAAAATAATAATAAAATTTAAAAATGAGTCATATAAGACCTGGGAAAATGATTATTTAGCTCATCTAAGCAGTGTAGGGCAACAGGAATAATAAAGTGGTTTACCTACAATGAAATGGGAATCATAATAG